>NW_028141967.1:12800335-13152835 GCF_025532165.1 Camponotus vicinus | reverse complement strand
AAATACAAATATTGTAATCTTTGAAAATAAGATGTAATAATATATAATTAAATATATAATTATTTTTTGCAGGTAATATAATTGCCATCCAAATCATTTGACGTTTTTTATTCTTCTCTTCTTTTTAAATTTATTATTTTTAAACATTATCTTTGTCATTCGTAACATCGTTGATTGAATAACATTTTTTTAACGAAATTAAAATTCATAAACTTAGACACATTATTACTTTTAAGGGCAACTTGATCAAAGGTTAGACGCCAGGATCGACAGACATTAGCGTCAATCAGTTTTCACCGACGCTGCGGCGATAACCCAGCGTCATAGCGTCAAATGAAAACGCATCCTTTTTTTTTTTTTGGTAACAGAGGAAATGCTTTATGCATACCCTCACTCCCGGGGGAGAGTCGAGGGTTATGTGGGACTCCAGGCTGTACCATGTATTGGTCACCCAGTTTACCCATTAAAACCTCTGAGGTGGCCTTGCGCGCGTATGGAGGGGCAGGCGGGGACCCGGAACTGGCAGATGCATTACATCGGCATCCCCGACTGTTCATCCCCTCCGCGTTTAGGACCCGGCGATCTTGGGTTTGACCACCGGGTCTCCTTCCCGAGGAGGGCGATTGCCCTCCCCTCCTTCCTTATTGTGGGCGAAGGGGCCATACTGTCCGCCCACCTTCCTCGAGGACCTTACATTGGTCACTATGGGCCCCCGCCCAAAGCGACCAGGTCCTGAGGGAATCGCACTGGGGCCATATAAGCGGCCATGTGCTATTCAGACGGGGGGAGATTTTCTCCCTCCCCTGTTTCTTACACCGCCCTTTTTTGTTCGGGCCTGAGGGAGCCTCAGCTCCCTCGCTTCGCCCGACGCCGATATGGCGCCGAGAGGAGAGGGAGGGATTTATCCCTACCCAGCTCCTCGCCATCCCGTGCGTTGGCATTTGCGCGAGGGGGATTGAGGGGGGAGTATTCTAGTGAGGGTAATCCCCACGTTATTGTATACCTCCCCCTTAATCTCATCTCCCCGGTGTAGAAGATGAGGTCCCCTTCGCGCGTATCGCCAACCTTCTGCTCCTTCGAGCAGGTTGGGCCGGAGGGGAGGGAGGGGGGTTGGTGCATCCCCTGCTGTCCTCCTCCTCCGACCCCTTCTCCTCCTCCTCGTCGCTGTTGCGACCGCCGCCGCCGCCCTCGCTGGTGCTGGTAATGCTACTTCTTGACGGCGGATTCTTTCTGCCGTCTCCTTTTGCAGCATTACCTCCTCGCAGAAATCGACGACGGCCATATTTCCATATCTCTTCACTGCCGGCCATGCGGGTCACCAAGACCGGCAGTGAGAGGTCCTTCCCCGCGACATCTCTTAGCGCACGACGCTGCTCGAATCACGCCTCGCAATCAGCGAGGGTGTGCTGCGCCGTGTCGCATAGGATGTCGCAGTGGTGGCACGCTGTGGTACGCTCCCGGCCTATTTGACGCAGGTACTTTCCGAAACATCCATGTCCCGTCAGTACCTGCGTCAACCGGAATGTGACCTCCCCCTGAGCCCTGTCTATCCATTCTGATAGACAGAGCCGGACGGCCCCGACGGTCCTACGACCCGCAGTGCGCGGGTTAGAGAGATGAGCGTCCCATCTCTCTATCATGGACCGCCGAGCTTGGATGATCTTCTTCGCCTTGGTGGGCAGCTTCCTTCTCGTGGCCCCCTGGATTTCTCGCTCACGCCGATATACGTCGGCGTACATATCTGCGAGAAATTCCAGGGGTGGGCCATCCTGCTAGGACGGTGGCCGCAGCGTGGAATACCGCCCTATAGGCCCTAACCACCCTGGCGGCCATGCAACGTTGAATGTGGCGGAGCATATCTTCTTTCCGTCGCGAGGCCGCCAGGTCCGCTGCCCACACGGATGCGCCGTATACTGCCACCGAATTGACGGTGTCTATGTACATCCGGCGCACCCGATCATTCGGACCCTCAAGGTTCGGGAGGAGCCAGGCTAGTACTACCGCGACTCTCTCCACCCTAGGAGCTAGGGCATCAAAATGATGCCCGAAAGTCCAAGCGCCGTCCAGCAGGAGACCGAGATATTTAACTCGGTCTCCCACCAGGATGGAGGTCCCTCCTACACCGATATGGGTTGGTGGCGGCTTACCCGAGGCTTTTCCGTAGAAATAAATCGCCTCGGTCTTTTGTACTGCCACCTGGAGTTCCATGTCGGTTATTCCGCGTACCACGCGTGCCACCGCGATTTCCGCCCTGGCCGCAGCGTTCCCCCGCTGTCCCCCACAGCCACCACGAGTGTGTCATCTGCATAGCAGATGGCGTGGCAGCTGCGGGGGAGAGGCAGGCAGAGTACCTGATCATACGCGAGGTCCCATAGTAGGGGTCCTAAAACGGACCCCTGCGGGACCCCGCAGCGGATACTCCTAGAGTGTCGACGCCCATCTTGGCCGATATATTTTAAATCCCGGTCCCGGAAATACTCTCTGATGACCCCCACGAGGTAGCGGGGAACCCCGCGTTCACGCAGGGCATTCCCCACTCGATCCCAGGGCAGGGTGTTAAAGGCATTTTTAATGTCTAACGAGATAGCCATAGCCACCCCGCCCTCCGAAATCGCGGCCTCCGTGAGGGATCTGACGCACTTAATTGCATCAATCGTTGATCTTCTCTCTCGGAAGCCATATTGCTCCTCGTGAAGGTCATCATTCTGGGACAAATGCTGGACGAGGCGAGTCGCGAGAATTCCCTCGAATATCTTTCCCACCTCATCCAGCAAACATATCAGCCGGTACGCCGATGGAGTACCCGCTTCTCTGCCTGCTTTGGGAAGAAGGAACCGGTCCGGGGGCCTTACGTGAACCTATTCTCCGGACATCCCGGGTAAGTTCGTCCCCGGATACCAATTGCTCCTCGGTCAATTCGTGAGGTCCGTCAAAGTCCGGACCACACTTTAATGTGGACCCCTCCACCCGACGTGGGAAGAGGGTGTCTACTATCCCACCGAGGAGCTGTGGCTCCAGAGACTCCGTGACGAGGGGCGTCCAGGCTCTGTGCCTTTTTAGCTTAACTATTTTATATGGACGCCCCCATGGGTCCGTGTTAAGGGACGAGAGCATCTCGTCTCAACATTTCTCCCTAGATCTCCTTATTGCGTGACTCAGCGCGCATCGGGCATTCCTGAATGCGGCCAGGGCTTTCTCCCTCTCTTCCGCGTCTACTCCGCGCGGAAGTCTGGAGAGGGCCCGACGAGCTTGGACCGACGAGCGCCGAAGCTCGGCTAACTCGTCGGTCCACCAGTATGTCGCTCGCCTCGGGGGGTGGGACTTGGCCCAGGGCATTGCTTCATCGCATACGCGTTGCATGCTCTCTCGCAGCCAATCCACCTCCTGTTGGATGTCCCACCCCCCTTCCTCCTCTCGGAGGCCCCACGATGTCGCCATGAGGGCGGTCTCTAATTTCTCAGCGTCGAGCTTCGTGAGGGCCCATCTTTTATCGCCCCCCCCCCCCGGTGGATGAGCGACGCACCTGCTGGCGCGTGGTCCCAAGGACCACCTCAATGTACTGGTGGTCCGAGAGGGTTTCCCCTCTCATATCCTCGACCACGCGCCCGTTACTCTGTGTGCGGCTCTCGGGGAGGCCATCGTAATATCCACAATGGACTCCCCCCGCGGCCGCACAAATGTGCTGGCACGACCCTCATTTAATAGTTTGAGATCGTCCCTGCTCATCCAATCCTCCAGGGGTAATCCCATGGGATTCCGGTGAGTATCGCCCCACGCCGGGGACCTAGCGTTAAAGCCCCCGGGGATTATTATTAGGGCATCAGGGGTGTCACGACGAACGTCGTCTGTGATCACCCCCACTCGCTCTAGGAGTGTGTTATACTCACCGAAATCCTATCTGGGGGGGGGGACAATGTGATACGACCCCCACTTAGCAGCGACGTATCTCTCTCCTCTCTCGATGGTCTGGAGAGGAGGGGAGAGATCGACCGCCGCCCTCACGATTGCCGTCGAGCTGCTATTATCCCCAACCCAATTTGGGTTATCTCCGGGAATTCTGTACGGCTCGGCGACAATTGCCAATCCCATACCACGCTCTGCCAGGCTTTGCATCATCAGATGTTGCGCCTGACAGGCGTGGTTGAGATTGACCTGGAGGAGTCGCACAGCCATGTTTACACACTGCTGCACGGCTCCTCCTGCGCCACCTCCATGGGAGTGCTCTCCACATCTATCGGTGGAAAGCATTCTACGGGCTCTGTACCCGCCCTTTCTTTCGACTTTTTTCTCCCTCTGTGGGAGGGGGTCACACTCCATCCTCTCTTGAGGAGGAATGGAGGCGTCCACCGCTTCCTTAGCGAGAGGGGGGGGGCTTTGACTCTCCCCCTTCTTTAAGGCAGCGGGTTTGCCTGAGGCAAGTTTGCCCGCTCCTACCTTTCCCTTCTTTGGGGCGTTGCAGGCCCTAGAGCCTGCTCTGTGCGCGGCCGTGCGCCCTAAGTCTGTGCAGACTAGGCAATTGATTGGCCGCGCACAGTCCCTGACAATGTGCCCCGGTTGCCCGCACCTGTAGCACTGTGTGCTACGGTCCACAGTATTTGGGCATTGGGCCCTTACATGGCCCTTACCCATACATTTGAATCACTGGAGGGGTCTGGTCTCCAGTGTTTCGACGCGGACTACGGTCCAACCGACCTTGAGCCTCCTGGCAGCAGCGAGTTGATTCGCTATCGCCAGGGGGCATTTCACCCAGGCCGTTCCTAGGCCTCTGCCGGCCAACCTTATTGGCCCGACCTTAACTTGGTCAGGACCACATCCACCGGCAGAGGCTATTGCCTTGGAAATATCCTCCTCATCCACAGCTTCACAGAGGTCTCGGTCCCGTAGTTCAGCTGTGGGGAAGGGGCGCGACACTCGCACCCCTTCCTGTCCTGCTAGGACCTCTTTGACACGCTCAGCGTGCGCGTCAGCTTTCTGACTGTGTTCGGGGCCTCCCACCTCAAACACTTGGGCCCCAGTGACACCTCTCCTGGCTGTCATGCCCTCGATACCCAAGTTGGCCGGATCAATATTATCCATGGCCAGCCTGAGCACCTCCTTGTAGTTGCCTGCCGGGCAGGTGATTATTACCGCTGCCGTACGCGGGACCCTTCTTTTCCTCCCTTTACTCTTTCCCTTCTTTGAAGGGGGAGCAGGAGGTTGAGCTCGTAACTGAGGCTGAGGAAGGACTGACTTCTTCCCATTCTCTTTTGGCTTGGCCGGCTCAGAGACACCCTTCGTGCGTGTCTCGTCGGTCCGGCCCTTGCGGGCTCTCTTCCCAACCACCGTTGACCATGTTTCTTCACCCACCTTAGTGGGCTGTGGAGCGGGTTTGGCGGTGGCTTGGTCTCCCCTCTTTGGGGGAGCTCTTTCTTTCCCCAGGCTGGGCCCAGGTTGACCCTTGGAGGGTTGAGGGGGCCGAGGCTCCCTTTTCCCTTTTTGGATCCCCTGCGGACCGGCTTGAGTGGCAGGAATCTCCTCCTTACCCCCTTCTTCCCCTTCTTCTTCTTTTTCTTTCCCCTTCTCGTGTCTCTACCCACGTGGCAGAAGACACCGGGGGACCCGCCTCCTTCTGGAGCTGCACGCTCCCCCTCTGAGAGTTGGAGGGTCTTGCCTTCTTCTCGGTGATCGAGGAGGAAACGTACTGCTCCAGAGCTAGCGGAGCGGAGCTGAGTGGAGCGGGTATCGAGAGCATGGGGGGAGGAATATACTTCTCCCCTCTCAGGGAGCTCAATTGACTCTTTATGGAGTTCAATTGACACCATAGCGCCCTATACCCTGGCCCACTCTCATCCTTTTGGATGTTGATTCTCTCCAGGATGGGAGTTAGGGCCGCCATCAGGGTGTCATGCTCCACCCTGTCTTCTACTCTCAGGCCGGGCGGATACGCCTCGACCTGTCTTTCTACCCCCCCCCCCAAGGGTCAGGCCTGTGTTGATAAAGGCCTTATCTCCCTGGGGGGAGTCCCCTTTTTCCTGTCTCCTCCCCCTTTCCCTTTCCCGAAAGGGGAGGGAGGGGAGGGAAGGCTTCGCTGCTCGTCAGAGGGGGGGAGTTTATTCCTCTCCTCCCCTTCCAAGTCCGTCGACTCCGTGTATCTCTTCCTCTTGATGGAGGAGCGTTTCCCACGAGTCGGGGGCGAGGTGCGGGAGGCGGTCGGAGGTGGGAGACGAGAGTTTATTTCCTTCATCTCCCTCCTGAGCCTCTGGTTTTCGACCCTTAGCCTCTCCATGTCCCTGCGGAGTTCTGCAACTTCCTCGCTCCCGTGATTTTCCCTGGCTCGCGTGGCCATGACGGTTGTTGCCGCCCTGACCAGCGCGACAGCTTCCCGGAGTTCGCCCACTCCCTTCATGCCATGCGAGCAGTCCACTATCTTGAATATCGTAGCGGACTGCTCCACCATCCTGGCAGCGATATCCACAGTGGGAGTATTATTGAGCTCGAATTCTAGCTCCTCCTCCATCGCTTGGATCCTTTCCCATTTTTTGCCCTTAGGGGCAGAGGAGCTGAGGGCCACAGCAGCCTTCCTCTCTCTTTCCTGGTCCTTGCGTAGGCGGACCTCTTTTTCTTCTCTTTCCCGTTTGCCTACATGTTCCCCGGTGGTCGGGGGACGCCTCTTCCCTTTTTCTGGGTCTCTCCTTCAAGCAACTCAGAGACCTTCCCCCTTTCTTCACCATCGCTCCCATCCAGAGAGTCGACGTCTAGTGGCAGCATCCGAGCAGGGGACACTTCCCTGCTCGCACTGCCCAGCGTCTCCTCCTCTCTAACCGGAGCAGGGGGTTTCCCCAGCCCGCTTGGCCCTGGCTGAGAATCTTCCCCTTCTTTCCCCAGGAACTCCCCCCTTGGGCCCATCGAGACCCAATAGGAGGAGCCTGAGGCCTTTTCACGTGGTGGTGCACCACCTCCATCCTCTTGACGACGACCCGTGCTTTTTTGGCAATCCCATAGGGGGTAGTTCTACTACCCTTACTATGGAGCTTGTGCACCGTCTCCTTTCCTGTCGCTGACCTCGTCAGCCGTTGACTCGTCGAGGGGATGAGCTGAACTCCAACTCTATCCTCCTCGCGGTTCACCTCCACGCTCTGTTTCTTTGTTTTTTATTTGGGTTTTCATTTTGGTTTTGGTTTAGAGTAGTCATCACAAAATTATCCCACTCTTCCGCAGCAGCTCCCTCGACCGGGTATACCCTCACCCCCGCCGAGAGTATCCCGAAACATGACCGGCAACACTCCCGACGGGGGGCCCCAAGTTCCCCCAGGGGTCGAGCTATGTCATGAGCCGGTGGCCAAAGATAGCACCGGCACTGGACTCCGGCCCTTTACTAACCCATGGGGGTTTTGACGCCCCCATGGGCTTTCGGGGATCCCACGCCTCCGACCTCATGGGCACTGCTGCGGGCGGCCCGGGGGGGCCCACGGACGGTTGGGACGAGGCAGCCGCCCCCCTACCTCGCCTTACCCGCCATGGCGACCAGCCGCCCCCCGCACCGGGCATCACTTCGGATCTGGGGGGCACGCGCCGTCCCGGTGGGACCGCTTCGGAAAGGGAAACGGTCGCGGTATCCCACCGGGTACCTAAACCCTCGCCGTCAGACCCCGACCTCGAAATGCGTCCGAGCGGCTCTGACGGCAGGCAGCGACTGGGGACCATTGAGGAGGAGACTCCCCCCCAAGGACACGCAGCCGCTGCGTCCTCCGTCGCACCGACCCGAGCTCGGAATATTTCCAAGTGGCTCGGTGCGACCCAGGTCAGCAGCCCGGGCAAGCCCAAATGTCTGGATATCTCCAGACGTAAACTGCCGACCCGTCACCTCTCCTACCTGGCGCGTGCCTAGGGCCGCCCCCTAGATCGTTTGCCAGGCGGTGGAGGCTGCCTACACTGCGGGACGCCGCTTTCTCCCCTTGCCAGGGGGACGCCCAGCTATGGGCGACACCCTGACGCGGAGAGGACTGGCTACCGCCTCCCCCCGAACCACGAGCCCAACCAACCGGGCTGCTCCGGTCGGCCCCACTGCGGGACGCTGAGAAGGTGCCCCATGCCAGGACACACGTCCCTGAGGACGTCGCCCCCAGACACAAGACACCCTCCAGCCAACCGCATCCCCCTAACCGGGGCTAAGGCGGACCCCATGCCAGGACGCACGTCCTTCGAAGAGGACATCGCCCCCAGACACAAGGCCCGCCGTCGCTCCCTACCACCCACCAGGGCCTAATGCCCCTCATCGGGAGCACCCGGCAACCCCAGCATGGAGGGAGGATAGAAATCCTCCCCTATCGGCTCCGTGCAGCCAGGGTTTGTAGTCGGGGTCTCCTTCCTCTACCGACATTGGGTCTCAATGACCCCTCGGGGACAAACTGTACCCTGGGCAAAGCTGGGTGCCCTGGTACGCTCTTAGCGAGTGAACCTCCCCGCCGGCCCTCCTGAGGGTTGACCCTCAGTACTACCACAGCGGATCGTAGGATCACCCGGGCCCTTCCACCACGACAAGGTAGCGCACCGCGGAAGGGGTGAAAACGCACCCTGACATTAGGGCTGTGTTCCAATATTCACTGTCAGTACTGAAAATCTATAGTGTACGTCACGCAAACTATAGATTTTCAGTACTGGCAGTAGACCGTCTCTTTTACGTCATAAAAACGTCATCTCGTGACGTCAAGAATAGTCAGTGAATGACCAATTTGAAACGTTAAAATGACGTGTGCTTGCTACCTGGGCAGTTGTAAACATTTTGTTAATAAATTTGTTCGCTCGCTGCTACTTAAACTACGAATCAAAGAGTAAGGGTGCAGCTCCATTAAGCACGAATCGAAATGACGGATCGGATTTCTCACTAGAATTGAGCGGTCCTTCCAGTTCCGTTCCGTAATAGTTTTCTTTACCAGTTCCATGTAGCAAAAACGGAACGGAATGTCGCATCGGTCGCAGGTAAATGTGCTTGATTCGTCGATATTTCGTTATTTTGATGCGACTGAAGCAATAACATACGTAATTTGTGCAATTATCTTGCCGATAACATTGTTGTGAGTACTCTGAAATATTGAATTGTAAGAGTGAAATATATTTTGTAACCAGATTCCGTTCCGTTTTTGCTACATGGGACTGGTAGAGAAACTTTTTTCGGAACGGAATGGACATGCGTTGAGTTGAGAGAGAAAGTGTGAAAGAAACGTAAACAATACTTTGTAATATTGGACAGTTTTAACCTTAACGTGAGAGTGCACATGTGCTGGACCCGAATTTGTTATTTCAACTACGTATTTTTGGCGAAGTCGTATTGTCTGGACAATACGAGTAGGGGGGCTATGTTGGTTCTAACTCATTTAATTCTAAAAATAGATTTCCCCAGCGCGAAGCTGGGGAACCGTGCGGCGCATGCGCCGCGCGGGGGGAATTTCTCTCTATCCACTATGTTGGTAATAAAAATGCAAAATTCTACGTAGCCGTCGGGTGAGTAAACGCCGTGACGTCGCGCGCGAGAGGACGACGGGCGCGCGCTCCGTCCCCTCTCTCGCTCGCGCCGCCCGGACGCAACCCGTCCAACATCGTCGTGGTTGTCGCCTAAGAAAAAAAGTGAAATTTTACGTAGCCGGCGGGTACGGGCGAACGGTTCGCGCGAGAGGACGGGCGCGCTGCGAAGGGTGGGGCGAGGGGGAGACGACGAGCGGCGAGTTCCCGCCGCCGCCGGTTCGTTAGCGCGTGCGAGAGAGACCTCTGTAAGAGGAAGGGAGAGAGAGAGAGAGACGGAAGCCGATAACAATACGGCGGGGGAAAGATGACGAATCTCGAGTAAAATATTTTTTTATTTATTCGACAATAAGTATATTTTTTAGGTCTTAGATACGAATCGTGCGTAGACGGGCGCTCTTCGACGACGAGCGGCGAGTTCCCGCCGGTTCGTTAGCGCGTGCGAGAGAGACCTCTGTAAGAGGAAGGGAGAGAGAGAGAGAGACGGAAGTCGATAACAATACGGCGGGGGAAAGATGACGAATCTCGAGTAAAATATTTTTTTATTTATTCGACAATAAGTATATTTTTTAGGTCTTAGATACGAATCGTGCGTATTAATAATATGTACGAGTGTCAGCCTCCTGGAGCCTTTACGTGCAATCGTAACCGTCTCAACAGTTCTTCCTCTCGTAGTCTTCTTCGTTCCACGAGTTCCGCTATTATTCTTCTTTCCTCTTCTTCCTCTCTCCTTCGTCTCTCCTCGTATTGAATGTTCTCTATTTCTAATATTTCCTCGTATAGATCTTGCATCTCGAAGAGGCCTCGTAGATTGAAGATGTCGCGGTACCTCCATTCGTTTATCTCGTTATCTTGGCGGCTTTCCGGAGTGTCGCCCCATTCCTCCTCGAAATCGTGTCGCGCGTTCCATCGTTCCGCTCGTATCTCGCGCCGATGTTCGATATTCATGAATTTCGGAATTTCAATGTCGACGGAGGACTTTAAAAAAAATGATATATATTATATACGCGCGTATATCTTTTTTTTTCGTACAAAAAAACGTTATTTACCTTCCAGAAGAACATCACTTTTGCTACGATACAAAACAATAGATTCACGAAGTCTTTCTTCCATAGAGAGTAGAGATTATTGTTAATGTTATCCATTTCGGTTTGTTATACGAAACGTACGTTCTTTCTCTCTCGAATAAAACTCGAATGAAACTGGAGAACGATTTAATCGCAGGATTAATATATATCCTCCTGAAAGCATCGCGCATTAACGCATTAACGCATTAGCGTGGTTAGATTAAGGGGAGAGCGATAAGCGGTCGGATTTCCGCTCCGTATTTCCCCGTTTTAATCTAAGCGGTATTTTTTTCCCATTTATGAATGAATGAATGAATGAATGAAAACTCGATGTATCGGGAGAATATGTCGCGCGTAGAGGTGTTCGTCTTTAAGGAGGAGGAGGAGGAGAGATGACGAATTTCGTGTAAAATATTTTATTATTTATTCGATTAACGTTACATGTGTGTGTGTGAGTACATAAGTCGTTAATGGGATTGCGTTAGCGACGCATATTTTTTTTCATTCGAATTTATATGCGCGGATACATAAATTGTCGATAACGATATATATCTTTTTGTTACAAGAATTTTTTACAAACTGTAGTAGAGTCCGAAAAGGAGAGCGTGTAATTCGCAATCGATTAAATCGTTCGCGTCAAAGTGTTCGTGTTGACGAATTCCTTCCGGAATATCATTCGGGTGATCGATTTGCGTCGCGATATCGATGAAATTCGATAGTTTGTTGTCGACGGTTTCGAGCACGCCGGTTAGCGTCGCGACGATGCGATTCACGCATAATTCGAGATCGAACAGCGCTTTTACCGTGGCTTGTGACATGGATATGCGATTCTTTCCCGATTCGAATCGTAGTGTCTTGAGGTTGTTTATCTTGCCGAATCGAATCGTCGCGGTTCTGATTATCGCGAACGTTGGAGCATGCGGATCTTCGGAGTCGTTCTCGAAGTACCGTAGTATATCGTTGCGTAGAGCGAGCAGATCTCTCCACATATCTGCCGTCAACGAGATCTCTTTTCCGTGACAGTCTCCTAGAGCGATATCGACGTATGATTCTCGCTTTACGACGATAGCGATGTCGATGTACTTGTAAGACGTTTTAGTCAGCGCGTATCGTCTTCCTAATATGCGAATCGGATGTTTCGCGAAATTGATCTCGCGTTTAAACATCCAATTTCTCATCCATCTGTTGAAAAAAAATTAGAGAGAGAGATAATCGAAAACGTTCCCGCGAGATAATTCGCGAGGTGTACACTTACTCGTTTTCGGTGTACAATTTGGCTTTTTTTTCTGCGGGCGGAGTGTCGCAGCGGTCTTGGGTATCGTCCTCGTCTCGACGCAAAGGCGCGACGAAGGGATTGGACATTGCTGCTGATGTCGTCATCGTCGTCGTCGTCGTCGTTTGCGGCGCCGATTGATTTTGATCCCCGAGGACTCGGCGATATTCCTGTCCGATTCCCGCGAACATGATCGGTCTCGCGAAGAAGGATTCGATGCTCGTTGGAAACACCTCGACGTTGAGAGATGCGCGTTAATCTCGAGCACTGCGAAAAATGTTGCTCGTCGCGATCGAGATGCGCCTTATATACTCATTGTTTTTTTTCGATTAACGGAAGTGCGATTTGGAAACGATGCGTTAAATATAGCAATTTTCAATTTCTAGGCTGATGCGCATTCCAGACGAGGAAGCGGTTTAGAACGACGTGAAAGATATAATAATCTTAAAAACATTAAGTGTTAAAGTTTCCCGCATAATTGTCGTTGTAGTCATCATTATCATCGTCGTCATCATTATCGTCATCATTATCATCATCATTCTCCGGTCTGTTAACGGATACGTATTTTAGATGATATATCTTGGAAACGAGTTCCTGTAATTGATCTAGAATGCCTTCAGCGGGACATTTTATTCCGAGTATATTGAGATCGAAAGGACCGGCTGAGGTTATCGCGTCGATGAATTCGTTGTACGCGTAATAATAGTGTTTTTTGAGGAAATAGAGATTACTGTCAATGTGACGAAAAGCCGCCGTTATCGCGGACGGTATCCCGGAAAACGTATCCCATAGAGAGCCGTGTCTCATAATTGTCGTCGCGCAATCGTTCATCTCGGCTATCTTATCATCGTTATATATAACGTAACTGCGCCCCGCATGTGTGTTTATCGCAGCGTTTATTTTAGCCTCGTGCGGAAATCCGATGTGTTCGATAGATCTCGGCCATCCTATTTTGAGTTGAAAATTCGAATCGGTGAGATAAACAGAGCCGTTCGCGAATATCACGATGTCTCCCGAGGGTTTCTGATACACGGTTGATATACGTGCGATATCGCGAGGGAAAAATTTAAAATAGTCGGCGAATGAGAAGGGCGAGCCATAACGTTTTCTCTTTATATCGATCGACCATACGTTGCGTTTACGCGCGACGTATAAGCGATGATTCATAATTAATGCTCCGTCTATACGCTTCAAGGCGCACAGATCAATGGTATTGGTAGGAGCCGTCGTTGTCGTCCTCACGGTCGTTGGCGTTACTGTAGTTGTCGATGCTACTGTAGTTGTAGTTGTCGTTGTCGTTGTCGTTGTTGATGGAGTCGAAGTTTTCCACGATCCGTAGAGATTTCGTATACTTATGATATCCTCTATGCTCAGTCTGAGCGGAAATTGTTTGTCTTCCGTAGGCGTATAAGCGTACATGACTGAATCTTCTCTCAGACTGTGAGTTAGACCTAAAGTGTGACCGATTTCGTGCGTCAGCGTCTGAAGGAGATACAATCTATTCGACGGAGGACTCGTTAGCGTGATGTGCCACGGTTCCGACTCATCGACGTGTACCTCGGTTACGTAATCGATCGTTCCCGTTGGAAAGAATGCGTGAGCGACGGCCGCCCCCGGACCCGTGAACGGTGATGGGCACGAGTCTCCATTCTTATCGTTCTCATATGCGTGTGCGCCAGATTGATACGATATCAGTATATCGGGCCGTAACGTGTCGCGCGAAAACGTTAGCGAAGAATGCTCGGACCATAGAGCGAACGCCATTTGAGTCGTGCGTAGAGTTTCTCTATTTGCTAGTTTAAAGTTCCACGTGAGATGCGTCTTCGGCCACTTTCGCGTTAATGGGCTGTGATTGTGAATGTCCGCGACGCCGCATCGCGGTTTGCGCATTACGCGAATTGTTTCCACGTTTAGAATTCCATTTCCAGATAGACGGTAGTACTCTTGAAATAATGTTAATGCATCGCTCAGAAAGGTTGCGTTATCCAACGATTGTTGATTTTCATCGTTCTCCAGATAGCCGTAAATTCGCAGATAATGAAACGCTTCCGCGATATCGCTATCGGTCAGCGACGTAGCGGCGACAAACGGAAGTGTCGATAGCGCGAACGATAACACGAACGATATCGCGACGCGCGTCATGACTCTCGCGAGCGCGCGCACGGAAGCGAGTCGCTCGAATTCGCGAAAGCGCGATGGAGCATCGATCGATCGATCGATGAGAGAGGGAAAAGGAGGGGGAGAAAGAGAAGGGCGACGTGTATATATAGGTGCGTGAGAATCACGTTTAATTGTACAATTTTTTTATTATAATACATTTAATTGGAATTATTAATTGGAGTCGGCCGGTGGCTGAAATCCTTGACAGTCGACGTATTAAACTAGCGATCGAGGGATTAACGCTTAATCGTAACACATATACGCCAAGTTAAAGATAATGCGTTAGATGAGTAAATATTATATTTAATTATTTAGTTAATGTGGAAAGAATATTATATACTAAAGATAAACGCGTTTGAAGAAGGGCGATGTGCGTATGAACGCTTAATCGTAATACGTTAGATGAGTAAATATTATATATTTAACTATTTACTTAATGTAGAAAGAATAATACATTAAAGATTAATTGCCGATATAAAAAAATATTGTATATAAATATATATCGTTATTTACATATCGTGTAATTGACTACGTCTCTCCAACCACCAATTATGTAGTTTACAGACGTTTTCTAAGGCGCACTTTTTCGTGTGGTAAGTGCAACGATAGGCGTGTGACGTGGCCAGCATTCGTAAAGGTCCGATGTCCTCGTAATCGGCGTCGATAGTTTCGATTGTTATATCGCGTTGCTCCGCAACTTCTCCCGCAATGTCGACCAACCATTTCTTCTTTTCATGACCCTTGACATAAATTGTCGTAGTAGTGTCCGCGTTAAGATCCTTCGACGCGCGCCATATCGCGTCGCGGATGATCTGTCTAACACATTTATATTCCACGTATCCGTCGGTCCAATGGAATCCGTGATGATTCAAAGTTAACCAACAGGCTTGCGATTTTTCACCTTTCGTCAATAAATTCCATGACATCGGAGCGCGAAAGACGTGATGCGTTAGATCTCTACCGTTCGCGAGTATCGCCACTTCTTTCGTCACGAATCGTTCGTTGACGATAAAACCTTGCAGATCGATGAAAAGTGGTATCGCGATATTACTCGTAACCATCGTCGCCGCTGCCATGGTCGAAAGAGAGATCAACGTTTATTTATTCCACAGTCTTATATATATATAAAGACCGCGGTTTTTATTCGTTTCACCGCTTCCGTCTCATTATTCCCTCTCTCTCTTTCAATTCGACGACAGTTTACGCGTCGTTTTATAGAATTTTACGCACAACATTCGTCAGCGGATTATATTCCACCACGCGATCGTGAATGATGAGACAATACGCCGTGGTGTTGGGTGGAACATTTTCTTTGCAGTCGAATTCTAGACGAACGTCCACGGTGGCGCTCTTAATCGCCTCGTTTTGACGGGAACAATCTATTACTGCGAGCGGGCCGCAATATAAAAATTTATTCATAGTTAGGATTGTCCCGTCGTTTTTGGATCCGTAATATGTTCGTCGAAATCGCGTATACGCGTCATATAGTATTGCGATTCTATTTTTATCGAAATCCAAATTCATATCGTCGTATGGATAGAAATCGGAATTAAGATACAATTTTACATTAGTTAGATTGCACGCGTCAAATCTGGAAATGTCCTGCGATAGAATATTTTTCTTTCCGGTTTGTAACGCGAAAATGACGTAACGCGGTTTTTCGAGTTGCGTAGCCGCTTTTACGGCCCACGAGTGTTTGGTCGTGCTTTGCAATAGCGGAAATTCGTAAAGATCCCACGAGCGAAAGGGCATACTTAGATATCGACCGCTATCTAATATGCGCAATAACGACAATTTATTAATGTCATTTAACACTACGTGCGGCATACGCCATTGTATCTTCGTCAGTTCCACTCTTGGCTCGTTTTCCTCGTGCGATATCAGACAATTGTGGTCATTTCGCGCTCGTATCAAAATCAATTCGTGACGCGCATTAATAACAATACGTTTGTAATCCTCGCAGAAACCTAATAGCGTGTTGAGAGGAACACAGAAGTTGAAGTCGTCCGTTGCTGCGACGCCGCTTGATCCGATTGCGAAATCCCATCCGGCATTCTTCAATATATTTCCTCGTTCGCTTGTCAATGACTCGTAATTCTTAATTGTACTTGTTATTCCGACATTGCGACTACGGTCAATTTCCACGCCGTCGAGTTCGTAGCGTATTTCTTCGAACATAAAGGCCACGCAGTTGTTTACCAACCGTGGCGGTATCGAGGGGATGACCGATTTACCCGATGCCGGCGGTTGTCGATCCGATGGAGCATTTTTCGTTAGTAGTCTGCCTTCAATATAGAGAAAACTCTCGCACGGCAACGTATACAGATCCTGTTGTTGAATGGGTATTCGTATCTCGTCACTGTATCCGAAAGTGGTGTTGGCGTACGGATTATACGTGTGACTCTCAATCTTCACGATGCGATCGTCGAAGATGGGTTCTCCGCCGATATTCAAAATGTCACGCATAATGTCGAACTATCGCGCGATTTTCGGTACAATAAAACCCATAGATCGTAGAAAAGCGATATTGGAGGCGGACAATCCTTTAACATTCTTCTCCCCCGAACGTTCGATTCGAGTTTCGACGATACGATTATGGTTACCGATGCCGCGACGCGCCTTTACAGCATTAAATTCACTCACGACGAGCATCGCGCGAATCGTTATCTCTCTCTCTCTCCCCTCCTTTCCCGTTTTCACATCTTACTCGCTCGCGTTCGTTTTATCGTCTGCGCCGTACGTGCAGACGAATCGTGATCTCTTCACCGCGAAAATCAATCGATCATTCTGATCGACGACGCGCAACGATATATCGGTTATGAGTCGCGCAATAACCGGTAGATAAATGATCTGCGTTGGAATCTCCGACACTTTATACCCCGGTGGAACGTTCGGCGCGAATTCGTGTATCGTATGCGCAGATTTTCCATTTACATACGCGCCCGTCGTCAAGTTGCATTCAACGCGAATCGTGTTAACCGCAATAATGCTCACAGGCTTATCGGACGCGTACCATTTATTCGGCTGTAATACGCGAGACGAGGAAAACCTAATAACGAGCCGATATTATTCGGTTTGTCGAAATTAACTCGATACGCGCATTTAATTTCACTTCTCATGGTATTGTCGTTACCGCGTAGCGAGAAAATGCGCTCGCTTCCGCCGCCATCGCCACCGTCGACACTCTCATTCTCCTCTTCGTACTCGATATCATACAGATATTCGCTGTCGCTGTCACTGTCGCTGTCGTTTTTTCTCTTAAACTTATCGTCCGGTCGTCGTTGTCGTCGTTTGTGAAGAATTGCCACTTTCAAATACGCGCCTATGTCGCGCAACTCGTATGATCCTACGGAAATCGAGATCATTTCGTCGTTATCGTCGAAATAAAATTTATTATTCGAGACATTCACATTCGGTATTGTATTGTAGGTTTCAAAATTAGTTAAACCGAGCTCGTAATCGTTGTCACTTAAATCTAAAGGTGGAAAGTAGTTCGCCGTGAGAACGCTGCTTCTCCCAGTTAATGTAAGAATCAACGACATAGTGACGCACGTTATTATAATTAGATACCGAAAGGTTTTTTTTCTCCCCTCCAATCGATTTGTCGGAGAAAACGCAGGCACAATTGTCCGCAAACACTCTGATCATAAGTTTGTTGAGAGTCACGATTATATGCGATACGCGTATCGCATCCGAGATAACGTTCTAGTTCTCGCGGCGGTCGAAGATTGCCGAAAGCGTCGAAGTAGATCGCCTCTTTTCCCTTTTTAGCATACGCCACCCAATGTGTACCTGGTCCCGAAGTGTCGTCCAGATTCACAATACCGCTCTCATTGCGACGAACTCGCGCGGGCAGTGCGTCACGCATAAATACACCTCTGAAGTGACGCACACGAACGCGCAAGGCCGCGCGATTCAATTGTTCATTCGTCGTAACGCCAATTGGAATTACAACGTTACTCAATGTTTGCGCGATTTTTTTTTTTCTTAACCACGCGTTTTCTCCTTCTCATGACGCTTCCGCCACGCTTGTAAGGCGCGAGATATAAACCGCGACCTTCCATTGCTCGATTGTGTCGTTGCAGTTCCTTCAATTGTCGACGCGACGCTTTGCCGTCGCTCACCATTTTCGCCACACCGGCCGCTCCACCGATTAACGATCCTAACGCCCCGAGTGCGGGTAACAGCGGTAAGAAGCCGCCGCGTTTTGCTATAGGGAGAATTCGGCTCCTCGTTCTCTTTCTCGTACTCGTTTTCCTCTTGCCGCCACTTCTTCGCGTTCCAGTCATACCCATTCCTAATTTCGTTTTCGCCTTCATAGCTGCCCATACGGCCGATGCCGCTAATCTTTCTCCGAAAGTCGAATCTCCGGCTCGGATACGCTCGAATGCTCTCGCTCCGAGCGCTCGATCCGCGATGTGCCGATCGACAAGATCGTCGCTTTGCGAATAAGCGATATCGTGCTCGCGACAAGTCGCGTCCAACGGATTAATTCCTCGATCGCCTCGCGCGAGCCGCTTCGCGAGACGAGTACCGGGACCGCAAAACTGATATCCAGGTATATGTAGTTCGAATGGAAGAGTATTTATAGCTTTATTGAGTAAACCTCTACCACCGATGTCCTCCGCGTAATTCATACGATCGTCGTCTTATTTTCTATGCACGCGTAACAATCTTTAATCATCGGTGGCGGACCATCAATGTGATCTCGTTGCCACGGTTGATTATGATGTTTATGACAAAGACGATATTGCTCCATATCGGGGTCGTTCTTCAAATGTACAGGCAATTTTTCCCACAGTTGATCGACGAAACGGCCATATTTATCTAGTAAGAGTTTTTTCGGAACGTATTGTAACTGATCGACACTGAGTCCGAGAATATCGGAATCGTTCACCAATAGAATAAACATATCGATTCGTTGTGCGCAGATAACGAATAAATCTATATACTGTTAGTATACCGTTTCACAATTCGTCGAGCGCGGACGTCAAAAGTGCGCGATTTTATCACGTCATCGCTGCCGTCATCAATCGAACTAACAACGCGACCGTTCTTCTCTCTTTTTTATCCGTTGTGCGCGCGCGAGTCTGCGCACTGGAGTCGCTCGCGACAACGGATGAAGAATCGTAAAAGAGAGAGAGAGAGAAACGATGCGTTTCGTGCGTCAATCGATCGCGATAAGAGTGTCGAATATCGACGGTAAAACGAGTTCGATGAATGAGAAACAACGGAAACACGGTTATTTATTACCAACCGCAATTCGTTGCGTAATCTGCGGTCCGTCTAATTGCGGTAAAACAAACGTGTTGATAAGTCTTCTGGAGAGTCCTCACGGCGTGAGATTCGAGAATGTATATGTTTACTCAAAATCGTTACATCAGCCCAAGTATCGATATTTAGAAAAATTATTGAAACCGATGGAAGATATCGGTTATTTTACGTATTCGAACAATACCGACGTCATTTTACCGAGCGATGCGCTACCGAATTCGATATTCGTGTTCGACGACGTGGCTTGTGATAAACAGGACGCTGTAAGGGAATACTTTGCTATGGGGCGACATGCCAACGTTGATTGTTTCTATCTGTGCCAGTCGTATGCTAAAATACCGAAACATTTGATACGCAATAACGCGAATCTGTTAATACTTTTTAAACAAGATGGCACTAATCTTAAACACATATATAACGATCACGTAAATACCGATATGTCGTATGATGATTTTTACGCGCTGTGTCGCGCGTGTTGGAAATACCGATACGGTTTTCTAGTGATCGACAAAGATAGCGCGTTACGTAACGGTAGATACAGGCGAGGATTCAATGATTACATCGTGCCGTAAGACGTTATAATTATCGCCGTTGTCGTCGCGGCTATCATAGAGAGGGAAAGGGAAAGGGAAAGAGAGAGAAAGAAGGCGAGACGTTGACGAACAACGCGCGATGACGGATGTGGATAGGCGTGAGAAAACCGCGAAAGAGATAGCGAGAACGCGCGCGTCAATTCGCAAGAAGCACAGAGCATTGAAGACCGGTAAAATGGAGAGTGAGACGGCTTTAGAAACGCGATTCAAACCGATTATCGAACCGTTGCGTCATATCGCCGAGCGTATGGGAGACGATTCCGCGCGAAAGGAATTGGTGAAACGCGAAATTGTGAGGAAGAACGAGATTGATAACGACAATGGCGAATATGACGATGACGCATTTGCGCGAAGTGTCGGGAAAACGACGATGCGAGAGGAAGAGGAGAACGAAGAAGAAACGGAAAGAGACGCATTACCGTTGCTATCCGCGAAAAATTTGAAGGCTAAACGATTTCAATGTTTGGGCGGTACGTTGGATTCGCCTGTGGCGACTTCCACACCCGCAGGAGCGTCAAATATATCGCCTGCAAAACGGCTTAAGTTCGCAGGAGAAGAATCTTTCGCGGAGCCGCTCGTCGAAGAGACGTTCGAGACGAGCGACGACGTCTTCGATTCACCCCCCGCAGTATTCGAAACGTCAATCAGACAGTCTCTGCGATCTCCTCGAGGACGGGATCTCTTACGCAGTCAATTAGGTCCGTTGGCGCGAAGATACGTAGGTACACTTCTCAGCGGTATATCGAGCGAATTCGATCACGTTTACGGGGTTTACTTTTCCGACACCGGCACTATGCTTGGAAATAAACGATTCGACGTAGGCGCGGACGATGCGATATTTATAGATGGAGTCAAATATGTCGGTACTCTTGGTCTGTTCGAATTGATCTTCAAGAGAATTCCCGACGATCTCAAGCCGGTATTAGGAAATAAGGGATACAAATACAAGCATGTTATAGCGCCGATTTTACAAATGGACAATCCGAGAAAAAGAATCGGCGGAGATCGCGTACCATCCGTCATGCGCGTGACCGTGGATTATGTTCATTGGGACAATCCGAATGAATTGGTGGATCGTCTTCGATTGCTAGACGCTTCTCGTCGAGCTGGCAACAACGCTCACGACAACGAAATCTTATCGATAATCGAGGAGCTTCGCGAAGCGGGCGCGATACTGTGAGATATCACGTCGAGACAGCGGCAAGCGCGCACGCGTACAACAACGAAATCTTATCGATAATCGAGGAGCTTCGCGAAGCGGGTGCGATACTGTGAGATATCACGTCGAGACAGCGGCAAGCGCGCACGCGTTATTCGACCGCGCGATGCCTGTAAACAAATTCGGCGTATCATTACAAAAAAAACGCGAACACGGTTATAGCGGTAAATTACGCGCGAGTGTAGAATCTCTACGAAATTACGTGCGCAATAACGCGCTGTGTCTGAGCATTTCCGACAACGACGCCTCTTCCTCCACGCATTACGACGCTCGAAATTTCAAGATACAGCGAGTAGCCTGGCCGATCGATGACGACGACGTGACGAGCAAGAAATACGTCGCGCGTATTATACGCGACGCGCAAACGGAAGAAGGAAAACAGCGCGAGAATATAAGATTTCTAATAACGAAACTAGAGAACAGCGCGAACTCGTTAACGAAGGATCTGTACGCGAAGATCGACACTGTTCAGAATGCCGCGAATGAAAGTACGCGTTCTCTGAAAAACGAAATTTCTCAAATTTTCACGAAAGAGAACGTTCTCGAGAGTCGACTACAAACGCTCGAGAATTTGCAGGCGCTCGTCGCGACGAAAATCGAGGTCGCTAAGCGAATAAGCGATTTAGAAAAGTTTGTCGAGACGACTAAAAACTCGTTAAATAAAGCATCGCAGGATCTGAAGATTTCGACGACGCAAATGGTGCGGAACGAAGTATTGCATCTAAAGAAAAACATAAACGAATTAGCGCGAAAAATAACTACGACGACGACGACGATTCCTAAAACGAGCAAATCAAGCGCGATAGTTATTAAAGAGGATGATAACATTGCGAATAAACGTCAACAGTCTAAAAAAGGGTAACAAAAAAAGAGAGAGAGAGTTAATGAAATGAGTGCCGCGAAACGAAAACTCGTAAATGAACTGCACGCACCTGCGAGAAAGAACTTCCCCCGCCGACGCGTCATCGTACGCGGATACGATGATTTGTGGCAAGCGGATGTCGTCGAAATGCGTCCTTACGCTAGACACAATAGAGGTTACAATTACATACTCACTATTATCGACGTTCTAAGTAAATATGCGTGGGCGATACCACTTAAGAAAAAAAGCGGCATCGAAGTTACTCGAGCTCTCTCAAGTGTAACACGTGCTTCCAAACGCTATCCGAGAAACCTGCAAACTGACAAAGGAAAGGAGTTCTATAACGCTGAGATGCGCGGATTCGTAGAAAAACATGGAATCAATCACTACTCAACGTATTCGGTGCTAAAAGCCTCGATCGTCGAACGTTTCAATCGCACACTCAAAAATTCCATGTGGAAGTATTTCACGTTGAACGGAACGTACAAGTGGCTCAACGCGCTACCGCATCTAATATCTGAGTACAACGCTCGTAAACATCGAACTATTGGGATGCGTCCAATCGACGTGACGCCCGCTCGAGTGTCGAAACTCCTATCGGTGTACAGCCGCCCGAAGATCGCCGCTCCAGGAAAATTTCGACCGAACGATCCCGTGCGCGTGAGCAAATACAAAACACTTTTCGAGAAGGGATACACGCCGAACTGGACCACGGAGATCTTTCGCGTAGCTGAAGTTCGAAAGATGAATCCCGTGACGTACATGCTGACAGATTCGCGCGGCGAACCGATAGCCGGAGGATTCTACGAGTACGAATTGCAACGAGTTTCCGATCCCGACGTGTATCTCGTCGAGAGAATATTACGTTAGAAGGGTAATATGGCGCTCGTAAAGTGGTTGGGAATGGACAAATCGCATAATTCTTGGATAAATAAAACTAACATATTGTAATACGTTATAATAATAAATATATTTTATGTGCAAATAGTGAAATAAAAGAAAAAAATACATTGTGTATATATTTACAAACTATCAACTCGCTCGCTCGCTCGCGATCATTTTTTTTCTTACAGAGGTATCTTATAATGTCTCCACGGTAAAGTGTCGACTGAATCGGGTATAACATAACGTTTATCGTCATACGGGCTGAGCGCAATTTTCGTCTCGCGGACAGTATACATCTCGTGTAATTTCGATCTCAAACACGATTGTTCGCGAATCATTTCGATCTCGCGTTTCAAACAGCGCGTATAATCGTCAAATGTCAACGTTTTCGCAACGACGCCTCTCTTCACTCCTTTATTCTTTTTAGTATCGCTTTTACCCTCGACTCGCAACGCATACATTTTCGCTCTGAGTCCTACGAATTCTAACATGAGAGCGCCGTTATTCTCATCTTTCATCAAACCGAGAACCTTCTTATTCGCGCGCGGCATACCGTAAGGATTGTCGTCGACATAATCGCTCGTATCGAATTTATCAATGTCGTATCTCATTTGTTCGTACGCGTCTTCGCATTCGATACTATACACGAAACTATCCGTATCGGTATATAATATTCTACACTTATCGCCGTAGAGCGGCAACATGTATTCGTAGTGAAAAGCATACAAGCGAATCTTAGATATATCGAGAATAGACATGCCGACGTAAATCGGTTTGTTAATTTTCGCATCCAATTTACGCAATTCCACAGCCATGAGAGTCTCCGAGAATACGCTTCTACTGTGAAAATTCGGTTTAGAGATCAACGCTTCGGCTCCATATCGCCCATCCCATTTAGTCACAAGTCTAACATCCACGCGATTACGCACGTTCTCCATAGTTTTACCGAAGACGGCGTTGTTCATCAACTTGTATAAATTTTTCTCAAAATCGTTACTCGCATTAGTACGTAAACGCGTATTAAATTCCACGTATCCGCGTAACCACGGCGACTGTAAAAAACGCAACGCTCGATGAATCTTTGTCAAATGCAGACCGTGACGAATGCACTGCTGCAAATTACGATAATGCGTGACGTATCGACGCTTATCGTATAGCGTAGTTAGAAGCTTGCTCTGCCGCTTTCCGGGCGGCGTGTCGCGTATCGGACAAAACGGTAAATCGGCATGGGTGTCGTGCGCATTAGTCGGATAATCTAGATCGACCTCCAGAATATAACCAACGGGCGAATCCTCCGCTATAGAGTTTACATCGAGATTCTCAAAATCTCTAACCCACTCGAATTGCTTATAGGGTAACGATTGACACATCGCCCAACCGTACAAATTATTAATATCTAAATACATCAGATAGATCGACGGTTGCGACGAATCGAACGCGCTCATGTATTTGTTGTTCGCGCGAGCGTATCTATTCGAACACTGACTGAGACCGCCGCGTATTCCGCGCTCCACAAACATCATCATGTCAATATCGGTGAGTAGCTCGAAACGGATTCCGCTGTATTTCAGCATCGCATCCCACGTGTATCCCGGCAACGTGAAATAATACGCGGGATCTAAACCGTAACTCTCCAGACAAGCGGCGCGAAAATTTTCGAACACGTCTGCGAGTAAAAGAACATCGGTCTTTAGATAGAGATCGCTGTAATCGCCCAACGTTTCGATGCGAAATCGCTCCCAAACGCGAATCGCGTGGGCATAATCGTTTTCAGATACAATGTCGTCAATCAACGAGCTGTAGAAGGAATCGCGCGGCGGAAGACGCGTCTCTCGCAATCTCTCGATGCTATCGATATACTCGTACGGAAACACGCCCTTGCGCGTGAGAAGTTTAAAGTCGTCGTCGACGAGACGGTGAAATTCGCCTCGCGTGATCGTCAACTTACTCTCGTCGAGATACGACGTTAGTTTTTCGAGACTAGCGTCTAAAAATTTGAACGAATCCACAAATCGTAATTTAACGCATCTAGAACGTATAGAGCTTCCGTCGCTTCGCTTATCGGTCGTCGTCGCGGTATCTTGAACGTTCTTCGTGAAAGCTATATATGATTCCTTCGTTACCGGCAACAACTGGACGCTACCGGGATAAGCATTAGCCACATCTCTAATAATAAAATGCGCGTCGTAACCCGACAGATTATGAAAAAACACGGGTATAACGTGAGAATCCTTGTAATTCAAATTACAATTAGAATGCGCCGGACCTCTGAAACGGCCGGTCAAATGACAATGATCGCGCACGCGAATGTCTCCCACCTCAAACGATCTATCGCACACGTGACAGCGTGTCGCGCTCGCGAATCTCTCGCATTCTTCGGGTGTAAGATCCACCATCGGTACCGCGGTATCGAGAATGATCTTCGCGCGCTGCGCCAATTCGTGCAATTCGCGCACGAACCACGCGACGCATCTCTCGCCGCGATAAGATCTGTACGCCGACGCGGCATCATCGAAGGAGCAGCGCGTGTAATAACCTACGCTGTGAACTTTATGATGTTGAGTGATAATCGTGTTCGCGGTTCTCCTCCTCTCACTTCCATCTTTCTTCTCCAGCACGCATTCCAAATCGGCATACACTACGAACGGAATTCGTTCCTTTCTCGAAAAATTATCGAACATCAACCACTTATCGTCCTCGCTGGGAAGAACGATCGCGCAATCGTTCAGTTTCTCGCAGTCCGCGCTATGCGCAATCAACTTCTCGTTCGTGTAAAAATAATGCATGCACCTACGAAAGAAAAAAATACAATGAAATAGACATTAGATCGATATTTCATTACCGAACTATTTTTTTACAATCAAAAAACTCACCTATCGCACACGTACGTCTTGTTTCGTCGTCCGCTCACTTGCGCGCCGACTAAACGAGAGAGATTCTTAACGCAAGCGAAATGTCCAATCTCATTGTCTTCGCGCGTCGTATCGCTCAAATACAGCAGATTAACGTGTCTCTCCCTCTTTCGATTCGTCAAACGAAGAGGAACGATACAAATTCTGCTGTCACCGTTCTTCCCGCGTCTTCTCTCTCCGACGGTATACACGTTCACCGATATCTCGTTCAATCGTTCAAATCGTCCGATTCCATTTAAAGTCATAGGTAACTCGCAATCCTCCAGTTTCAACACCGTGGAATAATGCGGATATCGCGAACTTCTCTCACTATTTCGATTAACGGGATACAAAGCGGCGATCACCGACCACGCGAAACACGCCTCATCGTTAGTTCGGACGTTAACCACCGCTCTCTTCATCTGAATTTCCCGCGGAACTCGCACGTAACAACCCGCGCGCATAGGATTATATCTATTCACGTTCACCGTTAAATCGAGTATGCGCGACAAGGCCCATCCGCTATCGCGTTCTTGAAATTCCTCCAAAGACGTCATAATATCGTCGATGACGCGATTGTCGTACCACTCGCGCAAATCCGTCGCGGGCAAAAGCGAATGATTTCTCGTGGCGATAGTCTTAACGGCGATAGTCTTATCACCCGATACGAATTCTCCGTTAAAAATCGTATTCACTTTAACGCTATGACATCGACCCATAACGTCTCGCACGCGACGAAGCACGATATCCCTAGCGTCCTCGAGAAATCGTAAAGGTTCAATATAATCTAGATTAATCACCGCGCCGGTCAACACGCGTCTCTTGAAAGCCGTATCGACTTCGGTCCACGTGAATCCCGCGCGCGACTCGACTTCACCACCATCCCCGTCTTCGCTCTCGCGTCTCTCGACACCCGCGCCCTCGCGCTCGAAGCGTCTCCGCAAATGATTCCTCGCACCGATCACTCGTAGAATTCGAGCGACCAAGGAAAAAATCGCCCCCGTCGAAACTCGCCGTCGCGCATCTCGACATCTCTCGCGCAATGTCGCGAGACACTCGTCACATCGTCTCACCCACGCGCGATAATCGTCCGTCGTAGCGACTTCGCGCGCGCTCTCGAGCACTCGACGTTCTTCTTCGCGCATGGCTGCGTCCTCTCCCGCAAAAATCGTCGCGTTTATTTTATACGTTCGTTCGAACGATAAAGATGACACTCGGAACCGCGAAAAAAACGGAGCAAATCACTCGGAACCGCGAAAAAAAAGAACGGAACAAATCAGCGCTACGTATCCAAAGGAAAAAACGACTAATCTATCGACGATACCGCATTCGTCCGGGATTCACTCGTTATCGCGCACGCACGCGTATCTCGAGGAAAAAAAACAAACGGTGAATTTCAGGATGTAAAATGCATACGCGATATGATATTACTAAGAATAAGCTATATAAAGCTTAACGATAATAATTTCTAATTAGTAACATATGAATAACGAAAAGTGCCACTACTATTAAAGGCATGTCAATTACTTCTGAGACGGATTCCGAAAAAGACCCGTTCGACGAACATTGTACGCATATGCATACGACGAAATTTCCATTAACCGATTTAAGCAAAAACGCGATAGGTAAAAAATTAATGGAATCTTGTTCCACGAAAACAGCATGTCGTCCTCTCGAGAGATTAATAATACCGAAGAGAATTTGCAATGTAACGAAGTATTACCTGCATCGTCAATATCAGGATCGTCGCAACATAACGACCGAACGGATACTCGAAACGTGCATAAGCACGCACGCGAGAGCGGCGAATTACAACTTCATGCTATTGATAGATCGTCCATATATAAGCGAGAAAAAATACGAAAATGTCGAAATTCCGTACCTACCGGAGTACGAGGACGGCGCATGGTTGTCGTGCCAGTGGGACAACAGGAAGAGCTGTATAAAAATTTAAACGTCGATCGTGAAAATCACACAGGTAAAGTAGCGCATTATTATAAAATTAACTAAAACTGTAAATACTCATATAGAGTGTTTAGATGCGGACATCGACAGCGACGACGAACCGTGGATAGATTGGACGACGAATCAAATCGCGCTGTGCGAAGAAAAAAAGTTGCAATGTGACGAAGTATTACCCGCATCGCCGATACTGGGACCGTCGCAACATAACGATCGAACGAATACTCGAGACGAGCGTAAGTGCGCGCGCGAGAATGGCGAATTACAACTTCGTGCTAATGATAGATCGTCCGTATATATAAGCGAAAAAAAAGTACGGAAAGGTAAAGTAACGCATTATTATAAAATAAGTAGATTACGCACGCAATGTCGTTTATTAACTAAAACTGTAGATACTCATACGGAGTGTTTAGACGCGGATATCGACAGCGATGACGAACCGTGGATAGATTGGACGACGAATCAAATGGTGTGGAAAAGACGTTTTCAACCATTAAACACGCTGTGCGAATTAGCGATCCACACTTTTTTCAAAAACCGCATTGTTTTGGACGATTCGGATATCAATACTTTACCCACAATCTTACAACGAGATATATGGAACGCTTGGCGGAAGCTGCTAAACGCGGAGGTCGTACTCATGCGTACGCGAGGTTACGCTACAAATTGGGAAAGGTGGTACCGCAACATCGTTCAATCGTCATTCAGGACAACGTGAAAAGACGTCTTTATTCGACAAACACGCTATGCGAATTAGCGATCCGCACTTTTTTCAAGAACCGTATTAAATAGCTAAGAAACCGAAAGATAAAGCGAGCATTGATCTAATAAAATAATAAAAAAATAAAAAATATTTTACTCGAAATTCGTCATTCTTCTCGTATTATTATTGTCCTCTTCCATCTCTCTCCCGCTCTCAACGCGCATAAAAAAATATAATACGCACGATTCGTATCTAAGACCTAAAAAATATACTTATTGTCGAATAAATACGCCGTATTGTTATCGGCTTCCGTCTCTCTCTCTCTCTCCCTTCCTCTTACAGAGGTCTCTCTCGCATGCGCTAACGAACCGGCGGCGGCGGGAACTCGCCGCTCGTCGTCTCCCCCTCGCCCCACCCTTCGCCGCGCGCCCGTCCTCTCGCGCGAACCGTTCGCCCGTACCCGCCGGCTACGTAAAATTTCACTTTTTTTCTTAGGCGACAACCACGACGATGTTGGACGGGTTGCGTCCGGGCGGCGCGAACGAGAGAGGGGACGGAGCGCGCGCCCGTCGTCCTCTCGCGCGCGACGTCACGGCGTTTACCCACCCGACGGCTACGTAGAATTTTGCATTTTTATTACCAACATAGTGGATAGAGAGAAATTCCCCCCCGCGCGGCGCATGCGCCGCACGGTTCCCCAGCTTCGCGCTGGGGAAATCTATTTTTAGAATTAAATAAGTTAGAACCAACATAGCCCCCCTACTAATACGCAATCTTTTTATTTCTACATCTATCAGGACATTCTCCCACATCTGGATTTTGATTTGCTGGAGGCGCTACTCACTTAGGAGGCCCACAGCCAGATTGAAAAAGAAGAAGCCGAAAAAACAGTCTTACTAATTATGTTAAAAATACTGCGAACGCCGAACAATTTGCCAACTTGGCATGCTGTATCGGTGCTCGAGAGAGTGCGAAAGCTATATTTAAGTTACATCGTTACATTGCAAAAGCAGGAAAATATGAGAAAGAAACGAAAATTCTGAGTACGACCAATGTTTATGCACGACATAAGGTATTTACAAGGTGTAAGTAACAATTTAATCGTTGAGATGCAAATAACCGATTGTGAAAAGTTCCACTCAGTCCAAAAAAAAGCGGTAAAACTTAAAATTTGGGAAAAAATTATCAAATTTCAAATGACGATAACTTCGTAAATAATAAAGATAAAAAAGTCTGTAAAAAATGAAAATGAAGCTTGGAATCTCTACTTTAAGAATCGATTTATTTCAATGTTGCGAGATAAATTTATTTAAAATGGCGGATAACAAAGCAAGAGCATGCGAAATTGAAAAATAATGGTCCGAGTTTGCCACGGCACATGGCGTGAGCCAAATGTCGCAACTCAATGGGATAAAAAGCATATGATAGTACAGAGTTTCTTCCTTAAAATGCTTTTTTATTCATCTCGATATGATGATTTTTCGCCGAGACATTCGCATTTTAATAAAAAGGCAGCGTTTTACTTTAAATGCGAATAACTCTCCAAAAAATCATTGTATGGAGACGAACAAAAAAGCACTTTAAAAGGGAGACTGTACTATCATATGCGTTTTATCTCATTGAGCTGCGACATCAAACTTTCGCCATATACCGTGGCGAACTCGAGCCATTTTTTTCAATTTTACATGCTTTCGTTTTGTCATCCGCCATTTTCAGAAAAATTGTACAAAATTGCGATATAAAATTTCGAAAACTAGAAATACGATCCTTTAAAATGCTTTTTATAAAATCCATCTAGCTGTATTAGGTGCTGAGATATTCAATTTTGAATTTTTAGCAACGCCGAACTGCAAGAATAAAAATTCCATGGTTTCGCTAGTACCGCGGTATCTTAAGACTCCAAACGGTACTCGTGGTTGTGTGCGTATGTGTGTTAGTGAGTGTGCCTGCTCACTAACACACATACGCACACAACCACGAGTACGGTTTGGAGTCTTAAGATACCGCGGTACTAGCGAAACCATGGAATTTTTATTCTTGCAATTCGGCGTTGCTAAAAATTCAAAATTGAATATCTCAGCACCTAATACAGCTAGATGGATTTTATAAAAAGCATTTTCAAGGATCGTATTTCAAGTTTTCGAAATTTTATATCGCAATTTTGTACGACAATTTTTCTGAAAATGGCGGATGACAAAACGAAAGCATGTAAAATTGAAAAAAAATGGCCCGAGTTCGCCACGGTACATGGCGAAAGTTTGATGTCGCAGCTCAATGAGATAAAACGCATATGATAGTACAGAGTCTCCTTTTTAAAATGCTTTTTTGTTCGTCTCCATACAATGATTTTTTGGAGAGTTATTCGCATTTAAAGTAAAAAGCTGCCTTTTTATTAAAATGCGAATGTCTCGGCGAAAAATCATCGTATCGAGATGAATAAAAAAGTATTTTAAGGAAGAAACTCTGTACTATCATATGCTTTTTATCCCAATGAGTTCCGACATTTGGCTCACGCCATGTGCCGTGGCAAACTCGGGCCATTACTTTTCAATTTCGCATATTCTTGCTTTGTTACCCGCCATTTTAAATAAATTTATCTCGCAACATTGAAATAAATCGATTCTTAAAGTAGAGATTCCAAGCTTCATTTTCATTTTTTACAGACTTTTCTATCTTTATTATTTACGAAGTTATCGTCATTTGAAATTTGATAATTTTTTCCCAAATTTTAAGTTTTACCGCTTTTTTTGGACTGAGTGTATTTCAAGAACTGCTTAATTGAATCACAGATTTAGAAAAAAGAAGTTTGCCGAATCCCAATTTCACCTCGTACAAGATTGCAGCTGACTTTATGCTGATTAGCATCCGGTGACAGTTTAGCAACTTATTCGTATAGATTTCGTATTGCAGGCAATACAGCATCCAAAATCGTAAGGGAGACTTGTGCTGCATTGTGGGAAATCTTGAAAGATAAAGTTTTTCTGCAACCCACTGCTGAAAATTGACAGCAGGTTGCTGACGAATTTCAGGAAATCTGTCAATTTCCAAACTGCATTGGATCTATAGATAGGAAGCACATTATCGTTCTGGTACGTATCTGATGCAACCATTTTTCGTACATTTTTTAATAAATCTGACATTATTGTATTCTTGTTAATTGTAGGCACCACCGAATAGTGACTCGTCCTGCTATAATTACAAAGATAACCATCAACTTACTTGCCGTGAGTGATACGAATTGTTGCTTCAGCATCGTGGATATCGGAGCGGAAGGGAGGCATAACGATGCTGGTGTGTTTGCTAGCAGTGACCTTGCTCGTCTATTGCATACGAATTCACTTCACTGCCTCCGGACAGACATTTGGATAGTAGCGGATTCAAATTTCCATATGTCCTAGTAGGGGACGAAGCATTTCTATTAACATCTTATATAATTTCTATAATTTGTAACGGCTCTGCCGTTACTAGAGCCAAATTTACGAACACGCTCGCGCCAAGCTGGCGCTGAGCGCCGCCGATTGAGCACCTCGGCCGAGCCACGGATTAAGAGCCGCCGATTGAGAATCGCGGCCTACCCCACTTCAACACGCATGACCGTGTGGGGGTAACGCGTGGGGATACCCAGCCGGGTATATAAGGCGGCCGCTCCGGCAGACCGGCACCTATTCCTGTCCCGACTCTCGGGACACTCGAAGCCTCAGGGCGTACTCAAGGCATCCGAAGTCTACCGAGTTCCTATCCTTGCCTCTGGTCCAGAGCACGGTCGTTGCCGTGCCCGGTCGGTTGTAACCGATGTCCAGTGGTATCCCGCCGAGCCACGGAAGACCCGGTCCAGGGTACGGGCGTTCTCGTACTCGGTCGGTCGTAACCGACGTCCGGAACTATCCGACTCATCCTCGAAGACCGAATAGCCGTTCTCACAGCTCCCTGACCGAATAGCCGTTTCCACGGCTCCTGGACGACAGCCGTTTCCACGGCTCCTGGACGATAGCCGTTTCCACGGCTCCTGGACGACAGTCGTTTCCACGGCTCCTGGACGACAGCCGTTTCCACGGCTCCTGGACGACAGCCGTTTCCACGGCTCTTGGACGACAGCCGTTTCCACAGCCGTTTCCACGGCTCCTGGACACCAGCCGTTGCTACGACTTCTGGGATAACAGCCGTTTTCACGGCTCGGAGGAACAACAGCCGTTTTCACGGCTCCTGGAACGAATAAAGGACAACCACCTTCGCAACCTCACTTCCTAGCCGTACTCCTTCCCTGTCGGCAACACCCGCATTCTCCGACCAAACCGACCGTTTCTTCGGCCCCACGTCACGTTAGTTCATACTCGTTACTTGTATTTCGGTGACCTGTCTTAACTCCCCTGGTCTAGAGCCCGGTTGTTACCGGGCCCGGTCGGTTGTAACCGACGTCCAGTATCCTGGTGTACTACGGGTGTTCTCGTGTACACCACCCGGAGGACGGGTGTTCCCGTCCTCAGCCGACCACGGTTGGCAGACCCTGTTAGACCCGTGTCCGTGCCTCGTGGCACGCGACCACCCTGTAGGTCTTTTGCGCCCGCATCCGCGACTAGGTTCGCGCGACCACCCTGTAAATATTTTCCATTCACGTCCGCATCTAGTCTATACTTAATGATTCTGTAAATATCTCGCGTCACTAGATTAAGGTTTGTATTCGTCAGTAAGTCGCGTCCAATTCACGATCACTCTGTGTACATCCGCGTCACTAGATTAAGGTTTGTGTTCGTAAGTAAGACGCGTCCGATTCACGATCACTCTGTGTACATCCGCGTCACTAGATTAAGGTTTGTGTTCGTAAGTAAGACGTGTCCGATTCACGATCACTCTGTATTCATCCGCGTCACTAGATTTAAGTTTGTGTTCATAGATTCGTCGCGCTCGAACCGCGGCGTGTTGTACGCGACCAATCCGCGCACGCTCGTTGCGAGAAATTCGTGTCCGTCACAAACCTTACGCGACCAGCGTGTAAAGATCTTGCGTCCGCTTAGAAATACACCTGTTTGTGAAACTTAGTTTTAAGGATTACGGAATAAAGGTTGTGTTCATAATTAACACGTGTAGTTCTGCGAGCCTGAGCCTCCCCTTCTCCCGAACCCTGACTCCGGCGAGCCGATCCGCGGCGTCGGGAAAGGTGCTCCGTTACATGCGCCCGAACAGGGACTCGACCGTTAGAGGCTCCGACTCGCAAGCTACGTCCGTCCGGCTCCATGCTCTCGGAAATTTACCGACTCAACAAGACCGAGATTATCGCGAGATTATCCGCGGCCGGATTAGAGACTACCGGGAACTTTGAGACCATACGCCAGCGACTTCGAGATCATATCATCACGGAAAACGCCGAGATGGCTAAGTCCGGAGGTGATAGATTCCAGAGCATACCCAGTACCCCGGAACCTCCGTTAGAGGATCTAGCACCAATCTTAAATCAGATGAGAAAATGGGGCTTACATTTTGACGGGAAAGATCCCCTTTCGTTCCTTGAACGTGTAGAAGAACTTAGTGCTGCATACGGCTATGAGGGCTCACGCTTGTTAACGGGCTTGCCCGAATTACTACGAGGCGATGCTTTACTATGATATCGAAATTGTCGAACCACCTGGCAAACTTGGGAACAGTTTTGCGAAGATCTAAAAGATCATTATCTACCCCGTGGCTACCAACGCCAGTTACGGCGAGAAATTCAACGCCAGAAACAATAACCAAACGAGTCCTTTAAAAGGTACGCTACGACCGTTCTGACGATGATGCGTAGAGCTGGTGGTTATACCGCCCAAGAACAGATTGATCAACTGTATGAAAATTCCGATCCGGATTTCCAACTCTACGCCCGAATTAGCGAAATAACTACCCTGCCCGAGCTATTCCGCCGGGCCGCAGAATACGAGACCATCAACCAGCGGCGCAAAGATTACCCGAAGGAGGTTAAGAAAACCCCCGAAGCCAACCTTACCACCGTTCAGTACGACCGCAGCACGTGTTGCTGGCGTTGTAAACAGCGAGGACACACCCGCCTCGATTGTAGGCGCCCACCTCGAAAGTTTTATTCGCGATGCGGAAAAGACGGCGTCCTAACTCGAGACTGCCATCCGCCGTCGGGAAACGACCCACGGGTCGGCGACAAGGCGACCGAGCCCCGACCCGCTTCCGAATAAGATACACACCACGGCCGCATATCCAGGTACACGCTCATGGCGTCGCTGTATGGGCACTCATCGACTCCGGGTCCGAAGTTTCGTTCATAAACGTCGAAACCGCTGAAAGAATGGAGACGGCAGGGCGACCGTCGCGAAGCGCGGAAGAGCCAATAATCCTGGCAGACGGCACTGAGGCCACGGTGAGGGCTACTATCGATCTCACGATTAGAGTCGAAGGGACCAGGGTTGATCATTGGTTCGGAGTCGTACCCACGGCAAGAAGCACCATGGTCACTGGCACCGATCTAGGGCTAAGTTGGGGATTGCCGTACCAGCCCCACCGCTTAGCCAGGATACATTCGCGCCTCAAGTAGCTACTCTCACCGGTGATATATCTACGGGGATTACCCCTCGATCCCACACGGAAGACCGACGTTTCCGTCAATTCCTAGAGGAAGAACTGTTAAAATTTGAGTCCATCCGAGGCCCCACTGACCGTATCACACATACAATCCGTTTAAAACCCGGGCCACCAATTAAACAAAGATACCGACCCAGGAACCCGGCGATGCAGGCCGTGATCAACACCGAAGTAGATAAGATGTTGGAAGCCAGAGTCATAGAACCTTCCAACAGCGCATGGAGTTCTCCCGTGGTTCTCGTAAAGAAAAAGACGGGACTTATCGATTTTGTATCGACTTTCGAAAGCTAAACCAGGCCTCGGAGAAGGACGCTTATCCTCTTCCACATATCACCGCGACGCTAGATAAGCTAAGGGGGGCTAAATATCTCTCCACGCTCGATCTAAAAGATGGGTATTGGCAAGTACCCCTCGAACCAGCTAGCCGACCCGCGACCGCATTTACGATACCTGGCCGAGGCCTCCTACAATTTCGTATAATGCCGTTCGGCCTTCACTCCGCACCAGCTACCTTCCAGCGACTCCTCGATAGCGTTATAGGCCCGGAGCTAGAGCCTCACGTCCTAGTGTACCTGGACGATATCATCGTCGTCAGCCACACCTTTGAAGAACACTTGGCGCATCTAGAGGAAGTCTTCCGTCGACTACCCGTTTACGATTGAACGTCGCCAAGTGTCATTTCTGTAGGGATCACTTAAAATACTTAGGCCACATTGTAGACCGAGAAGGGATTCGTACCGACCCTGAGAAAGTAAGCGCTATTAACAATTGGCCTGCACCGACCACCGTTCGCCAAGTCCGGCAATTCCTGGGAATGGCCTCATGGTACCGCCGATTCGTACCGAACTTCTCTACTATCGCGGCCCCACTAACGCGGCTCACGCGGAAAAACGCCCGATTCATCTGGGCCAATGAGGAGAAAGAAACTTTCGAACGACTAAAAGAAACGCTCACTACGGCTCCGGTCCTGGCCTGTCCCGATTTTAACCGGCCGTTTATCTTGCAAACCGACGCTAGCGCATATGGCTTAGGCGCCGTCCTCACCCATAACCTAGAACACGAGGAACGGGTGATTGCTTACGCGAGTCGGACGTTAAATCAGGCCGAACAAAACTATAGCGCTACCGAATTAGAGTGTCTTGCCGTAGTCTGGGCAATCCGCCGTATGCGAGACTACCTTGAAGGTTATCGGTTCACGGTAGTCACTGATCATCAATCTTTGAAGTGGCTACAGCGACTCGAATCTCCTACCGGTCGTCTAGGGAGATGGGTGTTCGAATTACAACAGTTCGACTTCGACATCTGGTATCGAAAGGGGGCTCTAAATAAAGTAGCCGATGCCCTGTCTCGACGGCCAGAAAGTAGTGCCATCCAAAGAACTAGAAAGTGCCCGTGGTACCAGCAAGTTTACAAAGGCGGAAAAATCCAATAGACTACCCAGACTTTCGGCTACAGGAAGGCAAGCTCTACCGACACGTCTTCCATAGCCTGGATTTTCAGGAAACTCCCGTACACGAGCAGTGGAAACGGTGCGTAGCTACTCCAGACCGACCAGAAATATTGCGCCGTTTTCACGACGACCCAACCGCCGGCCATCTAGGGATTTCAAAAACGATCGCACGGATAGCCCGTTTATATTATTGGACCGGGATATAGCCCGTTACGTACGTAACTGCTCAGGCTGTGCTATACAGGGTGACCCATTTTAACTTAGGCAGCCAAATAACTCGAAAAATAAGCAAGATAGAGAAAAATGTTTTAGACAAAAGTTGTATGGTTTCGAGGGGGCCATAAGATGGTATCATTGGTTTGACCTTGAAGAGTCATTTGAAGGTCACGTGAAGGACACTTCAATTTTTTTAAATGGAATACCCTATATATTTTTGTACATTCTTGTAGCTTATTTCGAGAGCTTTCCAAAACACTATAATTAAGTACCTTTCCGTTAAGTACTTTTTGAGTTATGATGCTTGAAATAATTTCTTAATTTTACATAAACCGTAAAATATCTTGTAAAATATTCATTTTTCGATTATCTTACCTTAATACTTTTATGTACAAAATAATGAGAGGAATCAATTGGTGTAAAGAAAACACATAGTTGTTTTTAAGAAAAAATATGGAATTGTTAATTGCAAATTACATATTTTTTCTTCGAAACAACTATGTTTTCTTTACACCAATTGATTCCTCTCATTATTTTGTACATAAAACTATTAAGGTAAGGTAATCGAAAAATGAATATTTTACAAAATATTTTACGGTTTATGTAAAATTAAGAAATTATTTCAAGCCTCATAACTCAAAAAGTACTTAACGAAAATGTACTTAATTATAGTGTTTTGGAAAGCTCTCGAGATGAGCTACAAGAATGTACAAAAATATATAGGATGTTCCATTTAAAAAAATTGAAGTGACCTTCACGTGACCTTCAAATGACTCTTCAAGGTCAAACCAATGATACCATCTTATGGCCCCCTCGAAACCATACAACTTTTGTCTAAAACATTTTTCTCTATTTTGCTTATTTTTCGAGTTATTTGGCTGCCTAAGTTAAAATGGGTCACCCTGTATATAAGGCCTCCCAATAACTACCAGCGGATCGGTTGCACGCCACCAACATAACCGCCCCTTGGCAGCAAGTTTCCATAGACTTAATAGGCCCATTGCCGCGTTCCACGCGAGGGCATACTTGGCTGCTCTCAATGCAGGACCGTTTTTCTAAGTGGCTCGAGTTAGCCCCGTTGCGCCAAGCTACCGCTGACAGCGTCGAAAGGGAGTTCGCAAACCAGATAATATACCGTCACGGGTGTCCGGACGTACTAGAGATACTATAAGAGAGATCCGCGGATCCGTTAACGATTTCTGATTGGCTCCCGTCGCTTGGGGTATAACCAGAAGTGTGAGAGAGAAAGATAGATATAACTGACAGAGAAAGCCTAGCCGACCTAACCTGTCACCTGTCAAAAGAAAACAGAGTGTCAAAAAAACCTTCTATCTAAGTACAGAGGTTGACAGCGCGGAAAATACCAAATAGAATATAAAATAGAAAAAAAAGAAAACCTTGGGTAATTAATTGTATTCTGTTTTATAAAAAGTAATTTATATATAATTTTTATTTTTACTTATATAAAGTGAAAGTATATAAAAGTGTTAACACTTGCGTATTTCCAATGTAATTTCAAAAATAATTTTTTTTTTGTTTAAAATAAAATAGGTGAATGAATCAGAAATGCCTAATAGTTGCTGTGCCGGTTATTGCACTAATACGAATAAAAAAGGTTATCAATGTGTCGATTTCCAAAAGATTCGGAAAGAAAAAAAATATGGATCCAGAATATGAACCGTACAGATTGGATTCCAACTTCAGATGCAAGATTGTGTGATGTAAGTTATAATCAAAAGCAAACTGTTATACCAAACTGTTTTAATTTTTGCTGAAATAAGTTTTGTAAAAATATTTTAAATTTAGAAAAAAAGTTCAAAACTGTTTAAATATACTACATCGAGACTAAATTGACTCTGAATATGATGAGAAAAATATAATTGCACATTCAAAAAGTTATATATATTTTCTGTGCAGGTCCATTTTGCCTCTGATATGTGGATGACAAGAAAAGATGGCTCACGCAGAGTGAAATCTGATGCAATACCAACAATATTCGGTGAGAATTTGGCAACATCCACAACAAGGCAGAACACAATGACCGAAGCTGCAGAGACTGATGTGTTTGAAAATATTTCAAATGAAATGGAAGAAGAAATGGAAATCAATGAAGATATTACCGAAGAAGAAAAATACAATGTATTAGGCATGTCATCTAATAGAACAGAAACTTCAGATCCATATGTTTTACAACGTTTGGAGCAATTGGAAATGCTTTGGAAAAAAAGTGAACGTTTAAGACTGCAAATGAAGAAAAAATTACAACAGGCGAAAAGGAAAATCAAGAGACTTCAAGTTGAAGTACGTAATAATAAAGTAGTTTCTAATATAAATAAGATTTTCAATGAAGATCAGTTAAACTTGTTGTCTGGAAAGTATAAAAAAATACCAAAATGGTGCAATAGTACGTTGATAAAAGCTTATAAATTAAAATTTGCATGTGGCACTGCGGGTTATGAGGAATTGTTAAAAGCAAATTTCCCTCTTCCTTCTATGCGCACTTTAAGTGAAAAGTTAGAAAATCTTAAATTCAAAAGTGGGATAATTAATGAAGTTTTAGAATTTATGGAAATTAAAATTTCAGGATTCGAGAAGGAGATTGATAAAGATTGTACATTAGTGCTCGATGAGATGAGCATTACCGCTGGTACTTTTTATGATGCATCAACAAACACGATCATTGGCAACGTTACATTGCCAGATCATGATACAAGTATTATTGCTACTCATGGTCTTGTGTTTATGTTAGCCGGAATTGCTTCAAGATGGAAACAAATGGTTGCGTATTATTTAACTGGTAATAAAGTAAACGGCGAAAAATTTAAACCTATAATTGTGAAACAATTATAAAAAAAGCTGAGGAAATTGGTTTAATTGTTCATAATGTCACTTCGGATATGGGACCAAGCAATCGAGCAATGTGGAGAGCGTTTGGAATAGAAGTTTCAAATATTATAATTAAAAATAGTTGTAAGCATCCTTGCTCTAATGAGGCTTTTGTACTTTTATTCGGACGTACCTCACGCTTTAAAAGATATTAAAACTGGCTTTATAAATAACGAAACCATAACCATTCCAGATTATTTTGTTAATAAGTTTGCATTGCCTACAAATGTAGCTAATTCTAGTCATTTAAACGATGTTCTTATAGCTGATAAAAATTGTGATATTAAGTTAGCTCCTAAGTTGAAATCTGAATATTTGTGTAGAAATAATCATTTCCAAAAAATGCGAGTGAATACGGCTACAACAGTATTTAGTGATCAAGTAGGGACAGCTCTTGAATTGTTAGCAAACTTAAACGATGCCAGGATAACGACTGCTTGATTTATTAAATTGATTACTCGATGGTTTCGAATAATGAGCGGAAGAAATTTATATTTAGCTTTAGGATTTAATAACATAGAAAAATTTGAAGAAACAATCGCTTTTCTAAATGAAGTAATTGAACTTTTCAAAGGCTTGAAAGTAGGACAGAAGGGAAATTGGAAGCCTTTTCAAACAGCTGTGATAATGTCTACAACGACCGTTCTTCAATTAATTTCATTTTTATTGCGTGATAGAGGTTTTAATTACTTTTTACCTTCGCGTCTTTTGCAAGACTGTATTGAAAACTTATTTGCCGTAATAAGATCAAAAAATGTTATTCCGAATGCATTTCAGTTCAAAAACAATTTAAAATTGATTAGTATTTCTCAATACATGAAGAATATATCCAATAGTAATTATGAAAGTGATGATAGAGAATTTATTTCTGAGTTTTTAGATATTTTAATGGAAAACAGCAAGTCTGTGAGCAAATCTGAACAAGTACAAGTCTTTTCTAATATAATGTCACAAAAAATTGTTTTCAATAAATTAGAATTAAACAAAATTTATTATGTTGCCGGATATTTAATGGCGAATATTATGAAAAATCAAAGTGTATGCAAGACTTGTATAAATGCAACAGGATCAATACAGTCAAATAATTATTATTACAGTGCCTTAACACGTTTAAGATGTAAGCATGTAAATACTTTATTTTTTGTAAATCCTGTCACGTTCAACTCTTTTCTTCAAATGACAAAAATATTTAAGACTTTTTATCCTCATATTCGAGTACAAAAACATGTAAACCTGAAAGAATTCTTTATAAAATTATGTAACCAAAGCACTTTTTCTCTACCTGCATGTCACAATTTAAAAGAAAAAATAATTAAAAGGTTTATAGCATTTAAATTAAAAAATTGTTCGCAAGCAATAACTCCATGTAATAAAAATGCAATACGTGCGAGCAAAAGCATGGTAATGCATGCATATATAAAATAAAATTCTTTTCTTATAGATTTGACCTTTTTTATTCTTATTTCCTGTTATTCGCATGCTACTTTTACTTTCATTGCTTGCATACTTTTTCTGATAAATATTTCTAATGAATTTCAATTTTAGGTACAATCATCGTCTGATATACATCCAGCTATTAAAGGAATACAATTTCATCCTTATAAATAGGATACGAGACACAACTGCAATTAAAATGACAAATTTGGGCCTCGGACAATCAGATCAACACAATATACATTTTCTCAATCAAGTTATATATTATACAAAATTGTACATAAGTAAATAGAAACGACAAGAAATAAATAATAAACAATTGTATATAAAAATTATATTCAAAAGTTAATTAGAAATAAACGAAATTATTCACATATTTTTTATGAATATTATTGCAATACTATTCTCTATAATTTGCACATATTTTTCTACGAGTCTAAATACAATGCTTAAATTATATTTATAATACATAATGTGTATATAAACTGAGACGCCTTTTATTTTTAATTTTTCAATCCTCCTATGGTGTTGGAGAGGAGGATGTTAAAGGGGGAGCGAAAACGCCGTCATAAAAAATACAAGGCGGATAGAGATACTCGCGCTCGGAGGAACTAAGATGGAGGGTGTTTTCGCGCGAGCCGCGGCGAAGCGAAGGCCGTCTCGAGATCTCGAAGTTGGGCGCCAGATACGGTCTTGCACGTATCAATTCGCAAAATCGTCAGAATAGCGCGAAAAACGTTAGCCTGTTTCGCCACGGGCCGACTAGCTCACCTAACGGTAGAGGGGCAGGGTCCGTTGAAAAGGATATTGACTTATTTGATGCTAGGCGGTCGGTGATTACGAAAATTGACGAACACCACGGGATTTAACGCTCACGACAAACGAACACTCAAATAAATTACGCGAATTTAATAGAAAAGATAATATAACAAATTTATTTAAATAAATGAAATATAATAGAAAAGAATATAAAGTAAAAGAAATAACGAGTTCCAGAAAGAAATAATAATAATGACATAAATTAGCGAGACTGAATTATCGAAATATAACTGTGGTTGACATAATTTCGAAGATTTGAAATAGCGGAACGTACCACAGAAAATTCTTCGACAGCGGTGATAACAATAGTCGAGACGATTAGAAAGCTGTGATATTCCTCGTCCTCCGGGCCCGTTTTTATGGCCGAACTTTGCGAAACCGAACGGCGTTTCGAGATCGTAACAGAAATTTCGATAATCTCATTAGCGACTCAATTTTACCGATCTCTATGCATTATTCTTTCGCTCGCTCATTTAGTCGACAGCAATAGGTTCGAAAAGAGGCTTAACATTTGAGCGAGAACAGCAATCTGCGAAGACAAGAAATTGTCGCTCGCGACGAGCGCGTTCGATTCGATCAATATTCGATAGCCGTCGGACGCCGCTTCACTTCTTCTCGGCGTAACGTTTTTTTTTTTATCTATGCGAAACCTTCGAATTTCGACACTTTCTTAATTCGCTGAAATTTATTGTACCCCGCGACACACTCACACGTACGACAAATACCTCGCAATACACGCCGATCATACAACAAGCGCGACAAAGACAGCACGACAGTTGCCACGTCACGATACGCACACGGTCACGCATTCACATACACGCTAATTACTAACGAAAATCGCCCGAAGATCGATTGCGGGGATGTCTTACGCGGTTTCGACAACTCTTTTCGACAGCACGGATAGCGAACGCATTCCCCGCGATTTACCGCGCACGTGGTCGATATACGAGAACCGGTCACTACGCGTTTTACGACACCCCGAATCCCGGAGAGAGACGAACGGTTCCTTATCAGCTACGGCCGACGCTGCGATCGTCCTTGATGCCTCGGTCGCTTGTCTCCGGTCGCCCGAAATACACGAAAATCGCGAACTCGGTACAGAGCCCGAGCGACACGAAACACGAAAATGACGACGGCGACAGAACGGCCGGTCCGCGGACAGAATCGCGTACGTGGCTTACAAATTACCGATGGGCAACCTCACCGATATTCGCTCCCGTGACAGGGGATGATCCTCGGTCTCGTCCTCCCGATCTGGTCTTCGACAACGACACTCGTACGAAAACGAACAAAGACTTTAGACAATCGACTTAACGCTGAAAGCGTCCGCACCAGAGTTATTCCCTGGATCTCGCGATCCAGGGTCGATAGCGGCGTCAATTCTGCGCGCAGGGGTGCGCGGATTCGCAGCCAATAGCGCCGCGACACGCGATGTATTACTGCGCCCCGCGACAACGCCGTACCGGGGGCCGGAACGGCCCCGATAATTTAAAATTCCGAATCTTGGTGACCCTGTTATCCGCGGTCTTCCGGATGTCGGTCCTTCGTCCTCCGTCCTTGGAGGGTGGCGCCGATCCGGTTATTTCGGCTCAAGACAGCTGTTTCTTGGCTGTTTTCCCTCCGTTATTTGCAGGGGGCTAAATCCCCTCGCGACTCTGCGCTGTCCTGACTCTCCGGCGTTGCCTTTGTTCCCGTCTCGAAATCCGTGAGCGCCGTGTCGGTTGTCGCACAAGCATCTCTCTTCTTCCTCCTCCGGTTTCCCTCCGGCGGGTTGCCCGACGTACAAAAATGATACAAAAAAAATAAGTCAATAAAGGCGCGAAACCTGACAAGAACTCGTCTCTCCGGGGATTTCGATACGGCTCTCGCTATTTCTTTCTCGGCTCGCGCCCCGAAAAGATTTCCGGGGTGGATGGACGCGCGTCGGGACGGCAACGTCACACCCCCCCCCCTGCCAAGAGAGACCGTATCGGCTCCGGTCACCCATCATGGCCACTAAATCGGACTTTTCCCTGGTCCGTTCGCACATGTTCGGGCGACCAAAGTCCCCGGAGCCGAGGCAGACACGAACACAAATCAACGGACTCCAACACCAACGAAAAGAAACAAACAACACAATCAACTATCTGAAACGAGAAGCCATAGGTGGTCGTCTCTCACTAACTCTTTACTCGCGCTGTCGTCTCTCGCGGGGGCCCGCGGTCCCGCTAACCGCGGGGACGTCCCGTCCGACCTCCGCGATCCGTTTCACTAAGGTTTATTTAGGCGGTTTAAGCGCAAGGAAGTAGGTCAAAAGAATGAGGAAAGACAGTTGCCGCCACTTATTTATTCACTCCGATACATATGTCTAGGCTTCGAACCGAAACGACAGCATAAAACAAAAAATTGGTGGTCTCGGCAAAACCCGTATCAAAAAAAAAAAAAAAATGACGGCAGTGGTGGAGGGCCGCGAGCGACAGCAGTTAATAGGGTCCCGGGTTCACCCCTCGCCCGGCGACCTCGTGGGGGATCTGGTCCCTGGTGGCCTCTCCCCTTTATGTATGGGCCTTGGGCCAGCCAGCCTTGGCGACAGTGGGGGCAGGTCTTGGATTACCAGAATATACGCGTTACCGTTTTTGCTCGGCGGAAAAGGACCCATAATATCCGCCGCCACTACCGTCCACGGAGTTTCGACAGCTCGGCGTCCCATTAAGCCCATCGGCACATTCTGTTCCACTTTCGTCCTCTGACAAACGTCACAATGTCTGACATACTTGGCGATCTCACGAAACATACGCGGCCAGAAATAACGAGTCGCTACTCGCTGATACGTTTTCTCGACTCCCAAGTGACCTGATTGTGGAACATCATGAGCCTCCCTAATAACGTTCGCGCGCGCTTCTTTAGGAAGTGCAAGTTTCCATTGCTTGAGATCGTCGACAACTTGAGATACGACAGCGTTCGGCTTTCGAAAATACAGCTGATCGTTTTCGATTTTCCAACCCGAGTTCTTACGCGGATTAGTTTCCACGTCTCGAACGCGTGCATCATACCAAGCGTCTTCGGTAATCGCAACAGCGCATAATTCGTCGGTAGTCTCATACATGCGCGACAACGCGTCTGGAACATGATGTAATGCTCCTTTCCGGTGCTCGATCGTGTAATCATATTCCAATAATTCCAGAGCCCATCGGGCTAATCGGCCGGTGGGATTCTTTAAATTATGCAGCCAGCGTAGACTACTGTGATCCGTGATGACTTGAAATTTATAACCCTCGAGATACGGTCTAAACTTTTTAATCGACCAAACGACAGCCAAACATTCCTGCTCGGTTGTAGAGTATTTCTTTTCGGCCTCCGACAGCACTCTACTCGCGAACGCGATTACATGTTCTACGCCTCCCGATTCTTGGGTCAATACCGCCCCTAAACCGACCGAACTCGCATCCGTTTGTAAAACAAACGGTACCTCAAAATTTGGGCACGACAGCGTAGGCGGTGACGTGATGCACGATTTAATAGAATCATACGCAGCTTTTTGCTCATCCCCCCACTCCCAAGAGAAACCCTTTCGGAGGAGACGAGTTAGCGGTTCTAAGCGCGTCGCACACTGCGGTATAAATCGGCGATACCAAGACGCCATCCCTATAAATCGTCGCAATTGCTTGATGTTTTTCGGTGGCGGATACTCGACAATCGGCGCGGTTTTATCAGGGTCAACCTTGAGCCCCTCCTGCTGTATCAGGAACCCAAGATATTTCACCTGTGACCGACAGAATTTACTCTTCTCAGGATTTATTGTAAGGCCTGCCTCTTTTATTCGATCTAGTACGCGTGTCAACCAACTCAAATGTTCTTCAAAGGTACGCGTTACGACAACGATATCATCCAATAAGCGAAAGCATGCGGTTCCATTTCTGGACCTATTAGCCGATCAAGTAAACGCTGAAATGTCGCGGGGGCACCGGTGAGACCATACGGCATTCGGGTGAAATGAAACAGCCCTTTTCCCGGTACTGTAAACGCCGTTAATTCGCGACTATTTCTTTCCAGCGGGATTTGGAAATAAGCTTGACTAAAGTCGATAGTCGAAATGTAACTAGCCGATCGCAATTTGTCGAGAATCGAGTTCATGTATGGTAATGGATACGCATCCTTTTTCGAAACGCTGTTTAATTTGCGAAAATCCAAACAGAACCGATAGCTCCCATTAGGTTTCTTAATCATCACGATCGGACTAGACCACTCACTCTTAGATGGTTCGATAATTCCTGCCGCTAACATGTTATCTACTTCCACGTAAATCGCTTCCTGAATTTTCGGCGAAACGGGATAATGTCTCTGTTTAATCGGAGCATGTCCGCTGACCTCAATTTTGTGCTCCGTCAAACTAGTTGCTCCCGGTTTACTCGGATCGCCTACGATATGACCCTTTAAGAATTTTGCCAATCGCTGGCTTTCGCGCGACGACAACTCATTCAAACCGCAGCAAATAAGCGGATCAGATTTCGACAGCCGAGTCCGTTTGGTTTTATAAACACGGGTCGTTTTCGCGGGAAGACTAATTTCTCGCGGGCCGTCCTCCGACTTCCGGTCTGCTGATTCCGCGCTTTCGGACACGAAAGAATTACCCAATTCGCGACTAGCCGAATTCTCGATTAAATTCAAGTGGAAAATGGGGTCCACTGGCTGGTTCTCGAAACGATACACCACGGCTGGTTCATTCTCAAAGTACCATTCTTGGCGTGGAAAATTGACCACCATACCAAATAACCGCAAAAAATCAAGCCCAAGTATGCATGATATTGCTAATGACGGTAATGCATACGCTCTCAAAGAAAGCGTCCTATTACACAATGTAAACGGAATATCCACCTCCCCCCTAACGCGTGTCATTTGGCCGGTCGCCGTAACCACTCGTCGGCCATCTGACTTTCGAAATTTTAATTTCAATTTGTTCACTAATTCGACAACGCTAGAACCTACGAAAGTTCGAGTCGAACCACAGTCCACTAGAGCGCTAATCTCGTTTCCTAATAAGTTAACACGAATAAATAACATCGACGAAATGTCACGACAACCAAAAGCACTGAACGAAAACTCACGAGAACAATTAACGATATGAGAAGGGGGTTGGGGTTGAACAAGAGTCGGATCCCCCCTATTATTCGACTCCTTTATTCTTTTCCCGAACAGTCGGGACATGTCCGTAAAGTTACCTCCGCTCGACCGCAACGATAGCAATGCAATCGCGGAGCGGCCGAACAATTGCGCGAAAGATGACCGACACCATCGCAATTCCAACACTTTAGTGTGGAATTTCGCGAGACAGTTTCTACGGCCGTCGCCCCTGAGGACGACGAACTTGTCTGAGCGGCCTCCGCTCCGATCGCGGCTCGAGTTGCGCGATTTTTGTTTTTCCTCTCCCTACGAGAAGCGGATCTCGTTTCTGATTCCGCATTAGACGTACTCAACGCGGCAAGAGTTTCCCGGCCTCGGGTGGACCGTTTCGTATTACGCGGTGCGTGGTATGCGAGATCCGGAAACAGAGATTTCTCCGGAGTCGGGGGAGCCCGATAGCGTTGCGACAGCTGATAACTAGCCTCCACGCGAGTCGCCAAATCTTCTAAAGCGTCTAAGTCTTCTACCTCATTTCGACGGATGGACTGTTGTATGCGCGGTAATAAATTTCGAAACGCGCTGCTTACTTGCTCTGATTCAGTCCACGGTGGCGACAACCGATCGAATATGGCTCGTAGACACGTCAAAAAATCAGCGACAGACTCATGTTCCCCTTGAGTCCTTCTCATAATTTCTTCGCGAAGAGCAAATTGAAAATCCGGGTCCCCGAATCGCGTTCTCCACGCATTTTTAAAGACGGTCCAATTCGACAGCCGATCGCGTTTACTACGGAACCAATGAAGTGCTATGCCCGTTAGAAAGAACGGCAAGCAACGCAAAATGTCTTCGTCGGGTACGGGAATTAACTCGCGACCTTCCTCAATTCTGAGTAAAAATGTTTCCGCGTCTTCCCCTCTTGCACCCGAGAATTTCAAATTCCATTTCCGCATGACATTGTACGCCGTCATCGCGGAATTTCCCGCGTTTTCGCGCGAGAAATCTCGTCCTATCGAGCACGGAGTATCGCGGGAGCCGGAAGGCGCACGAGATCTCGCCTGATCCATCGGGCTATCAGGTCGAGCCATCGCATCCGTAGGAACTTCTAAAAGCTCCTCGTCCGACATTTTGCCCGTATTAAATTTTCGATCTTTGCGTACGCGACGCAGCAAACGCGCGGTCTGAATCGAATAACTTCCTTCCGTTGAAAGTCTACGCCGCTGTAATTCCTCAAGTAATTGTTCGCGATTTAACACGAAAATCCAGTCGTCCTCTGGGTCGACTTGACTCATGCGATAAAGGAAGAAAAACTCGAAACAAAATAAATAAGCTCGAACTCAGCAAGACGTGGCAAGATCACCGCGATCGTAAACATCGATAGCTCAATAACACAAGACAAAGCCGTTATTGTCCAAACGATCGAAGGTCGACAACAAACACGTAAGGTCGGCGAAAGAAAAGAATTTCAAACGAGAGCGTTAACGACAAACGAAACGAATATACGACAAAAGCAATCACTCGACCAAATAATTTAATTCGTATTAGCTCCCCGAACTTTTCCTTCTCAACGCGTGGCCCCACGTTGGGCGCCAAATTTTTGTGACGCCTTTTATTTTTAATTTTTCAATCCTCCTATGGGGTGTTGGAGAGGAGGATGTTAAAGGGGGAGCGAAAACGCCGTCAAAAAAAATACAAGGCGGATAGAGATACTCGCGCTCGGAGGAACTAAGATGGAGGGTGTTTTCGCGCGAGCCGCGGCGAAGCGAAGGCCGTCTCGAGATCTCGAAGTTGGGCGCCAGATACGGTCTTGCACGTATCAATTCGCAAAATCGTCAGAATAGCGCGAAAAACGTTAGCCTGTTTCGCCACGGGCCGACTAGCTCACCTAACGGTAGAGGGGCAGGGTCCGTTGAAAAGGATATTGACTTATTTGATGCTAGGCGGTCGGTGATTACGAAAATTGACGAACACCACGGGATTTAACGCTCACGACAAACGAACACTCAAATAAATTACGCGAATTTAATAGAAAAGATAATATAACAAATTTATTTAAATAAATGAAATATAATAGAAAAGAATATAAAGTAAAAGAAATAACGAGTTCCAGAAAGAAATAATAATAATGACATAAATTAGCGAGACTGAATTATCGAAATATAACTGTGGTTGACATAATTTCGAAGATTTGAAATAGCGGAACGTACCACAGAAAATTCTTCGACAGCGGTGATAACAATAGTCGAGACGATTAGAAAGCTGTGATATTCCTCGTCCTCCGGGCCCGTTTTTATGGCCGAACTTTGCGAAACCGAACGGCGTTTCGAGATCGTAACAGAAATTTCGATAATCTCATTAGCGACTCAATTTTACCGATCTCTATGCATTATTCTTTCGCTCGCTCATTTAGTCGACAGCAATAGGTTCGAAAAGAGGCTTAACATTTGAGCGAGAACAATCCAGCAATCTGCGAAGACGAGAAATTGTCGCTCGCGACGAGCGCGTTCGATTCGATCAATATTCGATAGCCGTCGGACGCCGCTTCACTTCTTCTCGGCGTAACGTTTTTTTTTTTATCTATGCGAAACCTTCGAATTTCGACACTTTCTTAATTCGCTGAAATTTATTGTACCCCGCGACACACTCACACGTACGACAAATACCTCGCAATACACGCCGATCATACAACAAGCGCGACAAAGACAGCACGACAGTTGCCACGTCACGATACGCACACGGTCACGCATTCACATACACGCTAATTACTAACGAAAATCGCCCGAAGATCGATTGCGGGGATGTCTTACGCGGTTTCGACAACTCTTTTCGACAGCACGGATAGCGAACGCATTCCCCGCGATTTACCGCGCACGTGGTCGATATACGAGAGCCGGTCACTACGCGTTTTACGACACCCCGAATCCCGGAGAGAGACGAACGGTTCCTTATCAGCTACGGCCGACGTTGCGATCGTCCTTGATGCCTCGGTCGCTTGTCTCCGGTCGCCCGAAATACACGAAAATCGCGAACTCGGTACAGAGCCCGAGCGACACGAAACACGAAAATGGCGACGGCGACAGAGCGGCCGGTCCGCGGACAGAATCGCGTACGTGGCTTACAAATTACCGATGGGCAACCTCACCGATATTCGCTCCCGTGACAGGGGATGATCCTCGGTCTCGCCCTCCCGATCTGGTCTTCGACAACGACACTCGTACGACAACGAACAAAGACTTTAGACAATCGACTTAACGCTGAGAGCGCCCGCACCAGAGTCATTCCGTGGATCTCGCGATCCAGGGTCGATAGCGGCGTCAATTCTGCGCGCAGGGGTGCGCGGATTCGCAGCCAATAGCGCCGCGACACGCGATGTATTACTGCGCCCCGCGACAACGCCGTACCGGAGGCCGGAACGGTCCCTATAATTTAAAATTCCGAATCTTGGTGACCCTGTTATCCGCGGTCTTCCGGATGTCGGTCCTTCGTCCTCCGTCCTTGGAGGGTGGCGCCGATCCGGTCCGGTTATTTCGGCTCAAGACAGCTGTTTCTTGGCTGTTTTCCCTCCGTTATTTGCAGGGGGCTATATCCCCCCGCGACTCTGCGCTGTCCTGACTCTCCGGCGTTGCCTTTGTTCCCGTCTCGAAATCCGTGAGCGCCGTGTCGGTTGTCGCACAAGCATCTCTCTTCTTCCTGTTCCGGTTTCCCTCCGGCGGGTTGCCCGACGTACAAAAATGATACAAAAAAAAATAAATCAATAAAGGCGCGAAACCTGACAAGAACTTGTCTCTCCGGAGATTTCGATACGGCTCTCGCTATTTCTTTCTGGCGCGGCCGCTCGGCTCGCGCCCCGAAAAGATTTCAGGGGTGGATGGACGCACGTCGGGACGGCAACGTCACAAAACATAATATGTATATATATATAATAATATATAATTTCTTAATAATCAATTTATATTACCTAACCTTACATGGGAAAATTGATGAAATATATGTGTGTAAACCTTTTTTTTAAATATATTGTGTTTTAATATGCATTTTGTTCACGATTATTAAATATCAATAACTACAAATAAAAATATATATATATATTGTATTCTTGCATTTACAATCAAAATAAACCGCCATCGAAAACGTCATATCCGGTTTTACCCCAAGACGGCACATCCGCGGATCTCTCTTATAGTATCTCTAGGACGTACTAGTATCGGACAATGGCACTCAGTTTAAGTCCCGTCAATTCAAAGAGCTACTCCACGCGTTCGGTATCGTTCACCGCACTGCGCCGGCCTACGCCCCCCAATGTAATCCAGTGGAAAGGGCCAACCGGACGATAAAAACTATGGTCGCGCAATATGTGGGAAAGAGACACCGACACTGGGATAAGAACATACCCCAGCTACAGTTCGCCTTCAACACAGCCAAACAGGAGGCCACCGGATACACTCCTGCATTTTTGGTGCATGGGTGGGAACTTGCGCTCCCACACCCGGACGATCGGCGGACGTCACGAACCGCTACCACACCAGAGACCGTCCGTCAAAGTCTCGAGGACGCGTTCGAGGTCGTGCGCATCAACTTAGCCCGCTCGTTCCAACGGCAACAGCGACATTACGATCTGCGCAGGCGCGACTGGCGACCGCGAATAGGAGAACGCGTGTGGAAACGTGACCATCCGTTGTCCGACAAATCAGAGGGCTTCAACGCCAAACTAGCGCCGCGTTATCAAGGGCCAATGACCGTCCGGAAAATTATTTCATCCGTAATCGTAGACCTACGCGATGATTTCGGTAAGTGGCACCGCCGCGTACATTTTCGCGACTTAAAGAACGCACCACCGAACGATGACGAAGGGGAAGTCCCGCAAACGGTCACCCCACCACTCGACCCGACCTCGCAAGGTATATAAGGCGACACCACGACACCGTCCATCATTTCGCAATGGACAAGCGAGCGCTATTGAAGCAATTATTCGGGAGTCTGGGGAGAGGAGGATCAAGAAAGAAGGCGAGAGTGGAAGGACGAAGGCCGCCGACCACCACCGAAGCCGGGCACGCCGATCCAACGGTCGGACCGCGACCAGGCCCGAAAAGCGGCCATTTTTCTGGCCACGCCACCGCCACCGCCACCACGAGCACGAGGCCCGCCAGCTACGACGCCGCATCGCCGGGTAATCTCCGAACGAAGGGGTCAGCCGGAGCCATCAACATCGGCCAGTTCCGCGACAGCGCCACCGCCACCAGATACCATTCCAGTTTGCGCCGCAGCCACACGGCCAACAGCCGATCCGACCCTGCCTCCATCGGTCAGAGTCCACCTCCCGAACGGGGAGACGATAGAGGTCCTACTTCGCCGCGCACAAATCGCGAAAATATCGCGCGCGCACCCCAACAGGGCGTTGGCTGATCCGATTCGATCACCGGGGCCGCCAGCGCTCCTGTAAGAGGGTTCCGGACCCCGATCCCCCGTAAAGCGGGAAAGTGGTGTAACGGCTCTGCCGTTACTAGAGCCAAATTTACGAACACGCTCGCGCCAAGCTGGCGCTGAGCGCCGCCGATTGAGCACCTCGGCCGAGCCGCGGATTAAGAGCCGCCGATTGAGAATCGCGGCCTACCCCACTTCAACACGCATGACCGTGTGGGGGTAACGCGTGGGGGTACCCAGCCGGGTATATAAGGCGGCCGCTCCGGCAGATCGGCACCTATTCCTGTCCCGACTCTCGGGACACTCGAAGCCTCAGGGCGTACTCTAGGCATCCGAAGTCTACCGAGTTCCTATCCTTGCCTCTGGTCCAGAGCACGGTCGTTGCCGTGCCCGGTCGGTTGTAACCGATGTCCAGTGGTATCCCGCCGAGCCACGGAAGACCCGGTCCAGGGTACGGGCGTTCTCGTACTCGGTCGGTCGTAACCGACGTCCGGAACTATCCGACTCATCCTCGAAGACCGAATAGCCGTTCTCACAGCTCCCTGACCGAATAGCCGTTTCCACGGCTCCTGGACGACAGCCGTTTCCACGGCTCCTGGACGATAGCCGTTTCCACGGCTCCTGGACGACAGTCGTTTCCACGGCTCCTGGACGACAGCCGTTTCCACGGCTCCTGGACGACAGCCGTTTCCACGGCTCTTGGACGACAGCCGTTTCCACAGCCGTTTCCACGGCTCCTGGACACCAGCCGTTGCTACGACTTCTGGGATAACAGCCGTTTTCACGGCTCGGAGGAACAACAGCCGTTTTCACGGCTCCTGGAACGAATAAAGGACAACCACCTTCGCGACCTCACTTCCTAGCCGTGCTCCTTCCCTGTCGGCAACACCCGCGTTCTCCGACCAAACCGACCGTTTCTTCGGCCCCACGTCACGTTAGTTCATACTCGTTACTTGTATTTCGGTGACCAGTCTTAACTCCCCTGGTCTAGAGCCCGGTTGTTACCGGGCCCGGTCGGTTGTAACCGACGTCCAGTATCCTGGTGTACTACGGGCGTTCTCGTGTACACCACCCGGAGGACGGGTGTTCCCGTCCTCAGCCGACCACGGTTGGCAGACCCTGTTAGACCCGTGTCCGTGCCTCGTGGCACGCGATCACCCTGTAGGTCTTTTGCGCCCGCATCCGCGAATAGGTTCGCGCGACCACCCTGTAAATATTTTCCATTCACGTCCGCATCTAGTCTATACTTAATGATTCTGTAAATATTTCGCGTCACTAGATTAAGGTTTGTATTCGTCAGTAAGTCGCGTCCAATTCACGATCACTCTGTGTACATCCGCGTCACTAGATTAAGGCTAGTGTTCGTAAGTAAGACGCGTCCGATTCACGATCACTCTGTGTACATCCGCGTCACTAGATTAAGGTTTGTGTTCGTAAGTAAGACGTATCCGATTCACGATCACTCTGTATACATCCGCGTCACTAGATTTAGGTTTGTGTTCATAGATTCGTCGCACTCGAACCGCGGCGTGTTGTACGCGACCAATTCGCGCACGCTCGTTGCGAGAAATCCGTGTCCGTCACAAACCGTACGCGACCAGCGTGTAAAGATCTTGCGTCCGCTTAGAAATACACCTGTTTGTGAAACTTAGTTTTAATGATTACGGAATAAAGGTTGTGTTCATAATTAACACGTGTAGTTCTGCGAGCCTGAGCCTTCCCTTCTCCCGAACCCTGACTCCGGCGAGCCGATCCGCGGCGTCGGGAAAGGTGCTCCGTTACAAATTTCTAACTCTTTTTGTCTGTTACGTAGAGATCAGGTACAGCGCGTGCGCGCGCGCACACACATACGCAAACACGCACGTACACATGCACGCATATATAACAGAAAGGATTTAGAATCATTAAATATTGTAGAAGTGACGCACATTATATATAAATATTTTTTTTTCAAACATTTATATATTAATTTAATCTATATATTAAAAAACAGACGTTTTTTAAACTTCAATACTACCCACGTCAATCATCGTAAGTAGATATACACAAGGCGGGTTCAAACTCAGGTCCTCTCAGGTGGGGTGAGGTGCGAGGGGGGAACCGCGGCGCGGGGAAGGAGGAACTGCAGCGCGGGGGTGAGTGACGTCACGCGCGGGGAAGTGGGATCCGCGGCGCGACCGATGGACGAGGGGGTCCGCGCGGGGAAGGGGGATCCGCGGTGCGACGCTCGAAGCGACGTCACACGCGGGGAAGGGGGGATTCGCGGCGCGACCGATTGACGAGGGGGTCCGCGCGGGGAAGGGGGGATCCGCGGCGGGAGCGATGGTCGAGGGGGTCTGCGAGGAGAAGGGGGATCCGCGGAAAGAAGACAGTGGTGTGAGAAGGATAGCGCTACGTGCGGGAAAAGGACAGCGCTACATGTGGGAAAAGGATAGCGCTAAGTGTGTGAAGAGGACAGTGCGACAAGGATGACATCAACGTGCGACAAGGATGGCGCAATGTAAGATGGCGTGAGAAGGACGACGCAAAGGTAAGTGACAAGCATATGAAAGAGAGAGCGATGCCGTGAGAACAACGCGTGCGAGAGAGAGAGAGAGAACGATAGCGCGAAGAGAACGCATACGAAAGAGAGACTTATGATTAACGCGAGACTTACACCTAGCGCAAGAGAGAGAGAGAGACGCAAGGGATGGGAACGCAAGGAGAGGCGCGTAAATAATCACATTTTTTTTTTGTTAATTATAAATATACATTTATTAAAAATCTGTTATACATTTTTGTGTCATAGCGCGAGAGAGATTACTTATTCTAAGCGCGAGAGAAAGAGATAGCCCGGAAGAACAATGACGCATGCCGAAGATAGTGATACTTATGATTAACGCGTGCGAGAGAGAACGATATCGCTATACTTATAACTAGCGCAAGAGAGAGAGAGACGCGAGGGGAGAACGCATAAGGGAGATGAGAACGCAAGGAGAGGCGCATAAATAACTGCAATTTTTTTTCCAATTAAAATATATAAAATTTATTTTAAAATGTGTGTGCGTGTACTATACAATTTGTGTGTGTGTGTGCGCGCGCGTGTGTGTGCTTAAAATTAAGAATAATGATAATAAAAAATATAAAATTTAAAAAAATATAATAATAATTAAAAAACATAATATAGGGGGGGGATGCGCCGGGCTAAGGGGGAGGCCGCTCCTGGAACAGAAAAGACACACATTTCATTAGATTGAATAATTTATTTTAGGATACTTTTAATGTATTACAAATTGTAAGTTACTTACAATGTTATCCATATATTTTAATTTGTGCAAATGGGACACATATTGCGTGGTATTATTTGGTGCAAATTTTTCCTGCACTCTTTGCAATAACTGCCTATTAATAGAGCACAATAATCCGTTTTGTGTTTCCGGACGGAGTATACGTTTCGAAACGACGATGCCAATCTCAGAAAACAGTCTGAACAATACTTAGTTCCTTCTTCCGCATCATAATAATAGTATTTGATGCGACACATTTTTATGGTAACATCCAGATTATTTATTTCCATCGCGTTTAAATGTCCATACTTTTTCAGTCTTAATTCTTCATCATTATCACTAGCATAATCTGAATTCACTAATGATGGTATTTTCTCCTCGGATTCTTCCTCAGAGCCATCCTCGTCTGATTCATCAAGATTATCAACGTCCATTTGCTTGCCATCTTCGACGATAACAACCTCTTCAATGTCCTCGTCGACGATAATAACATCTTCATCTTCGTCATCGATGATAATAATTTCTTCATCAGCCATTGCACTAACGTAACACAAGACTAACGAAACGCAAAGAACAACGAAAGAAATAATATTCTAATGCTGCAGACTCCTCTTCATTATATATCTTTTAATATCTTTTGTCTCATTCCAACTAGAGCATCACGTCTCATCTACCTCAGCATTTCTCTACATCTTTAGCGGAGCGTGTTGAGAAAAATTGTCAACTATTCTTATTCGTATGGAAGGAAAGAATTAAAATCACAGATGGAATAAAAATAATTATTTATTGCAAGCATCGTAAAGAATATCATTTACAGCGCATGTTAATAATTTGCAATCGATTAATGATTCGCTGTTAAAGACATCACTCTCGCGTATCGTTTTTACAGCATCGCATACAGTAGTAATATTGTTACGTTGTAATACAGTTTCAAATTGTTTAAATTTTTCATTTACGAGATAGGTATTCTCGCATAACCAATTGTGCATATGATCGATACAATTTTCAAAATTAAATAAATGTAATAATGTTTGTGGTTTCATGTACAAAGAATTGCCACATAATGTGAGTTTTACAATTTTTGATTGATACATTTCGATCGATAAATCTCCAATCCTTAATGGGGGAGCAGTCGATTGTAGAATACAGTCAATGTCTGCTTGCTTCTGCATCAACAAATACCACGTTGAAAAAGGCAACACTATTTGATTGCCTCGATTATCGCCGAGAATCAGTTCCACGTACGATACAGCTCCAACGCTTATTCCAATGTCCAAATACTTGTATGACGTCGGGGTTAGAGCGTATCTTCTTCCAAGTATGCGAGTCGCACGACGAAGCTGAATGCTATATAAATATAAAATAATTAGACCAATATTTAAGAAAATTTTAATGAATAACAAAATTTTTAAATCTTTTTTCTTACATGTCACATTTTTGCTTCTTACACAGTGGAGTTTCGCCGTTTCGAATCGGAACGTAAAAATTCATGTTGATTTCTTCAGCAGTGAACCTTTCACACGCGCGATTGATGTAATACTAATCGTATTAGAATTATTATTAATTCAAATAGTATCGCAAATTGTGATGTAGAGGTGATTATTGCTAACGCAACATTTTAATTTCCTCTAAAATTTTGTCGCGCCGATGTACGGCTGCGATGATGTCATCCCCAGAACAAAGATTTAGCTGAATATAACAAAAATTTTCAAGCGCCGATGTACGGCTGCTCCCGATGCGATCAAATGTACGTGACAAATCGCGAAATTTTCAAGGTTAAATTGTGCATCAGAACAAAGATTTAGCTGAATGCGCTAAAATCAAGCGCCGATGTACGGCTGTTCCCGATGCAATCACGTTAGATTTTTCAAATGTACGTGACAAAATGCAAAAAAAAATAACCGCCAAGGTTAAAATGCGCATCACCCCTAGACAAAGATTTAGCTGAGTGCACTAAAATCGAGCGCCGATGTACGGCTGCTCCTGATGCAATCACGTTAAATTTTTCAAATGTACGTGACAAAACGCGAAATTATCAAGGTTAAATTGCACACGCTATTCCGGGGAATTTCTTTTTTAAGATGAAATCATTCTAGAATGTTCGGTGATAAAATAATGCAGGAGAATATAAATCATGATAAAGAGGCATACTCCGCCAGTAGCTAAAGTACATCCAGAACTATCATTGGAAACGCTAAATTTCGCAAGTGTGTGTTACAATATGGATGAGCAAATTTTGCGAGAGCAATCCACTTTGGTGAATTCGCTGGAAGATTACATTGCGTGGGAGCAACGATGCGACCAATACATCGAGTCGTTGGAAGAGCAAAGTCGAATCAAACGACCACGATTATCGATCGGAAATCGACAATCACTGATTGCTCGGATCGCGCGCCTCGAAGGGTTGAAAAATTCGGTACGTAGACGTTTCATACACGCGGGTGCCGGATGTAGCGCGCGTCAAAATGGACTTGTGTGGCGTGAGATTGATACGGCGTTCGAGAGTCGCGTATCGACTGGTGCGGTGATAAACTATAATCACATCGAACCTCGCCAATTTCTCGATGACGCCAAAGACATTGTGATAGAACATGTGCAGGACGTTATAAAAAGACACAATTGTGTGAAAGTGAACACAATATTTAACGGTGAATTTGCGGCTGGAGATAAACGTGCCAACAAAAGTATTAATACGAGAAATTATGAACTCTTTCGCACGTCCGATTTACGCGAGTGGTACGAACGGTGCGTTATCGAATCCACCCTAGCGTCGCTGGAAGAATTTCAAGAACGCGATAGCGGGTGGGCTTTGTCGCAAATATTAAATTTAATTGTAAATATAAATAAGTATAATCCTATGCGCGCGGGATGTCACATTAAATTACCGCGGGAAATTATGATGAAAAGAGCGGTGATTAACGTGCAATCAAAGGAAAATGCGTGTTTCGCGTGGGCAGTGGTCGCCGCACTATACCCCGCCGAAAGGAACGCGGAACAGGAATCATCGTACCCGCATTACGCGACAGTGATGAATCTCCGGGACATTGAGTTTCCAGTGACTGTGAACCAAATAAAAAATTTTGAACTTGCCAATGACATTTCTATAAATGTGTACAGCATCGAAGAGAAGAACAGCATTGTCCCGATACGTCTTTCGCAGCAGAAGCGGGATAAGCATGTTAATCTGCTATACGTGGAAGACGGCAACAGCGTTGGACATTTTGCGTGGATCAAGAACTTATCCTGGCTCGTGAGCTCGCAACTGAGCAAACACAAGAATTAAAAATATATCTGCGATCGGTAGGTTTAATTTATATTATTTGAATAATTATAGGTTATACACTTTGTTATATAAATCTTAATTAAAATTTTTCTTTCTTTTACAGATGCCTGCATTATTTTAGTTCCGACGACAAGTTGCAGTCGCATACGGTCGACTGCCGTGAGATGAATGGTTGTGCTATCCGGTTACCGAGCGATAAGGACAAGTGGCTCGAGTTCAACAACATTAATCGGAAGAAGCGACTTCCATTTGTGATCTACGCTGACTTGGAATGTGTTCTGGCCAAAACGGAAGAAGAGAAAAACGCATATCAACACCATCGGGTATTTAGTTTAGCCTATTATGTACATTGTTCGTTCGACGAATCTTTATCGGCGTATCATTCGCGTCGTAGCGCCGATTGTATAGCATGGTTCGTTGAAGACCTCAAAAATTTAGCGTTACGTGTAAAAAATATTTTAAAAACAAATGTCCCCATGGTAAATTTAACACCCGAGGAGTGGGAGAAATTCCATAGCGCCACTCAATGTCATATATGCGAAAAACCGTTCGCGGAAGACGATACACGCGTTCGTGATCATTGCCATCTGACCGGGCGATACAGAGGTCCAGCACACTCAAATTGCAATTTAAATTATGAAGAATCTTTTTGTATTCCCATAGTTTTTCATAATTTATCCGGTTATGATTTGCACTGCAGAAGCGTTTTTTTCAGAAAACTTAATCGCTGTGGAATTGCACAAACTCGAGGAGAAATTCTACAAACCGATTTACGTGGGTATGTGTATACTCGATATATCCAAGACATGTTTGTACGAATTTCATCACGAGTATATGACGCCAATGTATCGCGACAAATGCAAGCGCGGCCGTTGGGTTGCGCAGTCTATTAGTATAAGTCTATGGATATACCGCTTGTCACGTACGGACTCAGAGCAATTTTCGTCTCGCAGATCGTGTATACTTGGTGTAATTTCGATCTTATACACGACTGCTGACGCGTCATTTCAATTTCTTCGTTTAAACACCGCGTGTAATCGTCAAACGTTATCGTTCTCGCGACAACGTTACTCTTGACACCTTTAACTTTCTTCGTGTCCTTTTTCCCATCGACGCGTAACGCGTCTTTGCTCTGAGCCCGACGAATTCGGTCATTATGGCACCGTTGTTTTCATCCTTCATTAGACCCTGTTCGAAATGCGTCGAGCAATAAAAAATTAAGACTCGGGTAATCGTTCCCGATTAAAAAGAGAGTCGCGGGCCCGACTGTTCATTCGGCGCCCCTGGCAGCCGGTAGCAAGATATCGCCTTGTTAGCGACAATTCAAAACAGCCCTCGTCCTTCTCGAAAGATCTAATAACAACAAACCGCACATTAGATCGTTAAATTTAAACGTTGTCTCAACCACCGTCGAGTTGAGGAAAAATCGGGATCTTTCGAGAAGGGCTTGGGTATAAATTGACGCGATCGATGAGCACTGCGCCTTTTGTCTAAAAGTATCCGACGCGCTCATTTCGCTCTCTTAGATTAAAAGTTCTTTCCGTTGCTCGCGGAATCTATCGAATCTCTCCGTTGCTTGCGGATTCTATAAAATTCAGCTCGAATTTTTTTTGATCTCGTTAGTGTGACTTTATTAAGATAGTGCTTTTGTAATTATATTTAATAAAAGACAAGACTTTTTGTACATATATATATATATAAATTTGAACTTATCGCCTTCTCTGTTCCGCGTCGTTCTCTTTCTTTCGTGCCGCGCTCACTTCCCGGTCTATTCACGCGCTCTTTAAAACATTTGCTGGTCCTTCGAGCCGGATAGCTTGTCCGGTGCCGTGCAGTGGAGTGAGTGGCCGTGCCGCCCAGTGACCTTTTGTGCTGCTCCTGATAGAAGTCACCTGGAAGAAGAACCATGCCTAGAGAAGGTGAAAGTCTTTTGCGTACTCAGTACAAACTTCACGGGCGAATAGCCCGAGCGTACGAAAACCTGCGGAAGTCGGGCGCCGCTCACATGACCATCGGACTGGTGGAGGCGCGCTTACACGCGCTCGACTCGAATTGGTCAAAATTCGAGAACAATCATGGGAAGCTGATGGCTGGCTACTGGGAAGCCTTCGAGAAGCATGAATATTTCCGAGAGGACTTCTTGGCCACCGTGGAGGAGACTTACCTCGACCAGAAGGGGGAGGAGTTGCGTAAGGCCAAGGCGGCCGTTCTCGAGGTCACTCCTGCTGCCGCTCCCTTGGACGCGTCCTTATCGTCGTCCACCCACCGAACGACCCTGCCGCGGATACAATTGCCGCCGTTTTCTGGGCTTTACCAGGACTGGCCCTCCTTCCGGGACATCTTCAATTCTATCATCGGCCAGGACTCCGTCATCTCCCCGGTGGAAAAGCTCCACTACTTGCGGACTTGCCTGAAAGGAGAAGCAGCACTTTTAATAGGGGACTTGCCAGTTACCAGCGAGAACTTCGCCCGAGCGTGGACGGAGCTTACCCGCCACTACGAAAATAAACGACTTCTGGTTCGCTCGTATCTTGCCCGTTTTTCTTCTCTCCCGGCCTTAAAGGGTGAGTCCGCTTCCGATTTACGCAAGTTATTACACGGGGTGATTAACACGGTCAGTTCGCTGGAAGGCATTGGCCCTCCGATCACGAACAGCGAGGACTATTTCGTTTACTCCATAGTTGAACTACTCGATTGTCGGTCGCGCCGGGAGTGGGAACACTCTATCAAGGGTACGTCGGAGCCGCCGTCGTACTCCACGCTGAGAGCCTTCCTCGACGAAAGGCTACAGACTCTCGAGGCTCTTCAACCCCCGAAGGTCGCGCCGGAGTCCGTATCACCGAAACCGAGCGCGAATTCAAGTCGGTCCGCGCGCGTGCAGCACGCTCGAAAAGCCGAAACCAAGCGTGGTCGTTGCTCAGTTTGTAATCAAGAGCATTACATTATGTTTTGCGACGGGTACAAGACGAAGACTGCTGCCGAAAGAAAGCAGCATGTCGAGGCCGCTAACTTGTGCCTCAACTGTCTGGGCAAGCACAAGGTCAGCGAATGCTCTTCCAAGAAGGCCTGTTCAGCGTGTGGAGAGAGACATCACACGACTCTGCACGACGCGTGTAAGGAGTTTGCGGTCGCGAAAACATCGCACACCACGCGGTATTCGCCGGAGCCTCCTATCGCCGTTCTCCTCGCGACGGCACGCGTTCGCGTCACGGATCGATACGGAGTTTCGCACGTCGCCCGTGCCCTGGTGGACCAAGGCTCCGAGTCCTCGCTGGTCTCCGAGGCTTTGGTGCAGCGCTTACGACTAGCCCGAACGCCTACATCCGTCGCAGTTTTCGGCGTCGGCGGGAAGCGAACCGGATGTGCCCGCGGTAAGGTAGCCCGCGTGAAGCTATCTCCCCTAGGAGGTGGGACGGGGATGACGGTCGCCGCACTGGTGTTCCCCCGGCTCACCATATACGACGGTGGACTCAAGGCCGACACACGCGCGTGGAATCACCTCAGCGGGTTGGAGCTCGCTGATCCAGAGTTTTTGAAGGCGGATCCCGTAGACATCTTGCTGGGTGCGGACGTGTTTGCTGCCATCTTGCAGGAGGGTCTGCGCAAGGGTGAGCCTCATCAACCCGTGGCGCAGAGAACCTCTCTCGGGTGGATTCTTTCCGGCGCCGTCGGCTCTGCGGTCGCTCCTCGCCGCACTCTCACCCACGGATGCAGCATCGAAGAAGATCTGTCGGCTCTCGTCCGGCAGTTCTGGCAGCAGGAGGAACTTCTTGTCGGAGATTCGTCTCCTAATCCTGAGGAGCAGCGGTGCGAAGACTTCTTCCGCCAAACTCATACTCGCACGCCCGACGGCCGCTACGTGGTTCGCCTTCCGACAGTCGAGCCGCTGCCTAACCTCGCCGCCACAAGGCAATCAGCTCGTAGGGTCCTCTTGAGCATGGAGAAGAGGTTCGCTCGAGAACCACGCCTGCAACAACTTTACACGGACTTCATGAGTCAATATGAAGATTTAGGCCACATGAGCCCAGCGGGCCCTGCAGCCTCAAACAGGGTCAGCTACTTACCGCATCACGGCGTCATGCGCGAGGCAAGCTCCTCAACCAAACTGCGCGTCGTTTTTAATGGATCTTCACCGGTGCCGTCCGGAGCTTCACTCAATCAAAATCTCCTCGTTGGACCGAACTTGCTCCCGCAGCTCGCGGATGTCCTGTTACGATGGAGACGTCATCGCTACGTCCTAGCTATGGACGTCGAGAAAATGTATCGCCAGATACTCGTGCACCCTGACGATCGAGATCTACAGAGGATTTTGTGGCGTAATAACGAGGTCGGCGACATACGCGAGTACAAGCTAAATACAGTCACTTACGGACTTTCCTGTGCGCCTTTCTTAGCTATGCGTACTCTTCGTCAGCTCGCAGAAGATGAAGAGGCAAGATATCCTCATGGAGTCACGGTCATTCGCCGCGATGTATACATGGATGACGTCCTCACGGGCGCGGACACCATTGAAGAGGCGTTGACACTGCAGCGGCAACTAAATGACCTCTGCTTGGCGGGCGGCTTTCCACTCCGGAAATGGTCGTCGAACGATTCGGCTCTCTTGCTCAACGTTCCGGCGGAGCATCGGATGCAACGAGAACTTCGCGAGTGGCGGCCGCACGAGACCCACGCGATGCTCGGCCTTCAATGGCATCCTGTCGAAGACTGCTTTTCGTTTGCTAGGCGTCATATCTCCGTAACCCAGATTACGAAACGCACAGCTCTCTCTCTGACATCACGCTTATTTGATCCTCTAGGGTGGTTGGCACCCAAGGTGGTGTCTGCAAAAATCGCCTTAGAGCAACTCTGGCTTCAAGGCCTCGGATGGGACGAGTCTCTTGGCGATGCTCTCACCAGGAAGTGGCTCAATTATCAGGCTGAGCTCCCGCTGCTCGAGCGGATACGTGTTCCTCGATGGATTGGCTAGTACACGTCCACCACCGAATTAGAAGTGCACGGGTTTGCTGACGCCTCCGAAACCGCCTACGCCGCCGTAGTTTACCTGCGAGTAAAGAAAGACGCTTTATGGGATACTGCTCTGCTGGCCGCCAAAACGAAGGTCGCTCCGGTCAAACAAGTGTCGCTACCTCGTATCGAACTCTGTGCGGCCACGCTCCTCGTGCGGCTCGCTTCTCGCCTGCAAGCCACGCTCAATCTCTCCAGGACTCCTCTGCATCTCTGGTCAGATTCCACGGTGGCTCTTGGGTGGATAGGAGGTCACCCGTCTCGTTGGCAAACCTACGTGGCAAATCGGGTGTCCGAAATCCAAACGACCATTCCGGACGCGCTATGGCACCACGTCCCCGGTTGTGAGAATCCAGCGGACTGCGCCTCCCGCGGTCTGTCGCCGGGCGAGTTAGTCGACCACAAACTTTGGTGGCAGGGTCCAGCTTGGCTCAAAATGAACAATATCTCCTGGCCGAAAGCCGCTGGTCCGACTGAGGAGGAGACGCTGCCCGAGAAACGAGCCAAGGTCCACGTAACCGGAATCGCGTCAAGGGAGCCTGACGAGTTGCTGCGGTTCTCTTCTCTCAGCAGGCTGTTACGCGTGACCGCCTGGTGTCGCCGCTGGCTCAATCGACGAGATAATCAAGAGCAATCAGCCGCCGAACCTGATTCGGTCCTCGGAGAGTGCCTTTCCATGGCCGAGCTCGACGGCGCCCGACGGCAATGAATCCAGCTGATTCAAGCTGGAAAATTTAAAACAGAGTTATCAGCCTTACGACAAGGTCGAGCCTTTCCAAAGTCCAGCTTAACCGTCTTACCCCTTTTTTAGATCATCAAGGTCTTCTTCGTGTAGGCGGGCGCCTGAAGCACGCGCTCCTGGCATACGACGAGCGACATCCAATTATCCTGCCTAACGAGTCGCACTTCACTCGACTCGTTGTGGACGCTTGCCACCTTCGCTCGCTGCATGGCGGAGTTCAGCTAACCTTGGGACTGCTACGCCAACGATATTGGATTCCCCGCGGCCGCGCCGCGGTAAAGCAGCGGATTCACCAGTGCGTGACGTGCACACGATGGCGGGCGGCGACTCCACAGCAATTGATGGGCAGTCTTCCGAGAGAACGAGTGACGCCAGCAAGGCCCTTTCTCCACACCGGGGTGGACTACGCTGGTCCCGTCCTGCTGCGGACTACCAAAGGCAGGGGTCATCGGGCTTACAAAGCCTTTATAGCCATATTCGTCTGCCTGGCCACGCGAGCGGTGCACTTAGAGGTGGTCTCCGATTACACCGCGGACGCCTTCCTAGCAGCGCTGCGGCGGTTCACCTCCCGGCGTGGATTGTGCAGCACCCTCCGCAGCGACTGTGGGACCAACTTCGTCGGGGCCGACGCGCAGCTAAGGTCTCTTTTTGCCGCCAGCAATCCAGCACGACGCACGATCGAGCAACGTCTTTCCCAGGAGCACATCCAATGGAAATTCAACCCGCCGTCGGCTCCTCATTTCGGCAGTATATGGGAGGCGGCCGTTAAGTCGGTGAAACATCATCTGCGTCGGGTGCTGGGCGACGCCACGCTAACTTACGAGGAGATGAGCACCCTCCTTGCACAGATCGAGGCGTGCCTTAATTCTCGTCCATTGCAGGCTCTTTCGGACGACCCGGACGACTTCGCGGCTCTAACACCAGGACACTTCCTAGTGGGCTCAGCGCTGACCGCCATCCCGGAGCCGTCGCTGTTAGATCAGCCCTCCAGTCGACTCACTCGTTGGCGCCTCCTTCAGCAAATGCGAGATCACTTCTGGGATCAATGGTCTCAAGAATATCTTCACGGACTCCTCCATCGCCCCAAGTGGTGGAAAAAGGATGAGGGGTACACGGTCGGACGACTATGTCTCATCCGCAACGACGCAACTCCACCGACGCGATGGCCTCTGGCGCGAATTGTGCGAGCCCATCCGGGCGAGGATGGACAGATCCGGGTCGTGACCGTACGCTCCGCTACGACAGAGCTCACTCGTCCGGTCGTAAAACTCGTGCTTCTGCCGAAAAGTGACGACGAAATATCGGAAGCGTCACTTCTGTAACTAAACATTCTTTGTAAATAATTATTGTAAATAAGCGTCGTAGTTATAATCAAGTTATTAATAATTACCTGTTTGAACTTTTGTTAGATAACTCTTTCGCGAATCCTATCGTTACTCGCGCACTTAATTCGCGTTCACTTAAAAAGAAAAAAAGAAAAAAATCCCGCCGAGATTTCTACCGTCTTTGCGCATCTTTTCGCCCGATGCATCGGGCAAGGCGGGCGGGATGTTCGAAATGCGTCGAGCAATAAAAAATTAAGACTCGGGTAATCGTTCCCGATTAAAAAGAGAGTCGCGGGCCCGACTGTTCATTCGGCGCCCCTGGCAGCCGGTAGCAAGATATCGCTTTGTTAGCGACAATTCAAAACAGCCCTCGTCCTTCTCGAAAGATCTAATAACAACAAACCGCACATTAGATCGTTAAATTTAAACGTTGTCTCAACCACCGTCGAGTTGAGGAAAAATCGGGATCTTTCGAGAAGGGCTTGGGTATAAATTGACGCGATCGATGAGCACTGCGCCTTTTGTCTAAAAGTATCCGACGCGCTCATTTCGCTCTCTTAGATTAAAAGTTCTTTCCGTTGCTCGCGGAATCTATCGAATCTCTCCGTTGCTTGCGGATTCTATAAAATTCAGCTCGAATTTTTTTTGATCTCGTTAGTGTGACTTTATTAAGATAGTGCTTTTGTAATTATATTTAATAAAAGACAAGGCTTTTTGTACATATATATATATAAATTTGAACTTATCGCCTTCTCTGTTCCGCGTCGTTCTCTTTCTTTCGTGCCGCGCTCACTTCCCGGTCTATACACGCGCTCTTTAAAACAGACCCGGTACCTTTTTATTTACAAGCGGTATACCGTACGCATTATCCACCACATAATCGCTCGTGTCGAATCTGACGATATCACACTTCATATTCTCATACACATCCGTGCACTCAATGTGATATATGAGACTATCCGGTATCGGTGTACATTACCCGGCATTTGTCGCGATACATTGGCGTCATATACTCGTGATGAAATTCGTACAAACATGTCTTGGATATATCGAGTATACACATACCCACGTAAATCGGTTTGTAGAATTTCTCCTCGAGTTTGTGCAATTCCACAGCGATTAAGTTTTCTGAAAAAACGCTTCTGCTATAGAAATTTGGTTTCGCGATCATTGCCTCTGCGCCGTACCGATCATCCCACTTTGTTAATAATTTAACATCGACACGATTGCGCACATTTTCCATCGTTTTACCAAACACCGCATTGTTCATTAATTTATATAAGTTTTTTTCGAAATCATTTTTAGCCAACGTTCTGAAATGTGTATTTAGTTCTACGTAATTTCGAAGCCAGGGAGATTGTGAAAACTGTAAAATTCGATGTATTTTTGTGATGTGAAGACCGTGACGCGTACACTGCTGCAGGTTGCGATAGTGTATCACGTAACGCTTCTTATCGTATAGCGTTGCAAGCAGTTTGAATTCCCGCTTGCCAGGTGGTTTGTCGCGTGTCGGGCAAAACGGTAGGTCAGTGTGCGCATCGTGAAGATGTTGTGGGTACTCGAGGTCCACTTCGAGGATATAGCCTGTAGGCGAATTTAGCGCGATGGATGATGTCAAAATTGGTTACGTCGTCAACCCATCGAAAATCGGCGTAAGGCAACGGTTGACACATTGCCCATCCGTACAAATTATTTATATCAAAGTACATCAAGTATGATGATGGTTTCGATGGATCGTACGACTCCATGTATTTGTTATTAGCGCGAGCGTATCTACCCGAACATTGACTCAGACCGCCGCGTATACCACGTTCGATGAACATAACCATGTCGATGTCAGTAAGCAGCTCGAACGTAATTTTCGTATGCTTCAACATGGCATCCCACGTGTATCCGGGGAGAGTATAGTAATACGCGAGATCGAGTCCGTAACTTTCGATACATTTATCTCGAAAGGTTTCGAAAATGTCGGCTAATAACAAGACATCAATTTTGAGGTACAAGTCGCTATATTCGCCTAGCGTCCGAATGGAGAATCGGTTCCAGACGTTCTCGGCGTGCGCGTAATCGGTCTCGGATACAGTTTCACCGGTCAAGTAACTGTAAAATGATTCGCGCGGTGGTAAACACGTATCTTGCAACCTATCTACAGAGTCGATGTATTCGTATGGAAATACACCTTTTCGCGTTAACAAATTGAAATGTTCGGTTGATAAATTTTGAAATTCTGATTTTAAAATTTTGAGTTTGTCTTTGTCCAAAAATGATGCCAATTTATCGAGACTCGATGCGAGAAATTTGTATGAATCGATAAAACGTAATTTTACATGATTTTTTGATTCTTCTTCCATACAAACATTTTTGGTAAACGAAATATATTTCTCTTTAGTTATTGGTAATAAATCGATTCTCCCTTCGAACGCTGTGGCTATTTCCTCGATAATAAAGTGCAAATCATAACCGGATAAATTATGAAAAACTATGGGAATACAAAAAGATTCTTCATAATTTAAATTGCAATTTGAGTGTGCTGGACCTCTGTACCGCCCGGTCAGATGGCAATGATCACGAACGCGTGTATCGTCTTCCGCGAACGGTTTTTCGCATATATGACATTGAGTGGCGCTATGGAATTTCTCCCACTCCTCGGGTGTTAAATTTACCATGGGGACATTTGTTTTTAAAATATTTTTTACACGTAACGCTAAATTTTTGAGGTCTTCAACGAACCATGCTATACAATCGGCGCTACGACGCGAATGATACGCCGATAAAGATTCGTCGAACGAACAATGTACATAATAGGCTAAACTAAATACCCGATGGTGTTGATATGCGTTTTTCTCTTCTTCCGTTTTGGCCAGAACACATTCCAAGTCAGCGTAGATCACAAATGGAAGTCGCTTCTTCCGATTAATGTTGTTGAACTCGAGCCACTTGTCCTTATCGCTCGGTAACCGGATAGCACAACCATTCATCTCACGGCAGTCGACCGTATGCGACTGCAACTTGTCGTCGGAACTAAAATAATGCAGGCATCTGTAAAAGAAAGAAAAATTTTAATTAAGATTTATATAACAAAGTGTATAACCTATAATTATTCAAATAATATAAATTAAACCTACCGATCGCAGATATATTTTTAATTCTTGTGTTTGCTCAGTTGCGAGCTCACGAGCCAGGATAAGTTCTTGATCCACGCAAAATGTCCAACGCTGTTGCCGTCTTCCACGTATAGCAGATTAACATGCTTATCCCGCTTCTGCTGCGAAAGACGTATCGGGACAATGCTGTTCTTCTCTTCGATGCTGTACACATTTATAGAAATGTCATTGGCAAGTTCAAAATTTTTTATTTGGTTCACAGTCACTGGAAACTCAATGTCCCGGAGATTCATCACTGTCGCGTAATGCGGGTACGATGATTCCTGTTCCGCGTTCCTTTCGGCGGGGTATAGTGCGGCGACCACTGCCCACGCGAAACACGCATTTTCCTTTGATTGCACGTTAATCACCGCTCTTTTCATCATAATTTCCCGCGGTAATTTAATGTGACATCCCGCGCGCATAGGATTATACTTATTTATATTTACAATTAAATTTAATATTTGCGACAAAGCCCACCCGCTATCGCGTTCTTGAAATTCTTCCAGCGACGCTAGGGTGGATTCGATAACGCACCGTTCGTACCACTCGCGTAAATCGGACGTGCGAAAGAGTTCATAATTTCTCGTATTAATACTTTTGTTGGCACGTTTATCTCCAGCCGCAAATTCACCGTTAAATATTGTGTTCACTTTCACACAATTGTGTCTTTTTATAACGTCCTGCACATGTTCTATCACAATGTCTTTGGCGTCATCGAGAAATTGGCGAGGTTCGATGTGATTATAGTTTATCACCGCACCAGTCGATACGCGACTCTCGAACGCCGTATCAATCTCACGCCACACAAGTCCATTTTGACGCGCGCTACATCCGGCACCCGCGTGTATGAAACGTCTACGTACCGAATTTTTCAACCCTTCGAGGCGCGCGATCCGAGCAATCAGTGATTGTCGATTTCCGATCGATAATCGTGGTCGTTTGATTCGACTTTGCTCTTCCAACGACTCGATGTATTGGTCGCATCGTTGCTCCCACGCAATGTAATCTTCCAGCGAATTCACCAAAGTGGATTGCTCTCGCAAAATTTGCTCATCCATATTGTAACACACACTTGCGAAATTTAGCGTTTCCAATGATAGTTCTGGATGTACTTTAGCTACTGGCGGAGTATGCCTCTTTATCATGATTTATATTCTCCTGCATTATTTTATCACCGAACATTCTAGAATGATTTCATCTTAAAAAAGAAATTCCCCGGAATAGCGTGTGCAATTTAACCTTGATAATTTCGCGTTTTGTCACGTACATTTGAAAAATTTAACGTGATTGCATCAGGAGCAGCCGTACATCGGCGCTCGATTTTAGTGCACTCAGCTAAATCTTTGTCTAGGGGTGATGCGCATTTTAACCTTGGCGGTTATTTTTTTTTGCATTTTGTCACGTACATTTGAAAAATCTAACGTGATTGCATCGGGAACAGCCGTACATCGGCGCTTGATTTTAGCGCATTCAGCTAAATCTTTGTTCTGATGCACAATTTAACCTTGAAAATTTCGCGATTTGTCACGTACATTTGATCGCATCGGGAGCAGCCGTACATCGGCGCTTGAAAATTTTTGTTATATTCAGCTAAATCTTTGTTCTGGGGATGACATCATCGCAGCCGTACATCGGCGCGACAAAATTTTAGAGGAAATTAAAATGTTGCGTTAGCAATAATCACCTCTACATCACAATTTGCGATACTATTTGAATTAATAATAATTCTAATACGATTAGTATTACATCAATCGCGCGTGTGAAAGGTTCACTGCTGAAGAAATCAACATGAATTTTTACGTTCCGATTCGAAACGGCGAAACTCCACTGTGTAAGAAGCAAAAATGTGACATGTAAGAAAAAAGATTTAAAAATTTTGTTATTCATTAAAATTTTCTTAAATATTGGTCTAATTATTTTATATTTATATAGCATTCAGCTTCGTCGTGCGACTCGCATACTTGGAAGAAGATACGCTCTAACCCCGACGTCATACAAGTATTTGGACATTGGAATAAGCGTTGGAGCTGTATCGTACGTGGAACTGATTCTCGGCGATAATCGAGGCAATCAAATAGTGTTGCCTTTTTCAACGTGGTATTTGTTGATGCAGAAGCAAGCAGACATTGACTGTATTCTACAATCGACTGCTCCCCCATTAAGGATTGGAGATTTATCGATCGAAATGTATCAATCAAAAATTGTAAAACTCACATTATGTGGCAATTCTTTGTACATGAAACCACAAACATTATTACATTTATTTAATTTTGAAAATTGTATCGATCATATGCACAATTGGTTATGCGAGAATACCTATCTCGTAAATGAAAAATTTAAACAATTTGAAACTGTATTACAACGTAACAATATTACTACTGTATGCGATGCTGTAAAAACGATACGCGAGAGTGATGTCTTTAACAGCGAATCATTAATCGATTGCAAATTATTAACATGCGCTGTAAATGATATTCTTTACGATGCTTGCAATAAATAATTATTTTTATTCCATCTGTGATTTTAATTCTTTCCTTCCATACGAATAAGAATAGTTGACAATTTTTCTCAACACGCTCCGCTAAAGATGTAGAGAAATGCTGAGGTAGATGAGACGTGATGCTCTAGTTGGAATGAGACAAAAGATATTAAAAGATATATAATGAAGAGGAGTCTGCAGCATTAGAATATTATTTCTTTCGTTGTTCTTTGCGTTTCGTTAGTCTTGTGTTACATTAGTGCAATGGCTGATGAAGAAATTATTATCATCGATGACGAAGATGAAGATGTTATTATCGTCGACGAGGACATTGAAGAGGTTGTTATCGTCGAAGATGGCAAGCAAATGGACGTTGATAATCTTGATGAATCAGACGAGGATGGCTCTGAGGAAGAATCCGAGGAGGAAATACCATCATTAGTGAATTCAGATTATGCTAGTGATAATGATGAAGAATTAAGACTGAAAAAGTATAGACATTTAAACGCGATGGAAATAAATAATCTGGATGTTACCATAAAAATGTGTCGCATCAAATACTATTATTATGATGCGGAAGAAGGAACTAAGTATTGTTCAGACTGTTTTCTGAGATTGGCATCGTCGTTTCGAAACGTATACTCCGTCCGGAAACACAAAACGGATTATTGTGCTCTATTAATAGGCAGTTATTGCAAAGAGTGCAGGAAAAATTTGCACCAAATAATACTACGCAATATGTGTCCCATTTGCAAAAATTAAAATATATGGATAACATTGTAAGTAACTTACAATTTGTAATACATCAAAAGTATCCTAAAATAAATTATTCAATCTAATGAAATGTGTGTCTTTTCTGTTCCAGGAGCGGCCTCCCCCTTAGCTCGGCGCATCCCCCCCTATATTATGTTTTTTAATTATTATTATATTTTTTTAAATTTTATATTTTTTATTATCATTATTCTTAATTTTAAGCACACACACGCGCGCGCACACACACACAAATTGTATAGTACACGCACACACATTTTAAAATAAATTTTATATATTTTAATTGGAAAAAAAATTGCAGTTATTTATGCGCCTCTCCTTGCGTTCTCATCTCCCTTATGCGTTCTCCCCTCGCGTCTCTCTCTCTCTTGCGCTAGTTATAAGTATAGCGATATCGTTCTCTCTCGCACGCGTTAATCATAAGTATCACTATCTTCGGCATGCGTCATTGTTCTTTCGGGCTATCTCTTTCTCTCGCGCTTAGAATAAGTAATCTCTCTCGCGCTATGACACAAAAATGTATAACAGATTTTTAATAAATGTATATTTATAATTAACAAAAAAAAATGTGATTATTTACGCGCCTCTCCTTGCGTTCCCATCCCTTGCGTCTCTCTCTCTCTCTTGCGCTAGGTGTAAGTCTCGCGTTAATCATAAGTCTCTCTTTCGTATGCGTTCTCTTCGCGCTATCGTTCTCTCTCTCTCTCTCGCACGCGTTGTTCTCACGGCATCGCTCTCTCTTTCATATGCTTGTCACTTACCTTTGCGTCGTCCTTCTCACGCCATCTTACATTGCGCCATCCTTGTCGCACGTTGATGTCATCCTTGTCGCACTGTCCTCTTCACACACTTAGCGCTATCCTTTTCCCACATGTAGCGCTGTCCTTTTCCCGCACGTAGCGCTATCCTTCTCACACCACTGTCTTCTTTCCGCGGATCCCCCTTCTCCTCGCAGACCCCCTCGACCATCGCTCCCGCCGCGGATCCCCCCTTCCCCGCGCGGACCCCCTCGTTAATCGGTCGCGCCGCGAATCCCCCCTTCCCCGCGTGTGACGTCGCTTCGAGCGTCGCACCGCGGATCCTCCTTCCCCGCGCGGACCCCCTCGTCCATCGGTCGCGCCGCGGATCCCACTTCCCCGCGCGTGACGTCACTCACCCCCGCGCTGCAGTTCCTCCTTCCCCGCGCGTGACGTCATTCCTCCCCCGCGCGCGTGACGTCACTCCCCCGCGCTGCAGTTCCTTCTTCCCCGCGCGTGACGTCACTCCCCCCGCACGTGACGTCACCCCCCCGCGCCGCGGTTCCCCCCTCGCACCTCATCCCCCCTGACAGGACCTGAGTTAGAACCCGCCTTGTATACCTACTATCGTATCTTTTATACTTTTGATTTTTTGATTTTTTGCCTCAGGAAACTTTTGATCAACACCACCTAGACTATAACATATTTAAATTTCAGCCAATTTGACCGAAGCCACTTTTTTCATATAAAATGTACGGAGACCTCTATGTCTCCGTCTCATGTCTGGATTCTTCTATGAAGAATCAGCGCGATATAACAATTTATTAAGAGTTATGAAAGGTATGAAGATTATCAATTAATTATGAAAATCTATGAGATGTGTCGATTATCGATTATTCAAAATTAGCTCACCTTTTTTTTCATAGTCTACAATCGTCCGAACTTTCTGCTTTTTCAGGAATGTCTGGCGTGCTACAACTTCTTGGAGAAGACACATTATGTTCCTGGAATTCCGAATCGTTCAGGCTCAGTGCACTATTTTCGTCACGACATATATTCCGTAGTAGAGAGCTCATTGTACTAAAATTGAACAACAAAGATATGTAAGAAAAATATACATTTTTCATATTCTAAAGCCTATATACATATAACACAAGTTACGTATAGAGTTTCTTGTGCAGCCTCGTCTAGAAATTGTATTCTTGCATAGAAGCGGAATGTACTTTTCCGCTTCTGCACCCGATCCGCTGTGTACGTAATCTTTTATTTTTTGCGAGCTTTTGAGTAGCAGTCCCTCAGGTTCATCGAGATTTCATCTACGCTACATCTTTAAAACCTGAAAATCCCTAGTTCAATTTACGAATTCAGCTCGCTTACATGAATATAAACATACATTAGCCCAGTTTCGAATGGAGATTAAATATACATTCATGATAAAACGAAGTAAAATGATTATATATTACCAAGATTATTAAAGTCTTCATCCCACAATTCTCCTCATACACTTCGCCTTTTAACTGGCAACTTTTGATTCCATAGACCTGGTCTCTGCTCTACGGCATCGATGAACATCTCATCCATGATGTCTGCCGAGTACGGAGTAGACTCATTGCTACTTTCCGATGGTGGTACGTCTCTCTGTGTACTTTCTTCTACTTCCTTCATTCCTGTTTATACATAGATGAGTATACTTCTTGAATACATTTAATATTTAGAGACAAATGTTGAAAAATATTTTCTTGCAAATAAAATACTCATTGTAGCATGTTCCTTCTCGTCGACAACGATAATATGGATACATTCATCGTAGTTTTCGAAGCAGTTATGGGCTTCAATCTTCGCACAGGACCCGAACATTATCCACCCACAGTAATCGCATTTTACAGCCTGCAAATATGAACACATGTAACATGAATCGCATAATATTTGATATGTTGTCCGTATTGAAAAAATCCACATACTGAAAACCATGCGGTGAAAACCATATGGAAAAACGATATAGTGAAACCACATTGTGAACAAAATCGACATATATGCGTTCAAATAAGTTTAATAATATAGAAGAAAGTATTGCTACCATGTGGTTTGTCGACGTGGTTTTCCACATACATTTTTTCAATAGAGATGTCAATTTCAGGCTTTCTTTGATAAACAAACAAAACTATAATCATATAACCTATTAATACGCGAACATAATTCTGTGATACGTTCTGAATAATAATAATTAATGAATATAATGAACAATGTCTATTTAAAATTATTATTACCAGCCCTTTTCCATGATTGTTGATACTCATCTCGGTAGAATTTCAACTTGTTGTTACGTGCGAAATCCTTTAATTCGGAATAAAACCAGACACCCTGATGATGTTTTTCCAATACAACGGTTCCAATACAAAGTTTTAAAACTTGCGCGGTCAGAAACACTTGCCCAATCCGTCCGAAATTGAGGAAATACGCGTTCCGATCGGAAGGAATAGCAGGATCAAGAATTCACTAGAATTCCCTAGCTGAATTCGATCCGTCATTCCGATCCGTGCTTAATGGGACTGAACTCTAACCCAAAGATACTCTCCATCCTCCATTAATAGCTACTGCCATGAAAACAAGAGCATTTTTGGCTTCGTGAATGACATCGAAATTATTTTGTTTTAGTTCCTAAATCTATTCCCCCCAAAAAATTGATTATTATCATAACCAATTTTTTGTCGTATTGACATTTCATCAATATAACAAGATTGACAATAAACTTTTTTTTGTGAAGGGAAATAGCATTAAATGCTTCTTCAGTAAATCCTGGTTTACCAACAATGACAGTATATCAACTTCTTAGGATGGAAGGGTGTGGTAATAAGTTTTTCCAAATTTTCCTCACATATTTGTAGGCTTTTGCAGAATAAAATTGTAAAGTTAAAGTAAACCTTCTTATTTCTAGAGAATACTTCATTTTCGATTTGCCATGCAACTTTCGAGACAATAATCCTTTTATATTTTCGGATATTATATCCTAAAAATATGAAACTCTTTCCTCCTCTATTGAGGTTTTCAAAATAATTTAAACATATATACTATTATTCAAAAGTATTTGCCCAACAATTTTACAATGTAATTTTTATTCTTTTTATTACCAGCATAAGAAATTCTAATATACACACACAGGGCGTCTTAGATTACGCTTAAATCAGGGACGGCGCGCGCACAGCATGTGTGAGGTTTGAGCGTATATGCTATTTTAGCTTTAGGGCTATCACACACGAAATTGCATAGCTGCATATGCATAACATAAGACCATATGGACCAATGAGCATCGAGTATTATGTTATGTAAGTCAATGGCCTGGTTTACACCGTACGTCTTTTGATACGCGAATCAAAAGTAATGCGCACCAAACGTTTAATTCGACTGCGTTTACATCAAATATATAAATACATGCGCGCGCTTTAAGGAATCCAGCTAAAGTACGCAATAAAGTACGAAGAGTCGACAAGTGATACACGCAGGAACGAAAAATGGCCGACCAGTTAGAAATAATCCTTCGTTCTTTGATGCACAAGTGTTTACAGCGCTACACATATGCTTGATACGCGTATTATTTTGATACGATACGCCTTCTCGATGCGTATCGTACCAACTCAAACGGCATTGTTTGCACCATACATTTAGTACGAACATAACATTTGATACGCGTATCAAATGATCGGTGTAAACCAGGCCAATATGGCGACTTAATACTCGATGCTCATTGATCCATATGGTCTTATGCTATGCATTGCAGCTATGCAATTTCGTGTAAGGGCCCTTATTTATCAAAATCCTATAGAAACATTAGAAGATTTGGAAGAACAACTTCATTGTGCAAAATAGCAACTGTCACATCAGAAATGTTCCAACGAGCACAAGAAAATCTTATCCTCAGAGCTAATATGTGTATACAAAATAAAAGGTCTGCATTTTGAGCATATACTCTGAAGAACTTAATCGGCCCTTTTCAGAGCCAACAAATTTTTAAAACGTTGGAACAATAATTTTAGGTCAAAATTATTTACAAGTAATTTAATCTTATTTTCTCTTCAGCTGTTGCTTCGGGATATCAATTAGAAAATCTTGTTAAGTAAGTTGTATTGAAAATAACGATATTTAGATGCATAATTCTTGTAACACTAATAAAATAGTAAAATAGCATATACGCTCAAACGCCACTCATATGCCGTGTGCGCGCCACCCTTGATTCAAGCGTAATCTAAGACGCTTATTCGTTAGTTTAAAGTTGCTCTCACTTAAAAAATAATGCTCAGACGCAATTTTGCCAAAGGAAAAGTTGTTTGTTTTGATACGAGCAATCACGCTGTGGAGTCCGTATCCGCGAATTCTGAAACACCCTGTATATTACATTAAGCGAGTTAGAAATATGAAAAACAAATATTTCAAGATAATTTTCTTTAAAGAATATTTAAAAAATTTTGGGTAAACAAATATTTATTAGCGGTAATATAAATAAAGGTCGTTTTTGCTATATTTTATTTATTATAAGAATAAATTATAATTAATTAGTGATTGTTATTTGTTTGTATGTACAATTAAGGAGAATTTTAATTAACACTAAACATTTGATATATTAATGATATCCAAATTTCAGATGCATTCTCGATCAATAATCGTATCCTCTGACTTATGATGTTTTCGAATGTAACCATTACATTTTTCAGAAGAATGGCTGTGATTGATCAATGACGTCAATGGATCAAACCCATTCGAATATGCCATTAGGTCCATATTCTGAATCTTCTTTTATCGATAAAAGCCTTTAGAAGTGACTTGTAGCCAATCAGAAGGCTTATAAGCCACTTTTAGAGGTACTGTTATCAATAAAAGAGGATTCAGAATATGAGCCCTAATTAATAGAAGACAAACATACAGTTAATATATTTCCAATCATCTTCTGAGATTGGATTTTTTTAAAATGTTGAATCAAATCCTAGAGAGATGTAATTTTTTCCACTAATCTTTTGTTTTTCTGCTACAGTAGTTTAATTTTTATACTTTGATTTTTTATGATATTCTTTGCTATAAAGAGAAATGTTTTGGCTCGTCTAGGAATTGCTATATCTGGTGATTTAATTTCATTTACATAACGTGGATGAAAGCATTTCTTTTTTATCGTGTATAGTCCTTCATCGATAGATTCTTCATCAATAGGTTTTCCATCTATATCTTAATAAATATAAATATAATAAATTAAAATGTTGTCATTAACGCAAAATTAATTTGATTGTAAACTTTTATTAACAAATGATGTTAATTTTATAAAAAATATTCGAATTTTTGTTTGGATTTATCTTTCAATTTTTCTCTATTTTACTGTTCAGTATGTTTCTTATTTTTTTTCTTCTTATTCCTTTTGTTCGATTCCGAACATAGTGATCTTTCTCTTTCATATATCTGTGTTGCGCACCTGCGATTATCACACGTATATGGGACCTACAGTTTAATGCCGATTCCGAACGGCTGTACATTAGAGAGATGTTCTTGGCAACATTTCTTGGTGATTTGCCATTGCCTTTCGAGAGAGGAGCGAGCGTATACAATTTTTCGGTTCAACCGGGAATCGAACCCAGGGCCTTTGGCTTTGTAGACTAGTGCATTGTCTACTATGTCACGCTTCGCTCTACTACTATTTTTTGATTAATAAACACTTAAAAAAATGAACGCATTTACACGAATAAAATCAAAACGTATAAAAATAAAATACAAATACAAATATTATTAATCGTAACAAGTATGAACTGCATCCGCTGTAATTTTGACTATTTCAACCAAAAGTTCTATAAAGATAAATAAATACTTATAATTTGATGCTGACGCTTCAGCTGATGCTCATTAGCTGACTCTGAAATCTGTTCACCTTTTGTAACTGACGATTCTTTCCGTTTCATTGCACATGGTACAGATATCGAAGGTACAGAATCATGCTTTAAAATTAATTGTCCATCATACTTTAATACATTAAAGTTTTGAAAATCTGTTTCATTAAAATGACTATCACAGATCTTAAGTTTGGAAACATCATCATCTTCTCTTAAATTGCAGATCTGCTTCCATATGTAGATATGCTTTGGAAATCTATCAATAAAAAAAACATAGACAGATTTTATACACATAAAAAATAGTACAAACCTAACCTTTGATTATATAATCATGGACTGTTAGTCGCTTTCAAAATAATGCTAAAAAGAGAATCCAACATTGATTCGATATATCGAGATTTAAGCTCCGTCCCGATGACCAAAAAGCGGAAATTCAAACATAGGTTATATTTAATGTAGAAATCTTTGAGTCAAAGGTAAAAATAAAATACACTTTCGAGTATTTATTCATATAATTTACTGTCCCTTAAACAGAACGATTTTTATATAAATATGTCACAAAATTATCATGCTCTTTCAGAGAAATAATCTTAGTTTCGTATTTTAATTTTATTTCTAAGTATTCTAATATAATTAATTTTATCAATTCATATTTATGGTTTTCTAATATACCTAATTCTAAAATATGTGCCTCAAAATTAATAAAAATTATATGTAATTCTAAATTTCTGAAAACATCACTCACTATTCGCATATTTACATTTTTAGATTTCAACTTATTTTCCAATTTGTATATGTTGAAAACTTTTTTTGTTGTGGAAGTTACGGTATACAATACGGTATACAAATCTGCTCGTGGGTGTTTTAAAAATCCATAACTTATACGTTTAATAAACGGTGAAATAGCTTCTTCGCATTCATTCTTCATTTTGAAGATCCTTTTCCATATTTTCAGTTTCCAAACTATGAAATGCAAAATTAATATGTATAACGACAACTAAAATATCATACAATAAAAATTATCTTATTACCGATCCATGAATGTCCTCTTTGGAGTCATTGAATTGATGACTTCTTCGATAACTTGAATTGTTGAATCAATGCTATCAACTTCTTCATGAGGTTTATGTATTTCGTTATTATTCTCTACATTAATTTTGAACGATTCAACTATTTCCTTCAATGAGTTGTCATGTGTTATTAAAAAGGTAAAAAAAGGGCGCCAAGTTCATGCACTAATTGTATCCAACTGTCATATTGTCTACAAAAGTAGTGATATAAAAAAATTGCGCCAATTAAGAATAAAAATTTGTACAAGATAAATAGAAGTACAAGGAAGAAAACGTACAAGTTAAATAGAAATATTTTAATTGAAAACATTGTTATACAAAATGGTTGTTTTAATTTTCAAAAATAATAATATTAAAAAATTAAAAATTTATTTAAAAATTGAAAACTGAAAATTAATATAAAACAAAAAAGTAAAAAAAATTTTAATTAAAAAAACGGCGCTGCCAATTTTACTAATGTATTGTTCAGCTTAAAAGTCTAAATTTCCAAATGTAAATCAATATAATTAATTAAAGAAATTAGGTCATTAAATTTAAATGTTAGACTAATAATTGGAATATATTCCAATCTTTTAAATTTCCATACTATATAGTTGATAAAATAGAAAAAACATAAGCTTGAATAAATCTCATAGAAATTTCTAAAGTAAAAAGTATAATTTGTGAAAATAATATAAGAATTATAATAATTAAATTATTAATTGAAGATCCAGAAGATCTTAAGAGAGTTAATAATAAATGTTCAGCAATTATATTTGCTGTTAAATATATATTTAATTGGAATATATGCCAATTTTATTGGCAGCGCCGTTTTTTTAATTAAAATTTTTTTTACTTTTTTGTTTTATATTAATTTTCAGTTTTCAATTTTTAAATAAATTTTTAATTTTTTAATATTATTATTTTTGAAAATTAAAACAACCATTTTGTATAACAATGTTTTCAATTAAAATATTTCTTGTACGTTTTCTTCCTTGTACTTCTATTTATCTTGTACAAATTTTTATTCTTAATTGGCGCAATTTTTTTATATCACTACTTTTGTAGACAATATGACAGTTGGATACAATTAGTGCATGAACTTGGCGCCCTTTTTTTACATTTTTTTAAAAAGGTAAGTTTTTGGGGATTATATCACTTCTTTTTTTAGTCTAATTTGCTAAGAGATATTATATTAAAAAAAATATATATATATATATATATATATATATACATATATATATACAGGGTGACCCATTTTAACTTAGGCAGCCAAATAACTCGAAAAATAAGCAAGATAGAGAAAAATGTTTTAGACAAAAGTTGTATGGTTTCGAGGGGGCCATAAGATGGTATCATTGGTTTGACCTTGAAGAGTCATTTGAAGGTCACGTGAAGGTCACTTCAATTTTTTTAAATGGAATACCCTATATATTTTTGTACATTCTTGTAGCTTATTTCGAGAGCTTTCCAAAACACTATAATTAAGTACCTTTCCGTTAAGTACTTTTTGAGTTATGATGCTTGAAATAATTTCTTAATTTTACATAAACCGTAAAATATCTTGTAAAATATTCATTTTTCGATTATCTTACCTTAATACTTTTATGTACAAAATAATGAGAGGAATCAATTGGTGTAAAGAAAACACATAGTTGTTTTTAAGAAAAAATATGGAATTGTTAATTGCAAATTACATATTTTTTCTTCGAAACAACTATGTGTTTTCTTTACACCAATTGATTCCTCTCATTATTTTGTACATAAAACTATTAAGGTAAGGTAATCGAAAAATGAATATTTTACAAGATATTTTACGGTTTATGTAAAATTAAGAAATTATTTCAAGCCTCATAACTCAAAAAGTACTTAACGAAAATGTACTTAATTATAGTGTTTTGGAAAGCTCTCGAGATGAGCTACAAGAATGTACAAAAATATATAGGATGTTCCATTTAAAAAAATTGAAGTGACCTTCACGTGACCTTCAAATGACTCTTCAAGGTCAAACCAATGATACCATCTTATGGCCCCCTCGAAACCATACAACTTTTGTCTAAAACATTTTTCTCTATCTTGCTTATTTTTCGAGTTATTTGACTGCCTAAGTTAAAATGGGTCACCCTGTATATACATATATATATGTATATTTTTTTAAGATATATAAGCAAATTATATAAAAATATATATAGAATAAGTATATATAATATATATTTTATATATATATATATATGTATATATATAATTATATTATATATATTTATATTTGGCTTGTAAAATAGATATATTTATTTATCTTGCGCTGCAATTATCATACCTTACTGGCTCTTGCGAATTTTTAATTAATAATTTTATTATTTATTATTTAACTTGCACTTTATTATTTATCACTACTCAAAATGCGGTTAATAATACATGTCACTAATGACACATATGACACGTCATTAATATCGCAAATATCGCAAAGCGTCATTAGCGCAATCTTCCGTCGAGAGTAGGAAATGTACGTTTTCTCTTTCTATGTGTTGTGTACGTGTGCGTTGATGACGATGATGATGATAAAGATGTTTCTTAATTGAAAATTTTCATATTTCGACTTTGCGTTATGATATCTCCGTTTATATCACGCAGCACAAAAATAAAGATACTTTCTTTATACAATTCAAACCCGCTCTATCGATTAAGGCTAGTAAGAATTCGATCCGTTCAGCCGTTATTGAAATCCGATAATCTGAGTTACTCTCAACTGTCCGACTCGCGTACAGATACACGGAGTGTCGCGCTAATGCTTCGCATGAACTTGGCGCGAAACACTACCGTGTCTCTTGATTTATCCAAACTACGAACACAGACATAATTAAAACAAATATGATAATTGTAATTAATTGTAATTGATTGTAATTGGTTTTATAAAAATAAAACTGTATTATTACCTATCATTTTGCATACGTGAAAACTTTGATGGTATTGAATTTAGTTTTAAGCGGACATGACTAAAACCAAATTGTTCGAAAGTTGTCTGAAAAATGTAATTTGTAAATTTTGCTTGTTTTACGTATCTGTGTACTTTCTTGTTTGTTCAAATTAAACAATGCCTCAATCCATTTTTGCTTCAGATCTGGATTTGTTGGAAATCTACAAATAAATGAAAAAATGATTTTTGATCTTTTTAAAACTATAAGGTGAAAGTGTTTTATAATTATACAATAAAAAATAAATAATGTATTTTAGATTAAAGCAGAATCTTCAAATACTTTCCCATAAAATGTTTCTTTGGTATAATTTTTATCATGTTTTTTTTATATCTCGTTGATTTGCACCCTTCCACAAAACAATATAATATCATTTTTATATAAAATAATTTAAAAAAATGTAAATGATACACTGTGGAATTTTCGTATGACACAATTTCACAAGAATTAGTTGCTACGTTCACCACTTGGTCATTGATGTCGCAACTTCTTGACTTTCGATATCTCTCGATATCAGTTAGCACTAACAGTCCATATTTTAGTCAAATGTACAAACCATGATATGAAAATAATATTAATATAAATTAAATAAAAAACAATCAAAGGCTATAGGAGCCAACGCAGGTTTTATGCGCACGCATTATGTAATAACAAATAAAACGAACAAATACAATGTATATAATTTATTCTAACATCGTTCATTTAATAAACGCGGACATTTCGGCCTTTTTTTGGCCATCTTCAACGCAAAATAAAAGAACCAGATATACAGATAATGTCAATAGTTAACGCAATCAAAAAACAAAACGGATCATGTCGGTATGCCGCAAGTAAAGTTAAATTAAATCGCACATCTTGTCAAGATCACCATGTCGCAGGTAGGATCCCTCCATGATTGAAAGACCAAAGAGGTGTAAAAGATTCAAGTTGAGAGTCGAAGGATAAAACTATAAGTCGATAAATTAAAAGGTGATCCACCCGAACATAAGTGATACATAACAAATAAGACTTACAGATAATCGAAGTGCAATAGGGTGCAGAATAAGTAACGGCGACATTATAAATGTTAACTATCGTGATCTTAGTTTTTTTACTCCTGGGGGGGGGGGCTTGCTCCTGGATTTTCTTTGAAGCCTCGGGAGATGGACAGTGGCCGGGATGTCTTGGAGATTAAGTTGGAGTCCAACAATTTTAATGAGGATCAACCCTTCTCCAAGATTTTTAAAGGTTGGTTTGTGAACTTGTCCTCCGCTCCGATACCTGATAAGATTCAGTCTCTTCTTCAATTGGGTGACAATTTTAGCTTACCGGTCTCATCCAGTTAAACTCACGACTGAGTTTATAAAAAATGTTGAGCACAACATCAAACACTTACCCACTAACGAACAGGGGACAATAAGAAATCGTTCTTTGCAGATCATTGAGAGGTTGTCTTCATATCGACCTCACAATTCGGCGATTCATTTTAAGCTTAATCACCTATATATTAAGACTAGGAAATTTTTGAATAGCAATCGTAATTTAATTCTAACGAGAGCAGATAAAGGGAATGTAACAGTAGCTCTAGACAAAGATAGTTATATCGCGAAGATTGAAAGTTTGTTAAATGATAGAGACACGTACAACATCTTCAATAAGGATCCTACTAAAAAGCTTTCTAATCAATTATGGGATTTACTAAGTAGATGGAAAAAATCTAATTATATATCAAATTCTACTTATAGGGCACTATATACTAGCGATGGGACTTTACCTAGGGCATACGGTGTTCCTAAGATCCACAAAACTAATTGCCCTTTCAGATCGATTGTGTCTTCGTTGAATAGTCCGCTTTAGAACCTGGCATTATATTTACATCGAATTATGATCAAGAGTTTCCCTTTAACACACAGCCATGTTTTAAATAGCTTTCAATTAGTTGAACGTTTGTCGGGGGTTGTTGTTGACGGAGATAGTGAGTTGATTTCACTGGATGTCATCTCCCTCTTCACCAACATTCTCATTGATGCAGCCATTGACAGTGTTAAGAAAAGATGGATATTTATTACTGATAATTGTACTATTCCTCAGCTTGAGTTCATCTCGGCAATCAAATTCGTGCTGAACTCAACGTTTTTCGTTTTTAATAATGTCATTTACCAACAAACTTATGGCACACCCATGGGTTCTCCTTTGTCTCCCATTATTGCTGACATCGTTCTACAGGATTTGGAGGATAAAGCTCTGGCAGTCTTGCAATTTACTCCTTCATTCTACGTTAGATATGTTGACGATGTGGCTTTATGTGTCCCGTTTTCTTCTGTCGAATATACATTAGATATATTTAACTCACTTCATCCTAGAATCCAATTCACCGTGGAAATGGGTGAGAATAAGAGACTTAATTTTTTGGACGTCACTATGGTTCTGCGGGGCAATTCGCTGATTTTTGACTGGTATCACAAGCCAACTTTTTCTGGTAGATATCTCAATTTTTTATCACAGCATCCTCTTTGCCAAAAAAAGGGCACGATAATTGGTTTAACGGATAGAGCCTTCTCTCTGTCTCATCCCAATTTCCATCAGAGAAATCTTAATCTTATTGTTCAGATTCTTCAGATTGTTCAGAAACAATAACTACCCCTTAAATTTTATATTTCAGATCATACGCGAACGTTTAAAGTTTTTAATCCATAAATCAAATAATAAAGACAAGATCGAGGATAGCATGAGTGATGGAGCGGTTGGATATTTCGCGGTACCTTTTTTACCTTCGGTCTCGGAAAAATTTAATTATATAATGAGAAACATTGATAACGTTAGAAAGTCTTACTTCAGCTTGAATAAATTAGATAAGCTAATTAAAGGTCATAAAGATCCTCTACCTAAAGCGTTGTCAAGGAATGTCGTTTATAAGATAGACTGAAATGATTGCAATGCGTCCTACGTGGGCCAAACGGGTAGACGGCTTCAAACTAGAGTCGAGGAGCACCGTAAACATATCAATAGAAACTTTTCGAGTCGCTCGGTTATCACTGATCATAAGGTAGAGTTCGGTCACGATTTCAAGTGGGAGGATGTTAGGATTCTGGACAGTGAACCGAGGTTTCAAAAACGTCTGATTTCTGAAATGCTTTTTATTAAACGGCAAAGTAATGATTTGAATTTGCAGACTGACATTGAGTGTCTACATCATAGGTATATATCGGCTTTAAGCAAGCTCCCAAACATTTGATGTCTATCTCGACCATGTTTATAGTCTTTCAGTACAGCGTGAGTCGTACCAGCTCAGTCTTCACATGTTTGAACTCTACCGTTAAAAAACTAAGATCACGATAATTAACATTTATAATGTCGCCGTTACTTATTCTGCACCCTATTGCACTTCGATTATCTGTAAGTCTTATTTGTTATGTATCACTTATGTTCGGGTGGATCACCTTTTAATTTATCGACTTATAGTTTTATCCTTCGACTCTCAACTTGGACCTTTTACACTTCTTTGGTCTTTCAATCATGGAGGGATCCTATCTGCGACATGATGATCTTGACAAGATGTGCGATTTAATTTAACTTTACTTGCGGCATACCGACATAATCCGTTTTGATTTTTGATTGCGTTAACTATTGACATTATCTGTATATCTGGTTCTTTTATTTTGCGTTGAAGATGGCCAAAAAAAAGGGCCGAAACGTCCGCGTTTATTAAATGAACGATGTTAGAATAAATTATATACATTGTATTTGTTCGTTTTATTTGTTATTACATAATGCGTGCGCATAAAACTTGCGTTGGCTCTTATTGCCTTTGTTTTTTATTTAATTTAAATTTTTAGAGCCATTTAATTTTATTATAATAATATTAATATAATTTCCTAATAATATTAATGAGTCTAGAAGCTTGCCACGGTCTTATTTAGGGTCCATCTGCCACAGTGGAAATATTATTATTTACTAGAAGGATCTTGAGGGATGTGGTCACTCTACGGCGTTGTACTCGTCGATGCCGTTTTTTATGAAAGGCTAGTCGGAAGCCAGCATGCAGTGCACGCGAATACCTCCACCGGCACTTATTTCGTCAGCGAGCAATTTTTCAAGGATCCTCCATAGCAATCGGCATTGCATCCATTGAGCAAGATACCAACATCGCTCTGGAGTCGCATATCACTGTGTTAAAAAGCAGCATTAGGTGTGAGGTCTGGATAGCTCAGTGGCCTAGAGCAGTTGCCCGGAAAGTGAAAGACTCGGGTTCGATTCCCGATCCGGTCACTTGCACCTCACATATTTTTCTAATCTACGAATATATTTTAGCAATTATTCGTTGGGCTGAAAAGTGTGTAAATGCTCTCTTCATAGGATATGCGTCGATGCCGTTGCCACGGATAGATTCTGTCGCTCGATGACCAAATGGGCGTATAGATACGTCTGACCTCCTCCCACATACATCCCTATCTTTTCTGGAAAGACAACACTATATGCGACTCCAGAACGATGTTAGTATCTTGCTCGATGGATGCAATGCCGATTGCCATGGAAGATACTTGAAAAATCGCTCGCTGACCAAATAAGTGACGGTGGAGGAAATAAAAATATGCAGGTTTCTAGGTTACATTTAGAAAATAAATTTACTATTTACTTACGGATAAAGGCTTCTTGACGAGCTTTCCTGTCACACAAATATAATTTTATACGAGAATTCATTTTGAACCGAACTGAGAAATTTATCAAATTCTATAATAAATATATAAAGCATGATATAAACAAGCGTTTAATCACAATAATAAACATAAACTGGCTGCCATAACTGATGCCTCCTCGTGAATTTTGTCATTATGCACATGCGCATATCGCTCAATGTTTCCAGATTGAGAGAGAGAAAATGATATGTCTGCACTCTAATGTTGGCTTCATCTTTTAAGCAGTATCAGCAGTATATACTTTATAGGTATATGAGTTCATATCTGAACTGAGGTGGACAGAGTCAGACAAAAACGGACAATCAATCGTTTTAGCTTTGTCTCACCAATGATGAGCAAACTAGAGATTTGTTCGCATGTCCCAACATTCCTACTTCAATGCGCTCCAATACGTTCGCATCATCAGAATGGCGACTAGGTGTTCGCGTCGTGTTAGAACCATTGAATAAAGAATACAGAAAGGAGCATGTGCTAATACGGGTGGAACCGGAATGGGTTAGTTTTATGATGTATTAATGACGTATTTATCCCGTGTGGAGTTGCTAATCCCCCATCGGGCGCCTCTCCAGGTGGCGGATTCAGGAAAGCCCACCAGCATGCTAGAGGGTACCGGGGAAATAAAATACCCGGGGTGGACCAAAACTAGCAACACTTTTAAAACTAAGCAATGGAAAAACGTACGGAAATAAGTACTCCAGGTAACAGACCACCTTATCTGGAAAATCCACCTTCTGCGGAGGCTGGCCTCAAGGATTCTAGAGGCCGTCTATTGCTTGGCAAGAACTCTATTAAAAGAAGCCCATGGTAACAACAACACTATCAAAAGAAGCATCAGGAAAAAACAGTAGTCTTGAGGAAGATAATAAAATGCTCAGAGAGAAGCTTAAAGAAATCGAATTCTTCTGTGCCCAACTCAGCAATGAGATCTCATTGCTGAAAGCGGAGAATGAAGAATTAAAAAAAGTTAGGAGCAGTAATATGCATGATCAGACAGGAGTAGTTACCGCCATTGCAAATAACCAAGATTATTATACGGACGAGGAAGAATTAGCCCGCGAAACTGATTGAATCATGAAAAAGAGAAGATCAAATAAAAAAAGGAAAGCGGAATCCTCACTGGAAACTGATCAACCAAAACCCAGCGTAGAAAGAAAGTTGGTATTAAAAAAATGGACTCGGCCAAAAGAGCTGCAACCACCACCTATAAACATAATTGGCATTAAGGAGTACTCTAGACTGCACGCTCTGCTTAATTTGGCTAAGATTGAGAACCATAAGATCACTATACTAAACAATGATGTATGGAAAATTAACGTACCTAACTCCGATAAATACAGAACTCTGACGCATAAACTCGATGCCGAAGGGGTCCAATGACATACATACGAGAAAATTAAAGACCAATCTGCGTCATGGCTCGAGGACTTCATGCATCGTGTGCAACAAAAAATGTACAAGATGACTTATGCAAAAGAGGTTTTAAAATAACTGACGTTGTCAATATCCTCAAGAAAGAAAAACAAATTAGTGATCTAGGCGAACAGTTACCAAACGTGGTCTTCCATTCTTCATGTTAACGTTCGAAAACCAGCAAAATGTGAAAAAATCTATGAGCTTAAAACAATTCTCAATATAGTGGTTAAAATCGAACCACTTAGGAGGAACTCTAGGATGATATCTAGGATGATAAATGCAAAAGATGCCAAAGCTACAATCATATGCAAACCTACTGTCGGAAAGAACCGCGTTTCGTCAAATGTGTCGAAAAATATCTTACTGTAAATTGCAATAAAAGCAGACAATCTGCTCCAAAATGCATAAATTGCAAAAGATCGCACCCAGCAAATTATAGAGGATGTGAAGTAGCGAAAGAACTCCAAAAACGACGAAACCAACTCATGAAACCACAAAAGCTGAGAACTCAACCATTAGCAAACAATAAGCCGTTCAGCAAAATAAATGAAATAGGAAAAGAAAATAATCAATCTACTCCTAACCATAAAACCTTTGCACAAGCATTAAAGGTCGATAACAAAAATAATCAGGCCCTGATAATTCGGAAATTCTAGTACTTATCCTCAACAAACTGGGCGAGCAAATTGCGACAAATAAAATAATATTCGATAAACTGCAAAGGATGGAGAACAGACTGGAGAATATTATTAAAAATAACGGCGCAGCTAGAAAGAAAAAATGATAAATTGTCTAAGAATTGCAGCTTGGAATGCCAACGGGCTCTTACACAAAAAACATGAACTGGAAGCTTTTCTATAGAATGAGAAAATAGATATCTATCTAATATCGGAAACACATTTTACCAGACAATCTTATATTAAAATACGCGGACATACAAATTACAACTCCATTCATTCTTTTAACACAACTAGAGGAGAAACTACTGTAATAATCAAGGATTCAATTCAGCATACTGAAGATTTAAAAATTGAACTGGAAGCAGTGCAGGCGACTACTGTTCGAGTGAAAACAAAAAATACGGAAGTTAACATCTACCCCCCCCCCGCGGTATAAACTTTAGAAAAGCGACTATTTGGAATTGTTTAACTCCTTCAGCAATAACTTTATTATTGGGGGGTGACTTTAACGCGAAACATACTTTACATACTTTAAACACATATTTTTCTAGTCTGCGAATATTGTTTTCTAGCAATTATTCGTTAGGCTGAAAAATGTGTGAATGCTCTCTCCACAGGATATGCGTCAATGCCGTTGCCACGGATGGATTCTGTCGTTCGTTGATCAAATGGGCGTAAAGACACGTCCGACCTCCTCCCACATACATCCCTATCTTTACTGGAGGCCTGCCCCGGCCCTATCTTAGGGTCCATCCGCCACTGCTATTTGGTACAGTGGGGATTTTAGTATATACTAGAGGGATCTTGGGGGATGTGGTCACTCTACGGCGTTGTGCTCGTCGGTGCCGTTTTATACGGAAGGCCAGTCGGAAGCCAGCATGTACGCGAATACCTCCACCGGCACTTATTTGGTCAGCGAGCGACCTTTTCAAGGATCCTCCATGGCAATCGGCATTGCATCCATCGAGCAAGATACCAACATCGCTCTGGAGTCGCATATCACTGTGTTAAAAAGCAGCATTAGGTGTGAGGTCTGGATAGCTCAATGGTCTAGAGCAGTTGCCCGGAAAGCGAAAGAATCGGGTTCGATTCCCGATCCAGCCACTTGCGCCTCACATATTTTTCTAGTCTGCGAATATTGTTTTCTAGCAATTATTCGTTAGGCTGAAAAATGTGTGAATGCTCTCTCCACAGGATATGCGTCAATGCCGTTGCCACGGATGGATTCTGTCGCTCGTTGATCAAATGGGCGTAAAGACACGTCCGACCTCCTCCCATATACATCCCTATCTTTACTTACTAGGGTTCTAGGCTGAACTCTCCCAAAGGTAAATCGCTTCTCAATGCTGGTTTCGAAGCTAACTGTGACTTCCATTCGACTGTAAAGCCAACTTACTGACGGACAGATCTCAATAAAGTCCCAGATCTCATTGACTTTTTTGTAGTTAAAGAACTATCAGATAATTACATAAAGGTGGATGGCTGCAGTGACCTATCCTCGGACCACACGCCTGTCATTTTAACCATAAGTGAGACGACAATTTTAAAGGAAGCACCGTCTAGTTTAACTAGCCACAAAACTAACTGGGATGGATTTAAATCTGAGCTCGACAGCCACATTGAATTGGAAGTTCCACTAAAAATGACTGATCAATTAAAAATTGAAGTTGACTTCTTAATAACTAACATACAACAAGTAGCGGGGAACAACACTCCCCCTGCCGAGGGCAAATTAATCAAAACAAGTATTAATTACCCGCTCTAAGTACGACAACTGATCAAGGAGAAGAGGAGTGCACGCAAGAAATGGCAGCTGAGCCGTGCCCCATAAGATAAAACGGTGCTGAATAGATCAAGTAATCAACTTAATGCACGAATTGCGGAAATAAAAAATCAAACAATTAGTAATTATTTGGAAGGATTAATTGCTGATAAAAACTCGGACTACTCGCTTTGGAAAGTCACAAAAGGGCTCAAAAGACGTAAGATACAGTCTATTCGTAAAGATAATAATAATTGGGCGAGAAGTGATCAAGAAAAGATTGAGCTATTTGCGGATCATCTGCAAGAAACATTTAAACCTCTCTCTAGACAATCGGCTGATGAAAATATTGTACCAAGATCGGACAGTGTGGAAATCAGCCTAGTTTCGCTCAAAGAACTTAGAAAAGTTATTAATGACAATATAAACATCAAGAAGGCTCCCGTATATGATTTGATCACTGGACGCATTCTCAAGGAATTACGCGAGAAAACCGTATTAAAACTCCTACATATTATTAATACTGCCCTTAGATTAAAATACGCATCGCGAAAATGGAAAGTGGCAGAAATCATTATGATTCGTAAGCCAGGAAAAGATGCTAATGTTAGGAATTCATATAGGCCTATTTCTTTATTCCCAATAATGTTTAACAAGTAACACTACCCAAATGTAAATCGCCGATTTTGATAATTTTTGAATATGTTATAGTAGACGTAAAAATAAGACATACGTATTTTTTTTATCGGCGGAGAAACATATTTAGGGAGTGAAACACCCCTTTGAATGAAGGGGTGTCTGGGGTCGATTTAATTGTTTTGTATATAAGGATTTAGTATTTTCGGCCCGAACCAAATAAAGTAGTTGCATCACCAAGAGATATGAAAAATGAAAAATTTTCGACTCGATTCAATCATTTTTAGGGGGTAAACTACCCCTGTATTTAAAACGAAAATTTAAAAAAATGCCCGGAAAATTGCAAATTTTATCCAAAAATTTTGAAAAAAATATATGTTACACTTACATCCAAAACAAAATTGACCTGTTTGGGGATTTTTTTAGAAAATTAGTTTTAAAGGGTAACTACCCTTTCATCGAATTTCTTACGTAACATTTAAATTTATCCCGAAGTAATGGTAAACAGTTTCATTTATCGTCAAATTAATTAATATTTACAAGTTAGTCTGATCAACCCTTCAATTCTATAAGGGGGTGAAGGAAAACCTACCCTTAATAAGAGCTAGAAACCAGGACCGCGGCCCTAAGCTAATTACCTTAAGCTAATTACCCTCTTCTTGGACCTACGATGGGTCTTTTCGTAGCATGTTTGGTCGTGTGTCTTTGGGTCTTTGTTAACCGGTTTATCAACTCATTGTTGAGTAGTTTAGTTGTAGATTTATTGTTAGTCATTTCATTCGTTCGATTCTTCAGTCAACTTTTCAAATGTCGATGCATTTTTTTTCATAGTAATATTCATTCTTATAGATGTTCGGATCATTCGCTAATGTTATTGTACATTTCATCAGTCACCTATTCATCCAATTCTGCAATCGCTTATTTAGAAAAATATTTATAAAATTGAGTAAATATTGTTTCATATTCATATTCACATTCACACTCACATTTACATTCACATTCTGCAGTCCATTCAAAGAAGAAAGTTTCTCGGACGATACGGACGTCGTTAAGAGTTTCAACGGTGCTCTAATCTTGATTAAATTAATTTAAAAATCAATAACACCTTAAGCTCATCAATTACGTATTTTTGCCGAATACGTATACACAAAAATGACGATGAATGTAAGAAATATTTTAAAATTGTTACAAGAAGCTTTTAATTATCCACAATATAATATTGATTCAGCTATTAATGATGATGAGAGAGCTTTTGCGTCACAGTTGGAGAATATAATTAAAGACTCCATTGATTCTGCCTTGACGTTTGAAAGTTATACCACTTTATGTTGCGAAGATAATACTGCGCTTCCTGAAACTCATGCAATTGAAGAAGATTTTCATGATGATTATAACGATATTATTAATGATAATAAAAAAGTTAAAACCATGATAGATTTTGAATATAAAGAAAAAGCTGTTCAATATTGGCATTCTGGTAAAACGGGAAATTTAAAATTTGAAAGTGTACGAAGTAAATTTAAAAAAATTCAGAATATTACGATGTTATATAGATAGAAAATGCAAGTGAAAGAAGGTGGCACAAGAAATAAAAAATTATTGGAAATTAGCAAATATGTCATGAAACAGTTTCAAAATGCACATTTGAAGTCAATACCAATTCATGATATTGATATTAAGAGATGGGCTTTAAATGCAAGAAATGAAGTTAAACTACCTCGAGAACTTTTCACGGCTTCATCAAAGTGGATTCACAATTTTAAAATAAAACACGGAATCCAGAAAAATTAATAAATTCACTACCCAAACGCTCTTATCAAAGAAAGGTGATTTAGTACAAGAAGCAAATCATTTTGTATCCAAAATTAGGGAGCAAATCTCATTATTAGGAGCTGACAATGTTCATAATTCAGATCAGTCTGGTTTTAATTATGAATCACATGCAGGACGAACATTATGTTTTAAAGGAACAGCAAAAGTTGAATGTTTAACACAATCGAAGAATTCATTAACACACAGCTATACGATACAACCGATTGTATCAGCTAGTGGATTATTCAAGTCGCCTTTATTTATTGTTTTACAAGAAACGGGTGGGCAGTTCGGACCTGTTGTTGAAATGAACATATACAGGGTGTCCCATTTTAATGTCCCACCCCAAATAACTTTCTTATTTTTAATTTTAGAAAAAGATGTTTCAGACAAAAGTTGTATGGTTTCAAGGGGGACATAAGGTGGTGTCATTAGTTTGACCTTGAATAGTTGCTTCAAGGTCACGTAAAGGTCACCTTCAATTTTTTAAATGAAACCCCTTACTTTCTATTGCATATTCTTGTAGCTTATTTCGAGAGCTTTCCAAAACACTATAATTAAGTACTTTTTTGTTAAGTACATTTTAAGTTATAAAGCAAGATCAGGGCACGACCTAGCCGGTCAAGGCAAGATCGGGAGACGACCCGGCCAGTCAAGGCAAGATTGGGAGACGACCCGGCCGGTCAAGACAAGATCGGGGCATGTGTACAATTATTGTAGATGTTCGAAAAGACCGCTATTCACTTGGATACAAATGTTTAACCTACGGCGAAAATCATTCCGCACGTTTTCAAGGATCTGCGTTTATGTTTGTACATGCCTCTCGAATACGCTCTTTCATGTTTTCTGCTGTTGTAGGCTCTTCCGAATAAACTTTTTGTTTTATGTACCCCCAAAAGTAAAAATCGAGAGGGGTTAAATCAGGTGATCTTGGTGGCCATTCGTGAGTCCGACTACCCATTCCAATCCATCTGTTTGGGAATCTATTGTTTAAAAAATTAGTAACGTTTCGGGACCTGTGAGCTGGTGCTCCATCCTGCTGAAACCACATTCGGTTGAGCAAGTCATTATTGATATGTCTCAAAAGGTTGGGCAGATCATTCTGGAGAAATGTAAAATAGTTTTGCGCGTTTAGATGCTGTTCAAAAAAGTATGGACCTATGATATTATTTCCAAGAATACCTGCCCAAACGTTAATAGACCATTGTCTTTGAAATTCTTGGCTTCTTTGCCAATGAGGGTTTTGATCGGAATAATAATGAGAATTATGTCTATTAACGCCCCCTCTGTTACCGAACGTGGCTTCATCAGAAAAGAGCATCTCTGCGATAAAATGTGGGTTTCTTTGAATTTGATTCAAGGCCCAGTTATAAAATTGCAAGCGTCGCTCAAAATCCCTCGGTTCTAATTGATGGGTTAGATGGATATGATACGGGTGGAATCTATTTATTTTAAGTATTCGATTTGCTGTCGATTTTGATATGCCGTGTTGTCTCTCAATTTGTCTGGTGGAAATTTGGGGATTCAATACAGCTGCATCCAAGACAACCAATGATTTTTCTGCATTTGGCCCCGATTTTTGCCGTATTCTTTTTAAACTTCCCTGTTGTGCTCTCTCGGTGAGTTTTCTTATGGTTTTTCTACACGGATGACGTTTGTTACCTTTGACGGGATACCTTTCAGCATACAGTCTTTCCGCTGCGCTATAATTATTTCCAGTTTCACCCAAAATACGAATTATGTCGACTATTTCGTTTGGCGGATAATCAGCCATAATTACAAAATTACAAAAAAATTTTGTAAAAATGCTCAAAATACATATGTATTACATTTGCCAAGAAAATATCAATGCTCTTTAACGTGCGTATGAGCTGCTAAGAATAAAGTGTAAAAGTTCTGCCAGTTCTACGTAACGTGCGTTAGAATAAGGAAAAATTTTCTTTACCCCAACAAAATTTTTTTAGATCATGAATTGGATATTTATTTAGGGCATCTATTTGAACTGAATAATATTTTTGTGCAGGACTTTCCAGCGTTCGCGGAAGTAATGTCGATGGATCGCCGATACTTCGATGCTTTCGCGCGTTGTATCTAATACGAGTCTTTTTATTTATAATATCTATTGAGCGTAAACAGTTTCCACATGTCGTTCTTGAGCGTGCGATTAAACCGCTCGACGATTCGCTGCAGCATCTCGTATTTCCACCATTTCGCGTCGTGTAATAACGTATGTGCGCGTGTGTCTCTTTAATCGAGTGGTTTTTAATTGCCAACAGTGATTGATAGTGATTAGTGATAGAGTCATTGGTAAATTTCTCATCTTATCGAGTGAGTGAATGAATGTGATTATGTTGAAGTTTATAAAAGAATACAGTTTATAAAAGAAAAAAGAACTTTCGATTAATTATTTAGAGTGGATCTCTGTCTCTTAGAACGTGATATCTACGTTCAATTTGAGTGAAAGTACGATTTGTCGGAAAATTCATTTCTCAAGAAGTTAGCAATGCATCGAACAAGGTAATAATAACTATTCTTTGGTGTTGTGTGAAAACAGATTTCGGGATGTCAAATAAACAGTGTTAGAGAAAATTCGCGAAAGAGAGGGGTTTTTAGTGGGTAGGGAATATCGAGTTGTTAATTCGACTTGGTACTCGAGTCCCACATAACTCACCGGATCGGCCTGTGAGTATGCATAAAATGCATTTTCCCCTCTCTCGTAAAAAAAATCTACAATATAAAAAAATAATAATTAAAGTGGAAATGTATAATAATAAAAAGTAAAGAATAATTTAAGTAATAATAACTTCAAGTGAGTAAGCAAATGAGAGAGAGAGAGTGAGGGAGGGAGAGAGAGAGAGGCAGAGAGAGAGAGGGAGAGAGAGAAAGAATGAGAACGTATGTATTCGCATGTGTGTGTATGTAGCGATCAGATAATCGCAACAGGCGCCCCGCGTAAGCACCTGCGTCTGACGGTGAATCGCGCCACCCTTGCCTGCCTCTTGTATCCGACCCGTTATAAGTTAATTACTTCCTTTAAGAATTCAAAAACTAAGCGTCGGACGAAATTTTGCCAAAGGAAAAATCGTCTTAGAATTGACTCAAGAATGTGTCATTTCACGGACAATAGGGTTATTTTGAATCACCCTGTATGTGAAAACGTTGTTTCTAAACCATTGCAATTTTTTGGCAGCAATGTCGTATGCCTTGTATTATTATATTATTTTCCATTGATTCATAACCTTGCTGCATTAAAAATTTAATATTTGCATGTAAAAGTAGAAAAACTCTCTTTTTAAACAGTCATTGGAACATCTCGATATTTCTTTAAAGAAATGCAAATAATTTATTACATAAAAATCTAACATTTACTGTACAATCTATCAAAATGCAAGTATTTGATAATATCTTATTAGCAAAAATTTCCTTTAAAATTTGTGCCCTCAGTTTGTATGACTGTTGTCTAATTCCATGCGTTGTTATGTCTAATACTAATTTGAAAAATGTATTTGATTCTTGCGACGATATAAAATTTTTAATTTCATTTTTGTCAAAGTATGCTGCAATAAATAATTGTAATATACTATCGAAGGCGCAAGTATTGGTTAAAGAAATTTTGTTATGTCCTAATTTTGCTGCTTTAATCAAAATGTTGCCTCCGTTTTTTATTATTGGCATTTTTGTTATTTTGTCATTGTTTAAAAATTGGTAATCCTCCACATCGTTTGCTTGTAGATATTTATTTATTCGTTTTTTCTTTGTGGCCAATCCACGCCAATTTTCGATTACTCTTGTTAGTAATACATCATTTGCGATATTATTATTACCGCAGTTTTGGCATATTCATTCTTGCCCATATCCTTCTTCACTTACAGGCGCGGAACATCCATCTATCGCATGCACAGCTTTATTACAAATATAACATTTATGTGCACCAGTGGGTTCGTCTCCATTTGCACATACTGGACACGTATTCGTGACGCTTGATGCAGTTTTTATTTTAATATTAGATTCATTTTCAGTTTCACTTATTTCCGTGTGTGATTCTTCCGTTACTGGACTTGTATTCGTAATGCTTGATACAATTTTCATTATAATATTAGGTTCAGTTTCAGCTTCGCTTATTTCCGTGTGTGATTCTTCTATTGTATCCGATAGATTTGACTGAACTTTTGCAAGTTTGATACGACCACTTAAAAAGTTTACATGCTTCAACACAAATTCGTCGACTCGCATAGGTGTTTCTTCATTTTTAAGAAGTATATTTTTTACTATATTAAAATCTCCTACTGATGCGCTGCTTGCTGGAATTCGTCTATATCCGAATTTGTCGCGACAGATAGATGACTACAAAGGTAAAAACTTGATATGTTTCAATATTTTATTCGCGAATTGTGGTAAATAATGCGCATTTTCACGATCTCCTTCTATGATATTTATTTTTTCTTCAACATCATTTTTAATCCTTTTAGCCCATTCTGTCCATTTATTTACCTGATTATTATCATGTTCTTCATCATAAACGTTATCCTTTGTTTTTTACAATAAATTTTCTTCTTCCAATGTCATTGAGGACATGAGAGACTTTACTTTTATTTTATGCTCTTCACAAATTGTTAATGTACCATTTTGTGTTACACCTTCCGTTTCGCTATACGCAATCACTAAAATCGAAGTCAAAATCATTTTTGCTTTTTCCTCATTTTGGCATAAAATTAATTGCCCTAATAAAGACATATAAAAATGCTTGATACGAAGTCGTACATCTTTCAAGAAATTTGCGTAAATTTTTATAAAATGTGCTACGTCGATACGAATATAACAGTCCGGTACATTTACATTCCTGCAGGCATCGGCATATTGTTCAATCGTCAAATATTCAGTAAAACTACAGACAGTTGCTGTTAAAAGAGCTATGAAGAAATCACAAACGACTTCCCGAGGACGAGGTGCACCTGTTCGTATCCATTCAATCAACCAAAATTGAATGGAATTTGTCGTATGGCTTTCTGTTAGCATTTGTGTCACAGGGAAAAGTCCATTTTGGTCATAATTTATAACGCAATTATATAAAAATATATGCTTGGAATTTGAATTGTCCGGTTTTCGAATTTTTTAAATTATGCTTCCTGTTGCATCGATGAATACACATGCTGGTTCTGAAACTGCGTATGTTCGGTAAACATCTAATTGGTAATTTCCCCAATAATGTACAAAAAATGGATGTAATCCGATGTTATGTATAATTCCTCTTAATTTATCAAATTGCATTATATATAAAGCTTTTACGGGATCTTTATCAATATAATTTTTTTATGTTATCTCATGTTTTGCCGTACGTAACACTTCAGAATTGTATAAGTGCGGGGGCTCTATAATATTATTGTGATCCATATATTGTTCTGCCATTTCTGCTCTGTATGCCATTGCAGATTTTCCACGCATATTTTCTACGACAGCGTCTCGTATTGGTCTACGAAGGTAACGTTTACCACAGCATCCATTTCCTTCGGTGAATCTGCATTTTATTATTGTGCTTAATTCTTCCTTATTATTAATTTTATTTGATGGTAGAACCACATTTACCATGTGCCATTTGCATAACCTGATTGTCCATCTCTGGTCAATTTGTGGTTTTTAAAATTAAAGCCACAAGAAAGTTTAGTGGCTTCCCAAATTTTTTGACAAAATACGTGCTGCCACATACCTGGTTGCAAAACTGTATGATGCCGTATTATTCTTCTTTTATGTTCCGTTCTTTGATATTTCTTATGAATTATTAAAGCTTCGAAATCACTTTTTGGTATATTTATAGTAAAAATAGTTTCTTGACGTGATTCTAATATGCGTTCATAAGATTCGTCACAGGTTGCTACAGATTCATTAATAGATGATTCATTTTTTGAAGTATTTTTTGAAGTACTGTTTTCTTCATCTTTCATGATATCACTTTCATCTTGCTCAGCAGAAGGAAAAGAACTCATTAATTTATCATGAACATTATGCTTATTACATACAACATATGTATACAAAGCATTCGGTGTCATAACGTCATTTATTTCTTTTGATAATGTACACCATATTTTATCACATTTTGATTTAATTCTGCCATCATCTAATATGACATCATTTTTATATTTTATTAGTAATTCGATTACTTTACTTTTATCTATTATGAGTGGTCTTCCGCGTTTAGACATAATTAAGAATGATTTTAACTTAATACAATACGAATATAATGCAACTTAACTTCAGTAAACGCTATCACAATCTCAATATCGATATATACTATTGTTCTTTACTCGCGTTCTACATCAACTGACGACTGACGACGACCAGCGATTGCGCGCACGAAAAAACAAGTGAATTTAACAAGTAACGTTCGAGGGAATCATACGACACCCGAATCCTTCAATGAACCGACACTGAAAGATAAGATTTTATCGGTATATACGTGTACTCGCGACCTACCACTGCTTGATCACGTTAGTTAACATTACTATTATCACTATTATTTTATCCTAGTGATTATCCTATATACATTTGTTGTATATAATAAGCATAATATTCGTGACAAATTAATAAGTTATTTTCCTCCTATCAAACAAGATGCAAGTGATATCATGAAAGATGAAGAAAACAATACTTTAAAAAATATTTCAAATAATAAATTATCTATTAATAAATCTGTAGCAATCTGTGATTAATCTTATGAGCACATATTAGAATACCGTAAAGAAATTATTTTCACTATGATTTCAAAATGATTTCGAAGCTTTGATAATTCATTAGAAATATCAAAGAACGAATAAACATAAAAAATAAAGCAGTTTTTCTTTTGATATCAAATCAGATATATGGCAGCACGAATTGTGTCAGAAAATTTAGAAAACCACTAATCTTTTATGTCGCATTAAGTTTAAAAACCACAAACCAGGAATGGACAATCAAATTATGCAAATAATACATATGTAAATGTGATTCTATCAAATGTAATAATTTGGATAAAGAGGAATTAAGCACAATAATAAAATGCACAAGGAAATAGACGCTGCGGTAAACATTATTGTAGATTAATACAAGATACTATTGTAAAAAATACCGTAATAAATAATAAAATGTGCCAAAAATCTACAATAGCATAAGAAGTAGAAATGACAGAATAATATATGAATCACAATGATATTATAGAGCCCCTGCACTTATATAATTCTGTATTATGTACGGTAAAACATGATACAAAAATTTATATTGATACAAATTATATTGATTTATATATAATAATAAATTATAATAAATAACTAATTTTTGTTAATTGCTCTTGAAAGCACTTAAAAAGCACTTAATTTTGATATACTTACTTTTAAATTTTATGCCTGTATTTAATAATGGGGGTGCTAGCTTTCATAAAGCTAGCACCTCCACTTTAAATCGCGATTTCCTGCTAAACGATTCGAGCACTAAAATCAGGATTAGAGCACCAAATTAGCACCTAAATAGCACTTAATTTTGACATATTTGTGATTTCTGTTTTTCGATTTTCATTTTTATTAGCTGATATCTTCTAAATTATAATAAATAACTAATTTTTGTTAATTGCTCTTGAAAGCACTTAAAAAGCACTTAATTTTGATATACTTACTTTTAAATTTTATGCCTGTTATTTAATAGTGGGGGTGCTAGCTTTCATAAAGCTAGCACCCCCACTTTAAATCGCGATTTCCTGCTAAACGGTTCGAGCACTAAAATCAGGATTAGAGCACCAAATTAGCACCTAAATAGCACTTAATTTTGACATATTTGTGATTTCTGTTTTTCGATTTTTATTTTTATTAGCTGATATCTTCTAAATTATAATAAATAACTAATTTTTGTTAATTGCTCTTGAAAGCACTTAAAAAGCACTTAATTTTGATATACTTACTTTTAAATTTTATGCCTGTATTTAATAGTGGGGGTGCTAGCTTTCATAAAGCTAGCACCCCCACTTTAAATCGCGATTTCCTGCTAAACGGTTCGAGCACTAAAATCAGGATTAGAGCACCAAATTAGCACCTAAATAACACTTAATTTTGACATAAGTTTTATTTTAATTTTTTGAAGTGGGGGTGCCAGCTTAACAAGGGAGTTTTTTTAAGCAATCTGTTGATCGATGCATTTTTGGATTTCTTCGTAATTGGAGAAATGTGTATCGGCGAGCACGTGTTGCATTGATAGGAAAAGGTGATAATCCGATGGGGCCAAGTCTGGAGAATAGGCGGGTGCGGGAGAACTTCGCATTAGAGCTCCAATAGTGTTTCTTTTACGATTCTTGCAACATGAGGTCGCGCGTTGTCATGCAAAAGAATCACTTTACGTCGATTACTAGCCTTTTTCGCATCAATTCATCATTCAATCAGTATAATTGTTGTTGGTAGCGGTCAGCCGTGACTGTTTCAGAAATCAATCGATGAGCTTCAGCTGCAGTTTTATTTAAATTAAAGCAGTGAAGAAGTATATGTCGAAAAAACAACTTATCACGTTTCATTTTAAATCGATTCAAAAAATATCTCACAAAAAATGAATATTTGCGCACTCAATTTTATTGACAAATGCCTAACTTCACTACATTTGCAGCTGGAGCCATTTAATTATGAGCGGCGGGAACTTAGTTATACACCTAATAATTATAATAAATTCCCATAGATAAAATAAAATGAAAAATGTGTATATATCGATACACATATATGTGTATATCGTTTCACACATTTTCTGTCGTATCATTTTATTTCAACTATGCCAATTTAATTATACTTAATAACAATTATATACATATACACATACATATATATATATATATATACAGGGTGAGCCATTTTAATTAACGCACGCAATTATTTCGGAAACAAAGCATTTTAGAGAAAAATGTTTCAGACAAAAGTTTTATGGTTTCGAGGGGGCCATAAGATGATATCATTGGTTTGACCTTGAAGAGTTATTTGAAAGTCACATGAAGGTCACCTTCAATTTCTTAAATGGAATCTACTATTTGTCATTGCATATTCTTGTAGCTTATCTCGAGAACTTTCCAAAACACTATAATTAAGTACCTTTTCGTTAAGTACTTTTTGAGTTATGAGGCTTGAAATAATTTCTTAATTCTACATAAACCGTAAAATATCTTGTAAAATATTCATTTTTCGATTATCTTACCTTAATACTTTTACGTACAAAATAATGAGAGGAATCAACTGGTGTAAAGAAAACACATAGTTGTTTTGAAGAAAAAATATATAATTTGCAATTAACAATTCCATATTTTTTCTTAAAAACAACTATGTGTTTTCTTTACACCAATTGATTCCTCTCATTATTTTGTACATAAAAGTATTAAGATAAGATAATCGAAAAATGAATATTTTACAAGATATTTTACGGTTTATGTAAAATTAAGAAATTATTTCAAGCCTCATAACTCAAAAAGTACTTAACGAAAAGGTACTTAATTATAGTGTTTTGGAAAGCTCTCGAGATAAGCTACAAGAGTGTGCAAAAATATATAGGGTGTTCTATTTAAAAAAATTGAAGTGACCTTCACGTGACCTTCAAATGACTCTTCAGTGTCAAACCAATGATACCATCTTATGACCCCCTCGAAACCATAAAACTTTTGTCTGAAACATTTTTCTCTAAAATGCTTTGTTTCCGAAATAATTGCGTGCGTTAATTAAAATGGCTCACCCTGTATATATATATATACACCCGAAGATTGTAAAAAAATATTACGTCGCAAAAATTTGGCGTCCAACGTGGGACCACGCATTGATAAGAAAAAAAGGCCAAGCGTGGAAAAATTTAATTAAGGAGCAAATACGAGGTGAATTATTTTGCGAATTGTTTTATCTTTTGTGGCAATTACTTTTGGCGAAAATTCTATTGTTTTCTGTGGTTGTCGTACTTTCGTTTCATTTAATAATTTATTTCGTCTCGTGAATATTATCGTTAACGCGTTCGTTTAAGGGAAATTTCGAGAAGGATTTCAACGTACATCTCGCTGTTTTGAAATTTGGTAAATATTCGTGGACCTGAAAAACAAGGTCGAAGGACGATATAATAACTGCTAAATAATACGAAGAATAATAACGTCGCTTTTGAATATAACGGCTGTGCGCAAATAATATTACCATCAAACAGCTCAAATAAGACTTTTGCGAGGACTATCGAGTTACAAGGGGATTAATATTTTTTTTCGTTAATCTTTTCGTGTCTGTTGTCGATATTTCGATCATTTCGACAATAACGTCTTTGTCTCGTGTTCTTGAGCTGTCGACGTTTAACAGTCGCGATAATCTTGCCACGTTCGGTTGAGGTCGATATTATTTATCTTGTTTTTGATTTTTCCTTAATATTCGTATAAGTCAAGTAGATCCAGAGGACGATTGGATTTTTGTATTAAATCGCGAACAATTAATTGAGGAATTACAGCGACGTAGACTTTCTATCGAGGGAAGTTATTCAATTCAGACCGCGCGTTTGCAGCGTCGCGTGCGTAAAGATCAAAAATTTAATACGGACGAGATGTCGGACGAGGAGCTTTTGGAGATTCCTACGGATGCGATGGCCCGACCTGATAGTCCGATGGATCAGGCGAGACCTCGCGCACTTTCTAGCTCCCGCGGTACTCCACGCTCGGACGAGATTTATCGCGTGAAAATTCTAGAAATTCCGCGATGACAGCTTACAATGTCATACGAAAATGGAATCTGAAATTTTCGGGTACGCGAGGGGACCTTCTTACTCCGAATTGAAGAAGGTCGCGAGTTAGTTCTCGTATCCGACGAAGACATCTTGCATTGCTTGCCGTTCCTTCTAACCGGCATAGCACTTCATTGGTTCCGTAGTAAACGCGATCGGCTGTCGAATTGGACCGTTTCTAAAAATGCGTGAAGAACGCGATTCGGAGACCCAGATTTCCAATTTGCTCTTCGCGAAGAAATTATGAGAAGGACTCAAGGCAAACATGAGTCTGTCGCGGATTTTCTGACGTGTCTTCGAGCCATATTCGATTGGTTGTCGCCACCGTGGTCTGAGTCGGAACAAGTAAGCAGCGCGTTTCGAAATTTATTACGCGCTTACAACAGTCTATCCGTCGAAATGAGGTGAGAGATTTGGACGCTTTAGAGGATTTGGCGACTCGTGTGAAAGCCAGTTATCAGCTATCGCAACGATATCGGGCTCCCCAAGCTCCGGAGAAATCTTTTATTTCCGGATCTCGCGTACCACGCACCGCGTAATATGAAACAACCCATCCGAGGCCGGGAAACTCTTGCCGCGTTGAGTACGCCTAACGCGGAATCTGAGTCGAGGTCCGGTTCTCGCAGGGAAAGGAAAAACAAAAATCGCGCAACTCGAGCCACGACCGGAGAGGAGAGCGCTCAGTCAAATTCGTCGTCTTCGAGGACGACGGCCGCAGAAACTAAAGCTTCGCGAATTTCCACATTGAAATGTTGGAATTGTGATGGTGTCGGTCATATTTCGCGAAATTGTACAGCAGCTCCGCGACTGCACTGCTATCGTTGCGGTCGAGCGGAAGTAACCTTACGAACATGTCCCGATTGTTCGGGAAAAGAGTAAAGGAGTCCAATAATAGGGGGGATCCGACTCCTATTCAACCCCAACTCCCTTTTCGTGTCGTTAATTGTTTTCGTGAAATTTCGTTCAGTATCTTTGGTTGTCGTGACATATATCGTCTATGTTATTCATTCGTGTTAAATTATTAGGAAACGAAATTAGCGCTCTGGTGCATTGTGGTTCGACTCGCACTATTTTGGGTTCTGGCATTGTTGAATTAGTGAACAGGTTAAAATTACCGTTTCGAAAGTCGGATGGCCGACGAGTAGTTACGGCGACCGACCAAATGACACGCGTAAGGGGGAGGTGGATCTTCCTTTTACATTATATGATAGAACGAATTCCTTGAGAGCGTATGCCTTACTGTCGTTAGCAATACCATGTATACTTGGACTTGATTTTTTGGGGTTATTCGGTATGGTAGTCAATTTTTCACGCCAAGAATGGTACTTTGAAAATGAACCAGCCGTTGTATCGTTTCGAGAACCAGCCAGTAGACCCCATCTTCCACTTAAATCTATCGCTCGAGAGTTCTGCAAGTCGCGAATCGAGTGATTCATTCGCATCCGAAAGCGGGAAGATAGGAGACCGGAAGTCGGATGACGATCCGCGAGAGATTACTCTTCCCACGGAAACGACCCGTGTTCACAAAAAGAAACGGGCTCGGCTGTCAAAGTCTGATCCGCTTATCTGCTGCGGTTTAAATGAGTTGTCGTCAAGCGAGAGCCAGCGATTGGCTAAATTCTTAAGAACTCATATTGTGGGCGATCCGGATAAACCGGGAGCGACAAAATTAACGAAACACTGTATCGATGTCGGTAATCACGCTCCTATCAAACAACGTTATTATCCTGTCTCGCCAAAACTCAAAGAGGCAATCTACGCGGAGGTCACAGGATAAAATGTTAGCGGCAGGAATTATCGAACCCTCCAAAAGCGAATGGTCTAGTCCGAGCGTAATGATTAAGAAATCTAATGGGAGCTATTGGTTTTGCTTAGATTTTCGGAAATTGAATAGCGTTTCGAAAAAAGATGCGTACCCATTACCGTACATGAACGCAATTCTCGACAAGTTACGATCAACTAACTATATTTCGACTATCGATCTTAGTCAAGGTTACTTTCAGATTCCGCTTGAAAGAAATAGTCGCGAATTAACGGCGTTTACGGTACCGGGAAAAGGGCTATTTCATTTCACCTGAATGCCGTATGATCTTACCGGTGCCCCCGTGACATTTCAACGCTTATTAGATCAGCTTATAGGGGTAATTATGCATAAAAAGGGCCCACCTTCGCACAAATGTGTCATTGACACATGTTGTCAAGGTCATATCTCTAATTAATATTCTGAAGGTTTTAGCCGGCGGTCGTTATTTATTAAAAAGTCATTAACAAAAGAATTTTACAACTTTAATGCTTTTTATCTCCGAAAATATTGATTTGAGAAAAAAATTTTAAGCAAAAAATAAAGCCGCTGAAAAACTACAAAAAAGGTTATATGCATTTTTTTCATAAACCTACTATTTTAGCTGTTATATGAAAAAATAATAATTTTAAATACATTTAATACAATTTAAGTTTATATAGAATTTAATACAATTTAATACAATTAAAAAATATCACAAATGTATGTGTACACACACACACAAGAGGAGTGCAAGGGGGGGGCCTTCGGCCCCTCTCCCGCAACCACCCCGCCGGTAGGCAAGGTGGACCTCGCTTTACAACTTACAGCATATATCCATTGTGATTGAACTCTTCGCAATGCGTCCCCTACCGGCGGGGTGGTTGCGGAAGAGGGGTCGAAGGCCCCTCGTGTACGCCCCCGCGCGCGCGTGTGTGTACACATACATTTGTGATATTTTTTAATTATATTAAATTGTATTAAATTCTATATAAATTTAAATTGTTTACCTTTTTTTTATTTATCTTTAATTTACCATTTTTTGCGTTTTTCTTCGACTTGCGAGTTCGACCGCTATTTTTAAGTTTCATATTCGTGTTCAGGAAGTAAAAATACGTAGAAATTGGTTATTCTTACCCATTATTTCATATAGGTAGGTTTTCCGAAGGTTTACCTTATTTTTGTATTTATTATTTTTATCCTTTTTCAGCCTATATCTCCAAAACTGAGTCCGACCCTTATATATATATATATATATATATATATATATATATATACAGGGTGAGCCATTTTAATTAACGCACGCAATTATTTCGGAAACAAAGCATTTTAGAGAAAAATGTTTCAGACAAAAGTTTTATGGTTTCGAGGGGGCCATAAGATGGTATCATTGGTTTGACCTTGAAGAGTTATTTGAAGGTCACATGAAGGTCACCTTCAATTTCTTAAATGGAACCTACTATTTGTCATTGCATATTCTTGTAGCTTATCTCGAGAACTTTTCAAAACACTATAATTAAGTACCTTTTCGTTAAGTACTTTTTGAGTTATGAGGCTTGAAATAATTTCTTAATTTTACATAAACCGTAAAATATCTTGTAAAATATTCATTTTTCGATTATCTTACCTTAATACTTTTACGTACAAAATAATGAGAGGAATCAATTGGTGTAAAGAAAACACATAGTTGTTTTTAAGAAAAAATATGGAATTGTTAATTGCAAATTATATATTTTTTCTTCAAAACAACTATGTGTTTTCTTTACATCAGTTGATTCCTCTCATTATTTTGTACGTAAAAATATTAAGGTAAGATAATCGAAAAATGAATATTTTACAAGATATTTTACGGTTTATGTAAAATTAAGAAATTATTTCAAGCCTCATAACTCAAAAAGTACTTAACAAAAAAGTACTTAATTATAGTGTTTTGGAAAGCTCTCGAGATAAGCTACAAGAATATGCAATGACAAATAGTAGGTTCCATTTAAGAAATTGAAGGTGACCTTCATGTGACCTTCAAATAACTCTTCAAGGTCAAACCAATGATACCATCTTATGGCCCCCTCGAAACCATAAAACTTTTGTCTGAAACATTTTTCTCTAAAATGCTTTGTTTCCGAAATAATTGCGTGCGTTAATTAAAATGGCTCACCCTGTATATATATATATATATATATATATATATATATATATATATGAAATTACTCGGGAAAATCTCCCCTATAACATATTTAAAAACAAAGCAAATTGGTGAACAAATAAAGTAGAATCTTTATGTCAATATTTCTCACATTTATTTGTTAATAACTTTTGAATAAAGAACGACCGCCGGCTAAAACCTTCAGAATGTTAATCAGAGATAACATCTTCACAATATACGTCAATAACACATTTGTGCGAAGGTGGGCCCTTTTTATGCATAATTACCCTTATAGGTCCTGAAATGGAACTGCATGCTTTCGCTTATTTGGATGATATCGTTGTCATGACGCGTACTTTTGAAGAGCATCTGAATTGATTGAAGCGCGTATTAGATCGAATTAGAGAGGCAGGCCTTACAATCAATCCTGAGAAAAGTAAATTCTGTCGGTCACAAGTTAAATATCTCGGATTCCTAATTCAGCAGGAAGGGCTTAAGGTAGACCCGGATAAAACTGCGTCGATTATCGAGTACCCACCGCCGAAAAATATTAAATCATTACGACGTTTTATAGGGATGGCGTCTTGGTATCGTCGATTTATACCGCAGTGTGCGACGCGCTTAGAACCGCTAACTCGTCTCCTCCGAAATAATTTCTCTTGGGAGTGGGGAGATTAACAAAAAGCTGCGTTTGAGTCAGTTAAATCGTGCATCACGTCACCGCCTACGCTGTCGTGTCCCAATTTTGAGCTACCGTTTGTTTTACAAACGGATGCGAGTTCGATCGTTTTAGGAGCTGTGTTGACGCAAGAATCGGAAGGCGTAGAACATGTAATCGCGTTCGCCAGTAGAGCGCTATCTGAATCCGAGAAGAAATATTCTACTACCGAGCAGGAATGTTTGGCTGTCGTTTGGTCGATTAAGAAGTTTAGACCATATCTCGAGGGGTATCATTTTAAAGTCATCACGGATCATAGTAGTTTACGCTGGTTGCATAATTTAAAGAATCCCACAGGCCGATTAGCACGATGGGCTCTAGAGTTATTAGAGTATGACACGATTGAGCACCGTAAAGGAGCATTACATCATGTTCCTGACGCGTTGTCGCGAATGTATGAGACTACCGACGAATTATGCGCCGTCGCGGTTACCGGAGACACTTAGTATGATGCACGCCTTCGAGACGTGGAAACGAATCCGTAAGAATTCTAGTTGGAAAGTAGAAAACGATCAACTTTATTTTCGAAAGCCGAACGCTGTCGTATCGCAGGTTGTCGACGATCTCGAACAATGGAAGTTAGTACTTCCTAAAGAAGCGCGCGCGAACGTTATTCGGGAGGCTCACGATGTTCCACAATCAGGACGTTTAGGAATTGAAAAGACATATCAGCATGTAGCTCGTTATTTTTGGCCACGTATGTTCCGTCAGGTCGCGGATTATGTTAGACACTGTGACGTTTGTCAGAGGACAAAGGTAGAGCAGAATGTGCCGATGGGTTTAATGGGACGTCAAGCTGTCGAAACTCCGTGGACGGTAGTAGCTGCGGATATTATGGGGCCCTTTCCGCCTAGCAAAAACGGTAACGCGTACAACCCAATAATCTAAGATCTTTTTACAAAATGGATAGAATGTAGCCCACTCCGAAAAGCAACCGGCAAGAAAATTCGGGAGCTATTGCATGAATTAGTCGTGAATCGTTGGGGCGCGCCGCGGATACTTTTGACAGACAACGGAACCGAATTTATAAATCGCGAGTTGCAGGCGTTTGCGGAAGAGTACGGTATCGTTCATACAACGGTGCCTCCTTACCATCCTCAGGCAAATCCGGTAGAACGCGTCAATAGGGTACTCAAAATCATGATCACGGCGTTTCTCGAGAACGATCACCGCGAATGGGATACATACTTGGCTGAGTTCAGATTTGCGTACAACATGGCATATCATACCTCCTTGCAAGCTACTCCTGTGTTCTTGAATTTCGGTAGGGAACTTTAACTGGTTAACACCGTGCGCGGGAGACACGAATCAGCTGTCGAAGTTGCGGAAGCGAATCCCGAAAATTGGAAAGAACGTATGGAAAGAATACAGGCTTTGCGAGATTGAGTAGTGGAAAACTTAGAGGCCGCACATAATAAACAAGCGCATTATTATAATTTGCGAAGACGAGATCATCGTTTTGCGATTGACAAGCAAGTCTTGAAGCGGCAGCATGTGTTGTCGTCCGCCGTTCAAAATATTTCGGAAAAATTAGCGACTAAATAGCACGGTCCGTTTACTATCGCGAAAATGTTGTCGCCAGTAGTACGAGTTAAAGGATAGCTCTAATAGACTGATAGGTAAAGTACACATTAAAGACTTGAAACCATATAATGTTCCACCTGACCCTTCAGGCGTTTAACGAAAGGAACGGTTATTAAGCATGTCGCAAGAGTTCCGAAGCCGATATAGAGAGCTTCTGTATGCTGTCGATGAGCTTAGCCTGGGGTTTTGGACGCAGCTGGCTGACGAACTCCGAAGAATGCAAGAGGGGCGCATCACGACCTGCGGCACCGTAGTGCGCGAGTTACCGGCGCAGCGAGAGGCCGGAATCCAGACCGTCACCGCCACAAGGGATGCGGCTACCGAACCAGTTGTCGATATGCGGCGAGAGGCTGCTGTCCAAGCCGATCCAGTGGAACCGGAGCCGGATTCTACATCCTTAGACGACTGGAAGGTTTCGAACGTGGAGTCCCCGTGGGACGGCCCCCGGGAACGAGCCTCGCCGGTCTTTCCGTTGAGGCCTGACGCTCCAGACGACCCCGAACCGGAGAAGGGATACTGGAACTGCGGTTCCTTGGCCCATCTGGCCCGAAATTGTCCTCGCGAGAAGATAATGTACTACTGTTATAGGTGCGACACCAGGGGATACACGGTGTGCACCTGCCCACACTGCCGAGATGGGTAGATAGCGCATAGTCCATATGTTCGCGGAAGGGGGCATTCCGGACCGGACGAAGTTTACGTTACGTGGACGAAGAGCCAGGAATGGCATCCGCCCGGGACCCTACTGAGGACTGTGCTGTCGGCGACCCCAGTACCTCGCAGTTCTATATATTTTTTTCTTACCCTCACGTTCATTAGCTATCACACCATTTTTTTTTCTCTCTTCTTCTTTTCGTTTTTGCTTTCGATCGCGTAGGATTTCTCTTTTTTGTTTTCTTTCGGGGGTCTTTAAAAGACCGAAAGATGGACCTTCCTGTGATTGCTGTCGTTCGAGCGTGAAACTCTGACTGTATCGTGACTAAATTAATAAACGAGCTGCGAAAAAATTGCTTCTACTCTTTCGTTCTGTCACCTTTGCGTTCAAACCACCTAACCCAACCTTTAGTACTTGGAATCATGAACATCAGGATGATCAACCGGGGACCTTGATGAGACGAATTCGCGGAGATATTCGGGCGAGATCGATAGTGTTATTTTTGAGTTCGACTAAGTTTCGTTGTTCGGTGTTCTTTGTATTGACGTCGTCCGTAACATTCGTGTCTGCCTCGGCTCCGAAGACTTTGGTCGCCCCAACATGTGCGGAAGGACGAGCGCGATGTCCGATTTAGTGGCCATGATGGGTGACTGAAGCCGATACGATCTCTCTTGGCAAGGGGGGGTGACGTTGCCGTCCCGACGCGCGTCCATCCGCCCCGAAAATCTTGACGGGGCGCGAACCGAGCGGCCGCGCTAGAAAAAGATTGCGAGAGCCGTATCGAGATCTCCGGAGAGACGAGCGATAATTGTTATTTCGCACGAATAGGTCACAGGACCTCCCGCAGTCCCAGAAACCTCCCCCCACGTACGCCCCGCTTACCTCCTCGTTCTTTGCAGTGAGGGGGGGAGAATAGCCTCAAAAGAGGCTCCTCCCCCCACTCAGGTCACATCTCGCGGGGGAGCCAGAGGCCCAGGAAGCCTCCTCCTCCTTCGCCGGGCCCTCCTGGCTGCAGCCGCCTCTCCTCGCGTCCCCGCCGGAAGGGGGGCATCATCCGCCGGTCCCTCTCCGCCTCCTCCTTACTCCGCATGACCTCTTCACAGAAAGAGGCTACTACCCGCCACTGCTCCTCCCCCCGCACCATAGCCCGCACCACGGCGCAGAGGGAGAGACCACCGCAACCAGGGCACGGCGCTGCACCTCCCATGCCGGACAAGCCTCGAGAGTGTGCTGCGCCGTGCCCCGGTCCCCACCGCAGTGGTGGCACCCGGGGGTCGCTTCCCTCCCGATGCGGCACAGGTAACAACCGAAGCAACCGTGCCCGGTCATCACCTGCGCCACCCGGAAGGTGATGCGCCCCCAAGTCCTCCCCATCCACTCTCTGAATACAGGGAGAACGGCCTCCACCACTCTTTGACCCTCGTGGGCCGGCCCGGCTAATTGTCGTTGCCAGTCCACGAGGATCCACTCCGCCGCTCTACGACCGATGGTCCTCTTGGCCCCCGGACCCACAATGGTTCCCCCCCCCACGGAGCTCCCTGACCCCCCAGTATGCAGTCGCTTGGCCACGTGCCAGGAGCTCCAGGGGAGGGGAGACCGCCAAAACCGCCGCCGCCGCATACGCGACCGTGCGGTACGCGCGCGCAGCCCTTAAAATTATGGGACGATGCACCCCCTGCAGCACGCCCCTGATCCTGTTGGACCCCGAGGCAGCATCCGCCCAGATCGGAGCCCCGTAAAGGGCCACCGATCCGACCATGCCCACATATAACCTGCGGACACGGCCGTCCGGCCCCCGCAAGTTGGGTAACAGCCTCGCCAGTGAGGCCGCCACCCCCTCCCCCCACCCTGGGGGCATACTACGAGGTTTCTAACTCAGGTCCTCTCAGGGGGGTGAGGCGCGAGGGGAACCGCGGCGCGGGGGAGTGACGTCACGCGCGGGGAAGGAGGAATTGCGGCGCGCGGTGAGTGACGTCACACGCGGGGAAAGGAGAACCGCGGCGCGACCGATGGACGAGGGGGTTTAGACGGGGAAGGTGATCCGCGGCGCGACCGATGGACGAGGGGATCCGGGAGGAGAAGACGGATCCGCGGAAAGAAGACGGTGGTGGGAAAAGGACAGCGCTATGCGTGGGAAAAGGACAGCGCTACATGTGGGAAAAGGATAGCGCTAAGTGCGCGAAGAGGACAGTGCGACAAGGATGGCATCAACGTGCGACGAGGATGGCGTCAACATGGAACAAGGATGACGCAATGTAAGATGGTATGAGAAGGACAATGCAAAGGTAAGTGAGCGACGAGCATATGAAAAAGAGCGAGCGATGTCGCGAGAACAACGCGTGCGAAAGAGAACTATAATATCGTGAGACTTAGAATGATAATAGTGCAAGACAACGCGTGCGAGAGAGAACGATATTGCAAGAACAACGCGAGTGAGAGAGAACGCATACGAAAGAGAGAACGATAATAGCGTGAGAACAACGCGTGCGAAAGAGAGAACGATAAATTCTTATAACTAGCGCGAGAGAGATAGCGCAAGGGATGGGAGCGCAAGCGAAATGTGTGTAAATAAATACATTTTTTTTTCAATACTACATATAAAATTTATTAGTGTGTACATTTTTTGTGTCATAGCGCGTACGAGAGAGATTACTTATTCTATCTAAGCGCGAGAGCAAGATGTAGCGCGAAAGAGCAATGACGAAGATAGAAAGAACTTAAGATTAACGTGCGAGAGAGAACGCAACGAAGATATCGCGAGACTTACAACTAACGCGCGAGAGAGATAGTGCAAGGGATGGGAGCGCAAGGGAAAGGCGCGTAAATAACTGCAATTTTTTATAAATTACAAATATAAAATTTATTTTAAAATGTGTGCGTGTACTATACAATTTGTGTGTGTGTGTGTGTGTACTTAAAATTAAGAATAATAATAAAAAATATAATAATAATAATAATATAAAATATAAAAGTAATAATAATAAATATATAAAAATAATTAAAATTTAATATAGGGGGAGGGGGCGATGCGCCGGACTGAGGGATGCCGCTCCTAAAACAGAAAAGACACATTTCATTAGATTTAATAATTTATTTTAGGATACTTTTGATGTATTATAAATTGTAAGTTACTTACAATGTTATCCATATATTTTAATTTGTGCAAATGGGACACATATTGCGTGGTATTATTTGGTGCAAATTTTTCCTGCACTCTTTGCAATAACTGCCTATTAATAGAGCACAATAATCCGTTTTGTGTTTCCGGACGGAGTATTCGTTTCGAAACGACGATGCCAATCTCAGAAAACAGTCTGAACAATACTTATAAGGGGAGTGCCAAGTAGTGAGATCACGGATTTGGCTGAATTTTAAATATGTTTGAGAGGTAACCCCCCCCCCCTACTTTATAAGCAAGCGGCACGATGCAATATTCAAGTATTCGCGAGAAATTTGCATCGAAAGTTTTCCGTGCGCCTTGTACCTGTATACTGAACAGATTCAAGAGATTTTTAGGTAGTGAGCATAGCGTAACAGATAAGGTAGTGGACAAGAATACTGTACGTTGCAGGTTCGAATCCTACTTTTCCAATTTTTTTTTTTTTTATGTAAATTTATTCAAAATGCACATTAATGTGAATAATTAGGATCCATGGAGTCGTTAAGTTAAAAAATTATTATTTTTAGTATACAAAATTTAATATTTTATATTACATTCTTATTGCTGTCTTCTACCTGCGAAAACCGTTATTTTCGGGAGAGTTAGGGTGGGGATAGCCCTTGCTCTTCTTTGTCCGTTTGATTCACTCCACAGTCAAACAGCAGCTGCCGTTATAACGAGTTGTTCAGTGACTAGTGCAGATAATATTTTGGAAACATGCAAGAGCCAGGCAATAGTGCAGAGAAAAATCCATCTGATTGTGAATTAGAAATAGAAGAAACGAACGATGATTACGAACGATGTTTATACGATGATTACCACCCAAAAAATTGTAAACTTTCCGAGGAATCTGAATATAAATAAAAGTAAAATTTAAACGTGATTTTGCAGTATTTTATTAAATCAACTAAAATGTCATTCGTACGATTGCGGAAATGAAGCGTAAAATGTGTATTAATATAAAATATTAAATTTTGTATACTAAAAATAATAATTTTTTAACTTAACGACTCTATGGATCCTAATTATTCACATTAATGTGCATTTTGAATAAATTTACATAAAAAAAAAAAAAATTGGAAAAGTAGGATTCGAACCTGCAACGTACAGTATTCTCGTCCGCTATCTTATCTGCTACGCTACGCTCACTACCTGAAAATCTCTCGAATCTGTTCAGTATACAAGGCGCACGGAAAACTTTCGAAATTTCTCGCGAATACTTGAATATTGCATCGTGCCACTTGCTTATAAAGTAGTGGGGGGTTACCTCTCAAACATATTTAAAATTCAGCCAAATCCGTGATCTCACTACTTGGCACTCCCCTTGTTAGTTCCTTCTTCCGCATCATAATGATAGTATTTGATGCGACACATTTTTATGGTAACATCCAGATTATTTATTTCCATCGCGTTTAAATGTCTATACTTTTTCAGTCTTAATTCTTCATCATTATCACTAACATAATTTGAATCCACTAAAGATAGTATTTCCTCAGAGTCATCCTCGTCTGATTCGTCTAGATTATCAACATCCATTTGGTTGCCATCTTCGATAACAACCTCTTCAATGTTCTCGTCGATGATAATAACATCTTCGTCATCGATGATTATAACGTCGTATTCAGCCATTATACGTGACCAACGAAACACAAGACCAACGAAACACAGAACAACGAAAGAAATAATATTCTAATGCTGCAGACTCCTCTTCATTATATATCTTTTAATATCTTTTGTCTCATTCTAACTAGAGCATCACGTCTCATCTACCTCAGCATTTCTTTACATCTTTAGCGGAGCGTGTTTAGAAAAGTATCAACTATTCTTATGGAAGGAAAGAATTAAAATCACAGATGGAATAAAAATAATTATTTATTGCACACATCTTAAAGAATATCATTTACAGCACATGTTAGTAATTCGCAATCAATTAATGATTCACTGTTAAAGACATCACTCTCGCGTATCGTTTTTACAGTATCGCATACAGTAGTAATACTGTTACGTTGTAATACAGTTTCAAATTGTTTAAATTTTTCATTTACGAGATAGGTATTCTCGCATAACCAATTGTGCATATGATCGATACAACTTTCAAAATTAAATAAATGTAATAATGTTTGTGGTTTCATGTACAAAGAATTGTCACATAATGTGAGTTTTACAATTTTCGATTGATACATTTCGATCGATAAATCTCCAATCCTTAATGGGAGAGCAGTCGATTGTAGAAAACAGTCAATGTCTGCTTGCTTCTGCATCAACAAATTCCACGTTGAAAAAGGCAACACTATTTGATTGCCTCGATTATCGCCGAGAATCAGTTCCACGTACGATACAGCTCCAACGCTTATTCCAATGTCCAAATACTTGTACGACGTCGAGGTTAGAGCGTATCTTCTTCCAAGTATACGAGTCGCACGACGAGGTTGAATACTATAAAATATATATAAATTAGACCAATATTTAAACAAATAGAAAAATTTTTAAACGATCGAAACTTACGTGTCATATTTTTGCTTCTTACACGGTGGAGTTTCACCGTTTCGAATCGGAACGTAAAAATTCATATCGATTTCTTTAGCAGTGAACCTTTCACACGCGCGATTGATGTAACTGATGTAACTGATGTACTGATCGTATTAGAATTAATATCAATTCAAATAGTATCTCAAATTGCGATGTAGAGGAAATTATTGCCGACGCATCATTTTAATTTCCTCTAAAATTTTGTTGCGCCGATGTACGGCTGCGATGACATCATCCTCAGAACAAAGATTTAGCTGAATATAACAAAAATTTTCAAGCGCCGATGTACGGCTGCTCCTGATGCAATCACGTTAGATTTTTCAAATGTACGTGACAAAAAACGTGAAAAAAATAACCGTCAAGGTTAAAACGCACATCACCCCTAGACAAAGATTTAGCTGAATGCGCTAAAATCGAGCGCCGATGTACGGCTGCTTTTGATGCAATCACGTTAGATTTTTCAAATGTACGTGACAAAACATGAAATTATCAAGGTTAAATTGCACACGCTATTCCGGGGAATTTTTTAAAATGAAATCATTCTAGAATGTTCGATGATAAAACAATGTATGAGACAGTATATAAATCAGATAAAGAAGCACACCCCGCCAGTATTTTCGCTAAAGTACATCAGAACAGTCATTGGAAACGCTAAATTTCGCAAGTGTGTTACAATATGGAGGAACAAAATTTGCGAGAGCAATCTACTTTGGTGAATTCATTGAAAGATTACATTATGTGGGAACAACGATGTGATACGTATATCGAGTCGTTGGAAGAACAAAGTCGAATCAAACGACCGCGATTATTGATCGGAAATCGACAATCGCTGATTGCTCGGATCGCGCGCCTCGAAGGGTTAAAAAATTCGGTACGTAGACGTATCGTACACGCGGGTGCCGGATGTAGCGCGCGTCAAAATGGACTTGTGTGGTGCGAGATTGATACGGCGTTCGAGAGTCGCGTATCGACTGGTGCGGTGATAAACTATAATTACATCGAACCTCGTCAATTTCTCGAGGACGCCAAAGACATTGTGGTAGAACATGTGAAGAACATTATGAAGAAACATTATAATGTGAAAGTGAACACTATATTTAACGGTGAATTCGTGACCGGAGATAAACGTGCCAACAAAAGTATCAATACGAGAAACTATGAACTCTTTCGCACGTCCGATTTACGCGAGTGATACGAACGGTGCGTTATCGAACCCACCCTAGCATCGCTGGAAGAGTTTCAGGAACGCGATAGCGGGTGGACATTGTCGCGAATACTAAATTTAACTTTTAATGTAAATAAGTATAATCCTATGCGCGCGGGATGTCATATTAAATTACCGCGGGAGATTATGATGAAGAGAGCGGTGATTAACGTGCAATCAAAAGACAATGCGTGTTTCGCGTGGACAGTGGTCGCCGCACTAAGGTACCCCGCAGAAAGGAACGCGGAACGGGAATCATCGTACACGCATTACGCGACAGTGCTGAATCTCCGGAACATTGAGTTTCCAGTGACTGTAAACCAAATAAAAAATTTTGAACTTATTAGTGACATTTCTATAAATGTGTACAGCATCGAAGACAAGAACAGCATTGTCCCGATACGTCTTTCGCAGCAGAAGCGGGACAAGCATGTCAACTTGCTGTACATTGAAGACGACAACAGCATCGGACATTTTGCGTGGATCAAGAATTATCCCGGCTAGTGAGCTCGCAATTGAGCAAACACAAGAATCCAAAATATATTTGCGATCGGTAAGTTTAATTTATATTATTTGAATAATTATAGGTTATACACTTTGTTATATAAATCTTAATTAAAATTTTTCTTTTACAGATGCTTACATTATTTTAATTCGGACGCCAAGTTGCAGTCGCATACGGTCGACTGCGGAAAGATGAACGATTGCGCTGTCCGATTGCCGAGCGATAAGGACAAGTGATTCAACAACTTTAATCGGAAGGAGCGGCTTCCATTTGTGGTCTACGCTGACTTGAAATGCGTTCCGGCCAAGACGGAGGAAGAACAGCGAAATTTGTGCCAGCATCACCAAGTATTTAGCATAGCTTACTATGTACATTGTTCGTTCGACGAATCGTTATCGGCGTATCATTCGCGTCGCAGTGCCGATTGTATAGTATGGTTCGTTGAAGATCTTAAAAATTTAGCGTTACGTGTAAAAAATATTTTAAAAACAAATGTCCCCATGGTAGATTTGACGTCCGAAGAGTGGGAGAAATTCCATAGCGCCACTCAATGTCATATATGCGAAAAACCGTTCGCGGAAGACTATACACGCGTTCGCGATCATTGCCATCTGACCGGGCGGTACAGAGGTCCCGCACACTCAAATTGCAATTTAAATTATAAAAAATCTTTTTGTATTCCGATAGTTTTTCACAATTTATCCGGTTACGATTCGCATTTCATTATCGAGGAAATAGCTACAGCATTCGAAGGCAGAATCGATTTACTTCCGATAACAAAAGAGAAATATATTTCGTTTACCAAAAATATTTGTATGGAAGAAGAATCAAAAATTCATGTAAAATTACGTTTCATCGATTCATTCAAATTTCTCGCATCGAGTCTCGAAATTGGCATCATTTTTGGACAAAGACAAACTCAAAATTTTAAAATCAGAATTTCAAAATTTATCAACAGAAAATTTCAATTTATTAACGCGAAAAGGTGTATTTCCGTACGAATACATCGATTCCGTTGACAAGTTGACGTGTTTACCACCGCGCGAATCATTTTACAGTTCCTTGACCGGTGACACTGTATCCGAGAGCGATTACACGCACGCTGAGAACGTCTGGAACCGATTCTCCATTCGGACGCTGGGCGAATATAGCGACTTGTACCTCAAAATTGATGTCTTGTTATTAGCCGGTATTTTCGAAAACTTTCGAGATAAATGTATCGAAAGTTACGGACTCGACCTCGCGTATTACTATACTCTCCCCGGATACACGTGGGATGCCATGTTGAAGCATACGAAAATTACGTTCGAGTTGCTTACTGACATCGACATGGTTATGTTCATCGAACGTGGTATACGCGGCGGTCTGAGTCAATGTTCCAACAGATACGCTCGCGCTAATAACAAGTACATGGAGTCGTACGATCCATCGAAATCATCGTCATACTTGATGTACTTTGATGTAAATAACTTGTACGGATGGGCAATGTGTCAACCGTTGCCTTACGCCGATTTTCGATGGGTCGATGACGTGACCAATTTTAATGTATCATCGATCGCGCTAGATTCGCCTACAGGGAAGGGGTTTTCTGTGGCCCTGGGCGTATGGCCCGTCACGGATAGGAGTTGGCGGCCCTGACTTCAATCGCCCGGCCGCACGGGGCCGAGAGGGGAGGATTTCTATCCTCCCCACCGTGCGTGGGGGTCTCCCGGTGCTCCTGGAGTAATTACGAGGCTTCGGCTCTGTGACGGCCTTTGTGCTGTGTGAGGGGACGTGGGTGCCGGGGCGATTTGTGTCCGGGGGCGGCGTCTCTCTCGCAATCTGCGGGGGGAGCGTGCGTCCTGGCATGGGTCGTTTCCGGCGTCCCACAGTATGGGGTCACGGGGCTAGCCCGTGGCCTCGGGGGGGATGCGGGTGCCGGTCCTCCATGCGTCGGGGTGTCACCCATAGCTGGATGTCCCTCCGTCGCGGGGTGGAAACGGCGTCCCGCAAGGGGGTAGGCGCCTCCGACCGCCTGGCAAACGGCCCGGGGTGTGACCTCGGGATACGCGCCAGGTAGGGGAGGGGACGGGCCGGCAGGGGGATTCGTCCGAAGATATTTGGACGACCGGGCTTGCCCGGACTGCCGGTCTGGGTCGCACCGGGCCGCTCGGACGTATTCCGAGGCAGGGTCGGTGCGACGAAGAATGCAGCGACCGGGAAAGTCACTCCCGTGTCGCTGCCAACCGCCGGGGCCGCTCGGACATATTCCGAGGTCGGGGTCCGGCGGCGAGAGTTAGGTACCCGGTGGGGACCGCGACCGTTTCCCTTTCTGAAGCGGTTCCCCACTGGGACGGCGCCTGCCCCCCAGATCCGGTTTATCCGGTGTGGGGGCGTGCTGGTCGCCACGGCGGGTAAGGTGGGGTCGGGGAGCGGCGGCCCACACCCCAACCGTCCGTGGGACCCCCTGGGTGGCGCCACCTACTGCGGTGCCCCGGAGGTCGGAGGCCGGGGACTCCTGAAAGCCGTGGAGCGTCACAACTCCACGGGGGAGTAAGGGGCTGGAGCTCCGTGGCGAGGATGTTATACCCTCGCCCAGTAGCATATGTCGACCCCCCGGGGGAACTCGGGGCCCTGTCGGGGGAGTGTTGCCGGTCATGTTTCGGGGCACTCCCTCGGCAGGTGAGGGTATACCCGGTCGACAGAGCCGCAGTAGGAAATGGGATCTTTTTAGTGATGGATCTTTTAAATATTAATAAAACCCAACCAAAACAAAGAGGAAAAAGAAGAAAATAAAATAAATATTTCTCAAAAGAGAAGAGAGGGGGAGTATACAGAGGAGATGCCCAGGAACATGGAGGGGATCACCGACATGCGACTGGAGGTACCAGCGGACGCACAGCTGGCTCCTATGCACACCAGGCAGACACGATCTGCCGGGAAGGAGATCAGACGACGATCTCACAGCACGGCCAACCGAGCTGTGCTCTACAGTTCCACCAGTCGGGAGCCGAGGATCCTCCTTAAGAAGATGGAGGTTTTCGAGGCCAAGGTGGACAACCCTTCTGGAACGGTCTACCGGATCACTGTGGGACCCAGAGGAGAATCCTTCCAGAAGGAGAAGGTGGAGGAATCTCGCCAAGAACCAAATGAGATGGAGCTATGCTCCACCCCTACAACGGGGAGCGAGAGAGGTGGAGAGAGCAGGGACGTATCCCTGTTTCAATCGCAGCTGCCTCCCTCGGACTCTCCGAAGTGGGTCACTGGCATTGAGGTGGATTCATTGGACGGAAGCGGGGAGGAAGAGGATGACGACGTCATCGATGTCACCTCCGATGTTGTTATGAAGGAAAAATGGGGAAGAGGCTGTCCCGCAACTGTTGGCCTTCATGTGGGGAAGAGGCTTGAGGATGAGGAACGTGCGAGAAAGAAAAAGGAGAGGCAGAGAGCGAGGAATGCCAAGATGGCACTCGACCCACTCATCCCCCCAAAAGGGCCGAAATGGAAGGAAGTCCTCAAGAAGGAAGAGGAGATTGAGGATGAACTTGCTGACGCCCCCATGGAAGACGTAGTGGCCCGCATGGTCGAGCAGTCCGCCACTATATTCAAGGTGGCAGATTGTTCGAATAACATGAAGGGCAATCTGGTTGCGGAAATGCGTAAGGCGGTGGCGGTGATCAGGGCTACGGCTAGTGTTATGGCCACACGCGTTAAAAATAACGTGAAAGGGAGCGGCAACAACGAAGAAGTACTAAGTTGCCGCAGGGAGATAGAGCAGCTTAAGGCACAAGTTCGAGAAATCGAACAGCTCAAAGCCGAGATCCGGGCTCTACGAGAGGACAAGGAAAGGCAGGAAAATCCACAGGCTAGCTCTCTGGAAACGACTCGAGTTTCCCACGCATGAGCAGTCAAAAGGGCGAAGAGAAGAAGGATGAACTGGTCCGAGGACTCGGAGGAAGAGGTGGGTGTCCCCGGCCCCCTTCCAGTATGATCTGGATTATCTGCCCCTTCGCTCTACATCTGGACCCCCTCAGTAGGAGAGGAAGAGGGCAACAGAAAGGGAAAAGGCAGCGTGTCCCCCCCAAGAGCTCAGCCCCCACATCAAGGGCCCGGCTCTCAAAAGGGGAGCCCGCAATATCCCGGTCTACCCTCCTGATCTGTTGCCACAGGACAGACAGGAGTACGAAAATCTGCTGGAGAAGATCAGCCAGCTCAACTTTAAGATCGAGGATGAGGCGGAGAAGGATGCTGCATGGGCACAGCGCAACGAACTGCTGAGCCAAATGCACGCGCTGACCAATAAAAGGAGTAGTGCAACTCCGATGGAACACTCTCCCGTGTCAAAGCCAAGTAAGGCGAGAGCGCCTCCGACCAAGACGCTCACCAAGGAGTCCTATGTCTCCTCAGTCATCGAGGCAGAGGCCAAAGCCTCCCCCTCTCAGAGGAGTACAGACATGGGACTACTTCAGGAAGCCCCCTCCCCTGTGACTTCCGTCGTTAAGATGGGAGCTCGGGGAGAGAAGAAAAAGGAAAAGAAGAAGAAGGGGAAGGCGGGACAGACCGCCCCCCCTACCGCTCCACAGCCGACTCAGAAGGGGAAGAAGGAGCAAGCGCTCTCCCAACCCTAAAAGAGTGCGGCTGACGAAAGCAGAGGCCGACTGTCAGCAAACCTGCTCCCTCGCCTTTCAATAAAGGAGATGCGGAGGGATGGAATACTGTGGTCGGCAGGAAACAAGCCCGCAAGGGAAAGGCCGCGGAGGGTCACGCCAAAGACGCTCCGGCTCCGGTGGCTAAGCCCGGGGGGGCCAGAGCTGGGAAAACCCAGTCACAACTCCTCCCGCGGACCAATCCGTCCCCCCCTACCCAGGAGAACGGAAAGAAGAAGAGAGAGAGAAGGAGGGCCCCGAGGACTGCTGCGGTCGTAATTACGTGCCCGCCTGGCCAGTACAAAGAGAGCATCAAGCTGGCCACGGAGAAGATCGACCTGACCAGCCTTGACATAAACGGGCTCTCGGCCAAGCGGGTCATAACAGGGGCCCAGATATTCGAGGTAGGCGGCCCGGACAATAAGAGAAAGGCCGATGCACTCGCGGAAAAGATCCGTGAGGTCCTAGCAAATAAGGAGGGGGTCAGAGTGACCCGTCCCTCTCCAACCGCGGAGGTCAGGATCCGCGACCTCTGCGATGCCACGGAGGAGGAGGATGTGCGAAACGCGGTGGCCCTTGCCGGAGGATGCGACCCGGCCCTCGTCAAAGTGGGGCCGATAAGGGTCGTCGGCAGGGGCATGGGCACCGCGTGGGTCAGATGTCCCCTGGCTGTGGCGAACACACTGGTCGCAGCCAGGAAGGTACGAGTCAGGTGGACCAATGCGAGAGTGGAAGCACTGGAGAGGAGACCTCTCCAGTGCTTCCGATGCATGGGTAAAGGCCATGTCAAGGCTCACTGTGAGAGCCAAGTAGACAGGGGCAGCGATTGCTACAGGTGCGGGAGGCCGGGCCATGCGGCTCGGGACTGCACAGCACCGGTAAATTGTCCGGTGTGTGCAGATCTCGGCCGCCCAGCCAATCACCGGACCGGCTTCCATGCCTGTAATGCGCCCAAGAAGAAGGGGGGGCAAGTAGCGAAGCCCACCCCTTCAGCCCCCTCCTCTTCATCTAAGAAGAAGGAGGACGAGAGGATGGACTCCACCCCTCCCGCATCAAGGGAAGAGATCACGGAGTTTGACCCTCCACCCTTACCACAGAGCGAACCAAGGAGGAGGACGGGCAAAAAGCTCGCGGATCGCCCTCCAACACCCCAACAAGAAGGGGTGAAGGAGGAAGATAAGATGGAGGTAGTGCCGGAGGAGCCTAATGGTCAAAAATAAATATGACCATGAGCTCCTCCAGGCCAACCTGAATCATGGCCGGTCAAGCCCAACAACTCTTCTTGCAAAGCCTGGCCGAGCGTGAAATCGGGTTGGCCATTGTCGCCGAGCCGTATAGAATCCCCGATCGTAACGACAACTGGATCGGGGATGACACCGGCTCGGCGGCAGTTGTGAGGGCGAAGACTGACTCTCCTCCCCTGAAATTAATAAAGAAGGGGAGGGGTTCGTCGCGGCGAAGTGGGGGCCTATATATACTATATCGTGTTATGCCCCCCCTAGGTGGGTACCCGGCGAGTTCGAGGAGTTCCTCGAGCAAGTGGGGGTCGTCGTGCGAGACATTAAGCACGACACTCCCGATGCCCCAATAATAGTAGCCGGGGATTTTAACGCAAAGTCCCCGGTTTGGGGCGAAACTCGCCGGGACCGCAGGGGAACAACCCTGGTGGGGTGGGCTAGTGAGCACTGCCTCCGCATATTAAATAGAGGCCGTGCAAGCACCTGCGTGGGGCCACAAGGGGATTCCATCGTAGATATAACGATGGGCTCCCAGCGGGTCGCACAAATTGTGAGCGGCTGGCGAGTGGTGCAAGACATGAAGGGAGAAACTCTCTTAGACCACCTCTATATAGAGATGGTCTTGGGCACTGCACGTCAGCCCTTCCCCCGCCCACCCCAAGGGGGGGACGAGCTGAGATGGGCCCTCACAAAATTGAACAAGGAGGAGCTGGAAGCTGCCTTGATGGCGGTGTCGTGGGGAACGCCGGAGAGAGCGGAAAGGCGGGACATCCACGAGGAAGTGGAGTGGCTCCGGGGCGTCATGCAAGGTGTGTGTGACGCGTCTATGCCCCGGACCATGTCCCTCCGCGCCGGGCTGTATACTGGTGGACAGAGGAAATCGCCGACCTTAGACGGTCATCCGTCCAGGCTCGGCGCGTGCTCTCCCGGCTCCCACGCGAAGCGGGAGAGGAAGAACGCGAAGAGGCCCTGGCCGCCTGTAGGGCTGCAAAATGCGCCCTTAGCCGCGCCATAAGGAAATCTAGGGCCACATGTTGGAGCGACATACTTAAGTCGCTCGACTCGGACCCATGGGGGCGTCCTTACAAAATTGTGATGCTCAAGCACAGAGCATGGACGCCCCCCGTGACGCAGTCCCTGGATGATCATGTGCTCAGTCAGGTCGTGGACACTCTCTTCCCACAAGGGGTGGAGGGGTCCACGTTAGAGTGAGGTCCAGGACTCGACGGACCCCACGAGATCAGCGAGGACATGGAGATATCCAGGGACGAAATAATCCGGGCCGTCCGGCGTATCGGGTCGCGTAAAGCCCCCGGGCCGGACGGAATCCCCGGGAAAATATGGATCCGGGCCCTAGGCTTCCTAGGCGAACGCCTAAGGCACATATTTAACGAGTGCCTCAGGCAAGGTGTGTTCCCCCACCAGTGGAAGAAGGCAAAACTAGTCCTTCTTCCCAAGGAGGGCAGGGTGGCAATGGCGGTATCGCTAGATATTAAAAATGCATTCAACACCCTGCCCTGGGATAGTGTGGGGGACGCCCTCGTGAGGAGAGGGGTCCCCAGTTACCTCGTGGGGATTATCCGGGAGTATTTCCGAGACAGGAAGCTGGAGTATGTCGGCCAAGACATGCTCCAGCACCGACGGAGTATCTGTTGCGGGGTCTCGCAGGGGTCAGTTTTGGGCCCCATATTATGGGACCTCGCATACGATAGAATTCTCTGCCTTCCTCTCCCCCGTGGCTGCCACGCCATCTGCTACACAGATGACACGATAGTGGTAGCCACGGGGGATGACTGGGGGGACACCGCGGCCAGGGCCGAGGCTGCAGTGGCGTGCGTGGTGCGTGGTGTGCATGATATGGGTCCAAGGGTGGCAGCTAATAAAACGGAGGCCATATACTTTTATGGCAAGGCCTCCTGGGCGCCACCCAAAACTCGTATCAGGGTTGCAGGAACCTCCATCTTGGTGGAGGATCGACTAAAGTACCTCGGTCTCCTACTGGATGGCCGGTGGAGTTTTGAGCACCATTTTGGTCCTTGCCCCTAGGGTAGAGCGGGTGTCGGCCGCCTTGGGCCGACTCCTGCCAAACCTCGGGGGCCCGGATGGCCGTATCCGTCGCATTTATATGGGAGTCGTCAATTCGGTTGCCCTTTATGGACCGCCCATATGGGCAAAGAACCTCGCGGCCAGGCGCAACGCCAAGGATATGTTCCGGCGCATACAGCGCAACATGGCCGCGAGGGTCACAAGGGCATACCGGACCGTCTCCCATGCGGCGAGTACAATTATAGCGGGCTGGCCACCACTGGAGTATCTCGTTCAAATGTACGCCGACATATATTGGTGGGAACTCCGGGATGGTCCAGGAAGGAGAAAGTTGCCCGCACGGGTCAGGAAGGTCATCCGGCTCCACGCCCGACGTCCCTAATAGAGAGGTGGGATGCCCATCTCTCTGACCCGTACACCGCGGGTCAGAGGACCATCGGGGCCATCGGCCCTGTCTGTAGCAATGGATGGACAGGGCCCGGGGGGAGATTTCGTTTAGGATGACACAGGTGCTCACCGGACACGGTTGTTTCGGTGAGTACCTGTGTCGAATAAAGAAGGAGGACACCACGCACTGCCACCATTGTGATGCAGCGAGGGATACGGCGTAGCACACCCTGGCCGAATGCCTGGCCTGGGATGTGCTGCGCCAGGAGTTGGTGCGCTACGTAGGCGCGGACCTCTCACTGCCGGTCTTAGTCGAACAGATGACCGGCAGGCTTGGAAAGCCGTCGCCTCCTTCTGCGAGGCAGTAATGCACCAGAAGGAAGCGGCGGAGAGGATACGCCGCCAGGAGGCGGCAGCGGCGGAAGTGGCTGCAGCTGCTGCTGCGGTGACAGCTGGCAGTGGCAGCGAAGGAGGAAGTGACGAAGAGGCAAATGAGGGAGAGGTAGAGGTGGAGGACGGGGACGGGTGGGCTAATCCCACACCCCCGGCCTCTCCTCCCCCACGCCGGCTAAGAAGGAGGAGGAGATCTCCCAGGAGGGCTCCATCTCCCCTACTGGGGAGATGACATTAGGGGGGAAACGCTGCACACGCAGCATACTCCCCCCCATATATAAGCCCTCCTGGATTGACTAACCATACGGGATGGCGAGGAGTGGAGTGGTGGGGTCATTGACCCTCCTTCCCTCCTCACGACTATAGATAATAGTCGGGAGTAAGAGAGGGGGGCATAGAGCCCCTCCTCACGTGAGGAACAGAGAGAAGAGACAGGAGGGGGGAGATATTCTCCCCTCCTAATAGGAACCGCAGAGCCGCAACAATGCGGCTACTGCGGATTCCCTCAGGACCCGACCGCTGTGGGCGGGGGCAAGGTCCTCGAGGAAGGTGGACGGCGTGGCCCCGTTCATCCGCAATTGGGTAGGAGTAGCAGGGGAGGGAAACACAATTCCTCCCCTCGGGAAGGAGACCCGGCGGCAGTCCAAGGTTGCCGAGTCTCAAGCGCGGAGGGGAGCAACAGCCGGGGATGCAGAAGTAATGCACCAGCGAGTTCCTGGTCCCCGCCTGCCCCTCCATACGCGCGGAAAGCCACCTCGGGGGTTTTAGTGGGTAAACCGGCCGACGTTATCAGTCAGGCCGGGAGTCCTACATAACTCTCGCCTCTCCCCCGAGAGGTGAAGGTATCCATAAAGGATTTCCCCCGAGTTACCAAAAAAAAAAAAAAAGATTCGCCTACAGGCTATATCCTCGAAGTCGATCTCGAGTACCCGCAACATCTTCACGATGGGCGTATCCCGATTGGACACGTAACGATTCGACACCGCTCGATTGGACACGCATTATTAGACACGTTTTATTGGACACCGCTCGATTGGACACCGCACGATTCGACACCGCACGATTCGACACCGCACGGTTGGACACCGCATGATTGGACACCGCACGGTTGGACACCGCACGATTGGACACCGCACGATTCGACACGCAAGATTCAACACCGCACGATTCGAAACCGCACGATTCGACACCGCACAATTGGACACCACACGGTTGGACACCGCATGGTTGGACACCGTACGATTGGACACCGCACGATTGGACACCGCACGATTCGACACCGCACGATTCGACACCGCACGATTCGACACGCACGATTCGACACCGCACGATTCGGACACCGCACGATTCGACACCGCACGATTCGACACCGCACATTTGGACATGTATGCACCCCGCCGGTAGGGGTGCCTACGATAGGGTGTAACTTTCCACGCGAAGCGAGGTTTCACTTTGCAACTTTTCACGCGAAGCGAGGGGGACGGGGTGGGTGCGGGAGAGGGGCCGAAGGCCCCCCTTGCACCCCCACCCGTGTGTGTGTGTGTGTGTGTCCGCTCCATGCTCTTTGTGCGGTGTCGAATCGTGCGGTGTCGAATCGTGCGTGTCGAATCGTGCGGTGTCCAATCGTGCGGTGTCGAATCGTGCGGTGTCGAATCGTGCGGTGTCGAATCGTGCGTGTCGAATCGTGCGGTGTCGAATCGTGCGTGTCGAATCGTGCGGTGTCGAATCGTGCGGTGTCGAATCGTGCGTGTCGAATCGTGCGGTGTCCAATCGTGCGGTGTCCAACCGTGCGGTGTCGAATCGTGCGGTGTCGAATCGTGCTGCGTCCAATCGTGCGGTGTCCAATGCTGCCGTGTCCAATCGTGCAGTGTCCAATGCTGCCGTGTCCAATCGTGCAATGTGCGTGTCCAATCGTGCAGTGTCGAATCGTGCGGTGTCCAATCGAGCGGTGTCCAATAAAACGTGTCCAATAATGCGTGTCCAATCGAGCGGTGTCCAATCGAGCGGTGTCGAATAGTTACGTGTCCAAAAGGAGGTCACCCTTCACGATGCGCACACTGACCTACCGTTTTACCCGACACGCGACAAACCACCTGGCAAGCGAGAGCTCAAGCTGCTCGCAACGTTATACGATAAGAAGCGTTACGTGATACACTACCGCAACCTGCAGCAGTGTACGCGTCACGGTCGTCGCGTTACAAAAATACACCGAATTTCACAGTTTTCGCAATCTCCATGGCTTCGAAATTACATAGAATTAAATACACATTTTAGAACATTGGCTAAAAATTATTTCGAAAAAAATTTATACAAATTGATGAACAATGCGGTATTTGGCAAAACGATGGAAAATGTGTGAAATCGTGTAGATGTAAAATTACTAACATACTGGGACGGGCGGTACGGCGCAGAGACAATGATCGCAAAGCCAAATTTCCACAGCAGAAGCATCTTTTCAGAAAATTTAATAGCTGTGGAATTGCGCAAACTCGAATTCTACAAACCGATTTACGTGAGTATGTGTATACTCGACATATCCAAGACATGTTTGTACGAATTTCATCACGAGTATATGACGCCAATGTATCGCGACAAATGCCGGGTAATGTACACCGATACGGATAGTCTCATATATCACATTGAGTGCGCGGATGTGTATGAGAATATGAAGTGTGATATCGTCAGATTCGACACGAGCGATTATGCGGTGGATAATGCGTACGGTATACCGCTTGTAAATAAAAAGGTACCGGGCCTAATGAAGGGCGAAAACAACGGCGCCATAATGACCGAATTCGTCGGGCTCAGAGCAAAGATGTACGCGTTATGAGTGAATGGGAAAAAGGACACGAAGAAAGTTAAAGGTGTCAAGAGTAACGTTCTCGCGAGAACGATAACGTTTGACGATTACACGCGGTTTAAACGAAGAAACTGAAATGACGCGTCAGCAGTCGTGTATACGATCTAAACTGCACCAAGTATACACGATCTGCGAGACGAAAATTGCTCTGAGTCCATACGACGATAAGCGATATATCGTACCCGAAACCACTGATACGTTACCGTGGGGACATTATAGAATACCTTTGTAAATAAATGTATATTTTGTTTATTATTAATTGTATATTTTGTACATAACCATGTACTTTTTTTTATATTTTATACATTTTATATATTTTTATATTTTAATAAATTTTATATTTTTTATACACATATTTTATATATTTTAATAAATATTTACAATACATTATTTTTATGTATCCAAGAGTTGTGTGATTTATCCATTCCCAACCATTTCACGTATACGTCATCACCCATTTCCTGCAAAATTTTTTCCACGAGATATACGTCGGGATTAGCGACGCGTTGTAACTCGTATTCGTAGAATCCTCCAGCGACGGGATTTCCAAGCGAATCTTCGAGTATGAATGTCGCGGGATTAGTTTTCTGCACCTCGACGACCTTAAAAACTACAGTCGTCCAATTAGGTGTGAAACCTTTTTCAACGATGGTCTTGTATTTGCTCACGCGTACCGAATCACCTACTTTAAATTTTGCCGGAGCCGCAATTTTTACGTTGCTATACACCATATTTAAAAGTTATTCGGCGATCGCCGGAGTGACGTCGACAATTCTCATACCGATGGTGCGATGTTTTTGCGTATTGTACTCTGCAACGAGTTGAGATAGCTCGTCGATCCATTTATAATTTCCATTAAACGTAAACATTTTCCACATATTGTTTTTCAAAGTACGATTGAATCGTTCCACGACCGAGGCTTTCATAACGAAATATGTCGAGTAATGATTAATGTTGTGTTTCTTCTTGAGTTTCTGCACACTCGCGTTGTAAAATTCTTTTCCTTTGTCGGTTTGAAAATTTTTCGGACACCTTTTATCGTCTCCAATAATCTTTGCGATCGTTTCGGACATTTCGTTTCCGCTCTTACTCTTGAGCGGTACGGCCCACGCATACTTGCTCAACACATCGATAACTGTGAGTATGTATTTATGACCCTTGTTGAGTCGAGAGTACGAACGCATGTCGACCACGTCCGCCTGCCACAGATCGTCGTATCTGCGTACAATGACGCGTCTTCGTGAAAAATTTTTTCTCGCCGGAGCATGTAATTCCTCGACTAGGTGTCGCTTTTCGAAGATGTTTTTCTTCTTTCGCACGTTTGATCGAGGCATAATTAATATTGCGATATTAGTATGTCTCGTTTACTGTGCCGAGTCAGATGTTGCATATCTCAGCACAATCTTTATCTCGTCCATCATTATTCGTAGCGCCTGCACGTTTGTTTCAAGCGCGATAATTTTTTACTCAATTTCTCCCTGTCGATCTCTCAAAAGTTTATCCACGTATCGTTTGTTGACGGCGTCAGTATCAGCTTCCGGTTGCGCTACGCGTTGAATCTTGCGCGACCTTGCGTCAAAGCCGGTAGTAGTCTGGCAGAGAGCGTTATCGCGAACGTAATTTCTCAATAATCCATTCCATTGATAGTACAAATTATTCGACGTTCCGAGCGATAATCCAAATTTATTAATCGACATTTCGGTACCGAGAACTTTGACCGAATGACACGTATCGTCGACGCATAGTTTAATTTATAATAATGCCGGCCTCGCGAAGTTCTTCGATAATTGACAAGATCTCATTGTCGTGAGCATTGTTGCCGGCTCGACGCGAGGCGTCCAGCAATCGCAAACGATCTACCAATTCGTTGGAATCGTTCCAATGCAAGTAATCGATCATGTTGTCGCTTAACGTCATGGTGCGCGGCGCGTCTATACCTCTTCCCACCTTTCTATCGGGGAATAATGGCGCAATTATATATTTGTACTTGTATCCTTTATTACTTTTAATAGGATTATTAACTTTGTTGTCACGTTTATGTGCATTTGTTGCTTTTAATATACTTTGATATTTATACAAATCTTCTTGAGTGTATTTTTTATGATTAGGAATATTTCTAAAAATCAAATCGTAAATACCTTCGGCTCCCGTATATTTTATTCCATCGATAATTATATTATCTTCCATGTCCACATCGAAACGTTTATCACCAATCCATACTCTTATTTTTATCAACACTCATGATAGCTCCTATATATTTTTGTGCTAGTGGACCAAAATGATCTCGGAACGTTTTCTGACCTTCGTTCGTTTCTAATTCGTGTCGGATCGATGTTACAAACGAATCGGGCGTGGTCTCGTAAATTTCTTCAACGGACGGTGATGGTATTGTTTGACGCGGTTGTACTTTTATCGGAGTAGAAACAGTAGCCATATTAGAAAATTGTTTCCTTCGTTTTGATCGATTCGGTGTCGAATATATCGGCGAATCCTTTATCGGCATATTTATCCGTGCTCGCTTTATTCCTTGCTTTGACTCTTTTATTTTTTCCTCATGCTTCTCTCCGAATGTCAAACTCAATGGCTCGATTTTCGGCGCATCAGATTCCACAGTATTTTCGACAAGCTGTATTAAAGGTTCGGTAATTGGCTTAAATTGTCTTTCCAATGCAACGTCTTCCTCCACTTTACCAATTTTCAAAACGCGATATTTTTTGCGAATTGATTCGCTGGTTTTTGCAATCTCTCTCGCAATCTTTTCACGACCGCCGTTCATGATGCTCGATCGATGTGTCGATGACGACTGATCGTTTTACGGTATCGCGAAATCATTAAATCCTCTTCTATATCGTCCATTGATCAACGTGCTGTCTTTATCAATGACTACGAAGCCATATTTGCGTTGCCAACATTTCTGACACAATGCACGGAAATCGTCATAAGACATGTCGGTATTTACATGATCGTTGTACACATGTTTCAAGTTTGTGCCGTCTTGTTTAAATAAAATCAAAAGATTCGCGTTGTCGCGTATAAGATGCTTAGGTATCTTGGGGTACGTTTGACAAAGATAGAAACAGTCAACGCTCGAGTGTCGACCCATTGCAAAGTACTCTCTTATCGTATTTTGCTTGTCGCATGCCACGTCATCAAAGATAAAGATGGAATTCGGAAGCGCCTCGCTCGGTGGAATGACATCGCTGTTATTAGAGAATGTAAAATAACCAATTTCGTTTATATGTGCTAGTAAATTTTCCAAGTATCTATATTTCGGTTGTTGAAGCGATTTCGAGTATACGTACACGTTCTCGAAACGTACACCGTACGGACTTTCTATCAAACTAATCAACACGTTTGTCTTACCGCAGTTTGAAGGGCCGCAAATGATACCGCGTATAGTAGTCGGTAGCATGTTTCCATGCTTGCGTACTTTTTTCTCCGATATTAGTCTATCGTCGAAATTTGATACTTTGATTATCCGCGCTTGTCGCACGAACCGCATGTTTTCTCTTTCGAATCAATTTTGCGAATGATCACGAGGGGGAGACCTATTTATAGAGGTGTCTCGACTCGAAACCGCTCAGTATCAAAAATGTTTCTCCTTCTGTCGGATAACAAAGACATTCTCCGGCTTACCGCCGAACAACTGCAGTATATCCCAAAGATTGTTTTACTGCAAAATTTTTGTGATTACGTGGAACGATTGTGGGACAAGCTTCCAGAATATATAAAGCCTGATTCGGAGGTTCGACAATATCATTCGTGCATGCGACATTACAATCAGCCGTGGCAGCGAACACACATCGACGGTCCACTACCGTTAATAAAAGATTGCTACGGATGTCAGCGAGAATTGTAAGAGGTAGCGGTCTCTTAAATCGTGCGATAAACGAGCTTCCCATCGAATTACACATTCCCGGTAATCAGTTTTGCGGCCCGGGAACTCGATTAGGCAAACGATTGGCTAGAGGCGATCGAGGCATTCCATTGGACGCTGCTTGTCGCGAGCACGACATTGCTTACTCGCGAAGCAACGACCTCGACCAACGACACGTCGTGGATCGTATACTAGCTGCAAGAGCGCGAGAACGCATTACCGCGAGGGATTCGGCTCTTGGTGAAAGAGCAGCGACTGTTTGGGCGGCAATGAAGGCAAAGACAAAACTCGGCATGGGGATGAAAAAGCCGTCGACGACGAATAGGAGGAAAAAACGAATACTCCCAGTAGCGAAACGCAGTGGTATTTTACCACTTTTACCGTTGTTGGGAGTTGTCGGTTCTTTGGCCGGCGGTGCGGCGGGAATCGCAAAGGCGATAAACGATAGCAAGGCGGCGCAACGTCAGCTGGAAGAGATGCAGCGTCACAATCGCGCTATGGAAAGTCGCGGACTTTATCTCGCTCCGTACAAGCGTGGACAGGGATTCTTAACAGTCTAAGAGAAAAAAAAACGTCGAAAAAACATTAAAAATGCCTACGGGTGCGACAACTAACGTGCAATTGGAACAATTTGTGAAACGTATGCGCATACCTTTCTTTAGAGGTGTTTTCATGCGCAATAATTTACCGATAAGCGGAGTACGACGAGAGCGGTATCGTCAATTTGGATGACGTTGATGGTCCCGGTACTCATTGGGTAGCGTACGCAAAGAGGGGAGATCGTGTCGTATATTTCGACAGTTTTGGAAATCTTTGACCACCCAAGGAACTTGTGCGATATTTCGGACGAGTGAAAATTGAATACAATTATACATCTTATCAAAGTTACAATCAGAGTATCTGTGGACAGTTGTGTTTAAAAATTCTTCAAACAGTCGACGATCAATTTAAATCTGACAATCCATCGTCACGACTCAGTATTCGTTCGACATGTCACTGACACTTACGTTGATTGGCAGAAGCAGCGTTCTCGCTGTAAGCTATTTTCCCGCTATAGATTTGACCGATGCCGATTACGAGCTCGGATTAACGGATTTTGAAACTTATCATACGATTCCGAACGTAAATTTTTCGAATAATAAATTTTACTTTGGCAACGACGACAAAGAAATTACGATTCCCGAAGGATCGTACGAATTGCACGCTATAAATGACTATCTCAAACGCGCAATTTTGCAAGACGAACACCTTTCCAGAGATGTTGAAAACGATTATGATGAGGAATATCCAATAGCGCTCCGCGCCAATCATAGCACGCTAAAGAGCGAAATCAAATGCGCCTGCAGAATAAACTTTATCAAACCCGACAATGTAGGATCCTTGCTTGGATTCTCGTCGAATCGTATATTGCAACCTCATAAGTGATAGGAATCGGACGAACCGGTTAATATTATAAACGTAAATATTATTCGTGTAGAATGTAACGTGACTACTGGTGCGTACAGCAATGGCATGCGCGTACACACGATACATGAGTTTTCACCGAGCGTACCGCCAGGATATAAGATATCGGAAACGCCGGCGCAGATTATTTATCTGCGGACCATCATACGGAGCATTACGGATTTAAACGATACGCATTGTGGATCAAAGAGGTCGATTGCTCGATTTTCGAGGAGAGGAAATTACCGTAAGATTGCATATACGGCGGCGACAAACATAGTATGCTCGTGCTGAACGAAACGGAGCACGCGAGAGACAATACTTTTACGAGGGACAATACTATTGCGGTATCGGGTGACAATAATAAGATAGTCGTTAAAAAGAAGCTGAGTGCGTTGAATCGTGAATTTTTAAAATCATTGGGATTTATCGTACGAAAAGAATGATTGATATTTTGAATATCGGAGGTGAACCAGTCTTTGACGATCACATCGTCAAGATTGAGACTCATACGTACAATCCGTACGCCAATACGACGCTTGGATACAGCGACGAGATACGAATACCTATACAACATCATTTGTACACGTTACCGTGCGAAAGCTTTCTTTACATCGAGGGAAAGTTGAATGTGCGTAAAGCGAATGACGAAATGAAGGTTGTATTGGGAAACAATTGCGTCGCATTCATGTTGATGAGCTTCGATACGAACTCGACGGAGTAGAGATTGATCGTAACAGAAATGTTGGAATAACTTCAACGCTCAAAAATTATGTCTCTCTAACGCACCAGAAAAGTATAAACTTGAAGAACGCTGCGTGAGATTTGACGTACAACGGTGACAAAAATTATTTCAACTATTGCGTACCGCTCAACATGTTGCTGGGATTTTGCGAAGATTATAAACGCGTTGTGATTAACGCTCGTCACGAATTGATTCTGATGCGTTCGCGCAACGATAATAATTGTCTATTCGGACATCCATCGTCGGAAGCAAAGATTGAATTACTCAAGATACAGTGGCGTATGCCTCATGTAATATTGAACGAGATTAATAAATTGTCGATGTTACGAATGTTGGAAAGCGGACGATACTTGAATATGAGTTTCCGATCTTGGGATCTATACGAATTTCCTCTGCATAGCACGACTAAGCATTCGTGGACCGTGAAAGCCGCCTCCCAGCTAGAGAAACCACGATACGTGATCTTTGCACTGCAAACTGATAAAAAGAATTCAGTGTCACAAGATGTTACATTATTCGATGACTGCAAATTGACCAACGTTAAACTCTATTTAAACTCGGAATTTTATCCCTACGATGATTTAAATTTAGATTTTGAAAAAAATAGATTCGCCGTCCTATTCGACATGTACTCTCGTTTTCGCAAATCTTATTACGGATGCGATAACAGCACCATGCTATTAACCATTTCAAAGTTTCTACATTGCGGTCCTCTCGCGGTCATTGATTGCTCGCGACAAAACGAGTCTGTCAAAACTGCTACCGTGGACATAAGAATAGTTTGAATGCAGGGAAAATATACCGGCGAATACTACCGCCTATTATCTCATCTTGCACGATCGGGTTGTCGAATATAATCCATTGACCAATGTAGTCCACAAAATTACATAAGTCAGCAAATAAGTCCCCTCCAATGCGCATGAAGAAAAATATAAAAGGTTGAGATGTTTGACGATCGACATCAGTCTGCGATCGGATCTTGTCATCATGGCTCCGCCAACGTTTATGGATCTACAAGGATTTATTGTCGGGAGAAATTTTGTCGTGAAGGAAGCTGCGGTACTGAGAAAAGGATCCATACTTTCTCATTACATTTTTACATGTCCCGTACCATGGCACATGCTCACAAAATCTGAGAGATGTCAGGTTTTATGGCTGATTAAAAATCACCATGGATTATCGTGGGATGATGGACACGTTTCAAATTGGAAATCGAAACGTTTAATTACGACGGCAGTGATGAGTGCAACGGAGGAGGATGATGCGTCACCTCTCGTATACGTTAAAGGACACGAAAAACGACAATGGCTAGCCGATATACTGGACGATGATGCGAGAAACGATGTTATTATCGAAACTTTGGATGTAGACTATGAGGATGTAGCTTCTTTAAATAAGTTAGATGTTAAGAATACTGGGCGTTGTGAAAATCATGTAAAAAATTGCGCTTTACAAAATGTATTTAAGATTTATAATTAGTGGTTGAAACATCATGATAATGATTCATCGAATCCATATTTATAATAAATTGATGATGATGCAATATACTTTTATCGTCTTTCTTATTCTCTCCTTTCTTTCCTTTTCCTTATCTATGTACGTACGCAGTATCGTGTTTCCGTACGTGACACAGCTGCCACAGATATTGTATTTCGATACATGGTGATACATTGTAATACATTTAAATATTTATTTGATATTTGAATATAGTTTTGCGTTTGATAGCCGTTGATTTCCGTTCGACGACCGTTCAATTGCCGTTCGACGGGCGTTCGTTTTCGTTCGACGGTCGTTCATTTCTTTCGATGACCGTTCAATTGCCGTTCGACAGTCGTTTAATGTCGTTCGTTTCCGTTCTACAGCCGTTCAATTGCCGTTCATTTCCGTTCGACGGCCGTTCATTTCCGTTCGATGGGCGTTCAACAGTCGTTCGATAGCCGTTCAACGGTTGTTCGTTTCCGTTCGACAGTCGTTCGATGAGTGTTCAACGGTTGTTCGTTTCCGTTCGACGGTCGTTCATTTCCGTTCGATGAGCGTTCATTTCCGTTCGACGGGCGTTTAACAGCCGTTCGTTTCCGTTCGACAGCCGTTCAATTGCCATTCGATAGCCGTTCATTTCCGTTCGACGGCCGTTCATTTCCGTTTTATATCGTCCATTGATCAACGTACTGTTTTTATCAATGACTACGAAGCCATATTTGCGTTGCCAACATTTCTGACACAATGTGCGGAAATCGTCATAAGACATGTCGGTATTTACATGATCATTGTACACATGTTTCAAGTTTGTGCCGTTTTGTTTAAATAAAATCAAAAGATTCGCATTGTCGCATATAAGATGCTTAGGTATCTTGGCGTACGTTTGACAAAGATAGAAAGAGTCAACGCTCGAGTGTCGATTGCAAAGTACTCTCTTATCGTATCTTGTTTTTCGATGGGCGTTCGTTTCCGTTCGACGGTTGTTCATTTCCGTTTGTTTCCGTTCGATGAGCGTTCATTTCCGTTCGATAGGCGTTTAACAGCCGTTCGATGGGCGTTCGATGACTGTTTAATTACCGTTCGGGTTGACACATTATATTATAGCGTTATATCATGCTAATTTGCATGGGAACATGCATACTTTTGTCTTACGACGCGTTTTTGGTAAAGCGATAATGATACATCCCTATTCTAAAGTTTCGTGACGAGACCTCGTTGTCTCCTTACAAAGTCGCGGTATGATAATATTAATATTATATTATATACTATGCTGAGTTGCATGGGAATGTGCATACTTTTGTCTTACAACACATTTTTGATATGGTGATAATGCCACATCTCTACTATAAAATCTCGTACCGAGACCTCGTTGCCTCGTCAGAAAGTCGTGGAGAGTGTACGAGTTAAGAAGAAGTATTATATTAAGTAAAGATTTAAAATAAAGGAATATGGATCGCATAAATATTTACCCCGAGTGGAAAAAAACAGTATTCGATATGTTATGCATCGTATTTATGAAGCTGACGTTCCTGTGGAATGTAAGTATCGTTTTTGTGAATATTTTGTGAAAAATTGTGTATGTTTTTTAAAATAGATTATTTTATAGTTCCAGGACGAAATGGAAATTCCCGGGTTCGTGAACATTGAGCGTCGACGCTGGGTGCGGACGGTGCGGCGGCAAGCGTGGGAGGACTTCTTCTATATGTGGGGCGACACCCCGGAGAGTCGCCAGGTTGAAGATATTTTCGACCTGCGGCAGCTCTTCGGGGAAGAGCCCTACGATAACATAGAAGAACAGTGGGTACAAGAAAATTGGATCATAGAAGAAGAGGAAGAGAAGCAGGAGGAGGAAGAGGAAAGTGAACAGGAGGAGGAGGAGGAACAAGAGGATGAGGAAGAGGAGGAGAATGAGGAGGAGGATGAAGAAAGAGAAGAGGAATGGATTGACAGATGTAAGTGTTTTTTTTCTTTTTATAAATCTTATTGTAACTACGCTTGTATTAATCCAATATCCTTTTTCTGTTCCAGGAGCGGCATCCCTCAGTCCGGCGCATCGCCCCCTCCCCCTATATTAAATTTTAATTATTTTTATATTTTTATTATTATTATTTTTATATTGTATATTATTATTATATTCTTTTATTATTATTCTTAATTTTAAGTACACACACACACAAATTGTATAGTACACGCACACATTTTAAAATAAATTTTATATTTGTAATTTATAAAAATTGCAGTTATTTACGCGCCTTTCCCTTGCGCTCCCATCCCTTGCGCTATCTCTCTCGCGCGTTAGTTGTAAGTCTCGCGATATCTTCGTTGCGTTCTCTCTCGCACGTTAATCTTAAGTACTCTCTATCTTCGTCATTGCTCTTTCGCGCTATCTCTTGCTCTCGCGCTTAGATAGAATAAGTAATCTCTCTCGTACGCGCTATGACATAAAAAATGTACACACTAATAAATTTTATATTTAGTATTGAAAAAAAATGTATTTATTTACAGACCTTTCCCTTGCGCTCCCATCCCTTGCGCTATCTCTCTCGCGCTAGTTATAAGAATTTATCGTTCTCTCTTTCGCACGCGTTGTTCTCGCGCTATTATCGTTCTCTCTTTCGTATGCGTTCTCTCTCACTCCCGTTGTTCTTGCAATATCGTTCTCTCTCGCACGCGTTGTCTTGCACTATTATCGTTCTAAGTCTCACGATACTATAGTTCTCTCTCGCACGCGTTGTTATCGCGACATCGCTCGCTCTCTTTCATATGCTCGTCGCTCACTTACCTTTGCATTGTCCTTCTCACACCATCTTACATTGCGTCATCCTTGTCCCATGTTGACGCCATCCTTGTCGCACGTTGATGCCATCCTTGTCGCACTGTCCTCTTCGCGCACTTAGCGCTATCCTTTTCCCACATGTAGCGCTGTCCTTTTCCCACGCATAGCGCTGTCTTTTTCCCACCACCGTCTTCTTTCCGCGGATCCCCCTTCCCCGCGCGAACCCCCTCGTCCATCGGTCGCGCCGCGGATCCCCTTTCCCCGCGTGTGACGTCACTCACCGCGCGCCGCAATTCCTCCTTCCCCGCGCGTGACGTCACTCCCCCGCGCCGCGGTTCCCCTCGCGCCTCACCCCCCCCTGAGAGGACCTGAGTTAGAAACCTCCTAGTACACCCACTATTATTATTTTTTTTTATGTATTATTTTGTACGTGGGGCAACCCGCCGGAGAGCATCGAAAAGAGGACGAAGAGGAGTTCTTCGCCAAACAAATCGGCGCCTCCATTCCAGCCGTAATTGCCAACGCTGTGATAACGCCCAAGGATTTTCGAGTCAGGGCAGCGCAGAACCACGAGTGGTATTCGCCTCCAGCGACGAAAGGAAGAACATCTTTAAAAAAAACAGCTGTCTAGGACTGGGGTTGCAGGGTCCGGTCGGCGCTACCCTCCGAGGACGGAGGACGAACGATCGATGTGAGAAGACCGTCGATAAAAGGGTCGCCAAAATTAGCCGATTTAAATTACGGGGCCGTTACGACCCCCGATACGGCGTTGTCGTGGGACGCATTATAATATCTAGCGTGTCGCGGCGCTATTGGCCGCGGATCCGCGCAGCCCCGTGCACGAAATTGACGTCGGTATCAACCCTGGATCGCAAGATCGCGGGAGATACTCTGGCGCGGGCGCTCAACTGTTAAGGTGTTTATCGTAATTCGTTGTCATGTGTGAGATTATCGTTGTTGCCGAAGACTCACAGGGACGGATCTGAGAACCATCCCTTGCAAAAAAAGCGAGCATATCGGTGAGGTTGCCCATCTTTAATTTGTGAGTCACATACGCGATTCCGTTCGTTACCCGGCCGTTCTGTCGCCGTCATCATTTTCGTGTTTCGATTTCGCGAGGGTTTAGCCCTAAGATTTTGATTTTGGTGAGTTTCGGGCGACCGGAGACAAGCGATCGAGGCTTCGAGGACGATCGTAACGTCGGCCTTAATTGATAGGGAACCGTTCGTCTCTCTCCGGGATTCGGTGTGTCGCGAAACGCATAGCGACCGACTCTCGTATATCGACCACTTGCGCGGTAAATCGCGGGGAATGCGTTTACTATACGTGCTGTCGAAAAGAGTTGTCGAAGCCGCGTAAGACATCCCTGCAATCGATCTTCGTGCGATTTTCGTGTAGTAATTAGCATGTGTGTGTGAATGTTGCATGTCGTGAATTTGCGAGTATCGTTCCGTTTTTGTCGCGCTTAATTACGTTGTAGGACTTGTTGACGCTTATTTCGTGATATTTGTCGTGGGTGTGAGTGTGTCGCGGTGCGTAATAAATTACGACAAATTGTGAGATTGCCGAAATTCGAGAGATTCGCGTGGGTAACGAGCGTTATGCCGAAAAGTAAAATACGAGCGGCGTAATCAGCGTCCGACGGCCTTCGATAATCGATCATAGAAACCGTGCTTGTCGCAAGCGAGGTCTATCATCTTCGCAAATTAATTAATTATTCTCGCTTGATCATTAGGTATTCTTTCGAACCGATTGCTGTCGATTAGAGTATCGAGACTAAAAATTAGACCGAGTAAAAGTGCGTCTGCGGGAAAAGCGCCGTAAAGTAAGACGACGATTTCATTGTCGAATTATCGTTACGTTTTTCGAAGCGCCGTTCGGCCGCGCGAAGTCTGGCCATAAAAACAGTCTAGAGGAAGTGTTATCGCTTTCTTAGATTCTCGATTTCGCCTGAATATTATTATCACCGCTGTCGAATGAGTATCTGTTATATTTCGTTACTTCAAATTTTCTAATGTATGTTATTATTCTTTCTCTCTTTAATTTGTTATTTATTAACCTTTATTTATTAGCCTTTTATTTTATTTTCTATTTTTTTTTAAATAAATGTGATATTTTTCTATATTAAGTCCGCGTAATTTATTTGAGTGTTGGCCCTTCATAAATGTGGATTTTGTCGTATTTGTCGAATTTCTGAATTTCCAAAGCCTCGTATAAAACAATTAAATTTTCCATAGACCCTGCCCCTCTACCGTTAGGCGAGTTAGTCGGCCCGTGGCGAATCAAGCAAGCGTTTTTCGCGTTATTTTGGCGTTTAGCGAACTGATACATGAAAGACCGTATCTGGCGCCCAATTTCGTGATCTCGAGACGGCCTTCGCTTCGTCGCGGCTCGCGCAGAACACCCTCCATCTGTTCCTCCGAGCGCGAGTATCTCAGTTCGTCCTCGTGTTTTTGACGACGTTTTCGCTCCCTCTCATCCTCTCTAACACTTGAGGATTGTAAAAAATATTACGTCGCAACGCTTATACATGTTTAATAATTTAAATTAATAAAATCCATCAAATTTTATTTTTTGTAAATTGATTCTATATACAGGGTGTTTCATTTTAATCCGACCAGTCGAATATCTCGAAAACCAAGCCCGGGAGAGAAAAATATTTCAGACAAAAGTTGTTTGGTTTCGAGGGGGCCATAAGATGGTATCATTGGTTTGACCTTGAAGAGTCATTTGAAGGTCACGTGAAGGTCACTTCAATTTTTTTAAATGGAACACCCTATATATTTTTGCACACTCTTGTAGCTTATCTCGAGAGCTTTCCAAAACACTATCATTAAGTACCTTTTCGTTAAGTACTTTTTGAGTTATGAGGGTTGAAATAATTTCTTAATTTTACATAAACCGTAAAATATCTTGTAAAATATTCACTTTTCGATTATCTTACCTTAATACTTTTATGTACAAAATAATGAGAGGAATCAATTGGTGTAAAGAAAACACATAGTTGTTTTTAAGAAAAAATATGGAATTGTTAATTGCAAATTACATATTTTTTCTTCAAAACAACTATGTGTTTTCTTTACACCAATTGATTCCTCTCATTATTTTGTACGTAAAAGTATTAAGGTAAGATAATCGAAAAATGAATATTTTACTAGATATTTTACGGTTTATGTAGAATTAAGAAATTATTTCAAGCCTCATAACTCAAAAAGTACTTAACGAAAAGGTACTTAATTATAGTGTTTTGGAAAGCTCTCGATGTCAGCTACAAGAATGTGCAAAAATATATAGGGTATTCCATTTAAGAAATTTAAGGTGACCTTTATGTGACCTTCAAATGACTGTTCAAGGTCAAATCATTGTCACCATCTTATGGCCCCCTCGAAACCAAACAACTTTTGTCTGAAATATTTTTCTCTCCCGGGCTTGGTTTTCGAGATATTCGACTGGTCGGATTAAAATGAAACATCCTGTATATTCAACTTTCTTCTTGATTCGTAAATAGCTGCAAATTATGATCAATTGTCCTAAACATTTTTCTTACTGCAAATGTAAAAAATATATTAATTGTATTATAGAGATGTATTTATAACGAATCAGAGATTCATTTAAAATTAAATGAATTATTAATAAAATTAATGAGTAAATAATAAAATATATTAATCAAAATAAATTTTTTAAAGTGATTAAAAATATTTATCTTATATGATTGATTGATTAATTGAAACTTTTTATTATCTATTTTATAATTTTAGCTTCTTTTTATATTTCTATATTTAAAATAATTAATTTATTAAATTTTAAGATTATTTTACTCGTCAATTAACTCTTTCGCGCCTAACGCCGGCTATAGCCGGCATCCATGAGGTAGCCCGCGAAGACGAACGCCGGATATAGCCGACATCCACGATGTGACTCGCAGAGACGAGCGCCGGCTATAGCCGGTGGCATTCGCGAACTAGTTTGTGAATAGTAGCGCCTTTTGTAATCGTCGCGCAAATTATTTGACGGAAGGAATAAATCATATGATTCGAATCATACCGGAGTTTTTTTGAAAACACGGTATTTATTCGTCTTCCATTTTTTGAATCAGTTTTCAGTATCATAGTGCAATAGTCAGTTAACGAGAATATTATAAACTTTAGAATAAAGAAGTTCGAACACGTCAAATTATTGTTATATATATGTTAATTTATATTATATAATATATATTATGTTTTATTTAAAACAATTATTGTTTATGTAGAAATTATTAATATCTTGTTTTAAAGAAAAGTCCCTTTTCTCCCAAAAGCATGTTAAGGCGGCGTTGTTCAGGTGTAAGTTGTAAATCCGAACGTCAAAGACTGTCCACGCGCAATGTATACACTTTTGGCACGAGGACTCGTTTAATGTCGGCGCTACGGCGGAGCGAACCGCCGTAGTGAAAGGATTAATATACATATTTGATGTAAATTGATTTTACTAAACTTTATTCTTGGTAAATAGTTGTGAATTGTGATCAATTATCATAAAGATTATTCTTACTGTAAATGTAAAAAATATATATAAATTGTATTATATAGGTGTATTTATTATAACAAAACAGAGAGAAAGGAGAGACAAATTTAATATTTTATATTTATTATAAAATAAAAATGCATACATATGCGCTCTCCAAAACATGATGGCGACGCGCGACGTTTCAGCGTTACGTTTAGTGAGTAAGCTCCGCCCACCGCTTCGTCGCGCGCCTAGTATCAAGTTACAGTGGGACGGCCTTTCTCGCCGCGCGCTTATACTTGCACGAATTGGCTGATCTTCTTTAATTAATTTTTCGTTAATTATTGCACTAAAACACAGACACATAGGTTCAGGTTGAACCTCGCTTCGCGTGGAAAGTTGTAAACCCATGTGAAATTGTAGAAACAAGTGTCCCAGTCGATAGAACACTTGAAATGTTAATTTGCGTTTTTCTCGTAAAGTAGTGCTCTTACATTAACAGTGTATAGAAAATGAAAGTTGCGTTTTTTAAGGGGGGAAATACATTTACAACTTTCAAAAAATGCATTTTTTTTTGCATAATATGTTGGCTTAGCATTTCAAGAATGTAATCCCAAAATTTTAAATCGAAATTCGAAATAGTTTGGAAGTTACAGTTGTTGAACGGGACGCGCCTCTTGAGGCCTGGCAGCGCGCCGTAGATATACGGGCGTGCTCGGCGCAGAGCTCCCTTTCTTTTATTATCTCCGCCAATTAGCAACACTCGTACGCTATCGGGCTCGTGTGCTATCGCATCCCGTCCGGAATGTTCAATTGTTTATGTTTAGCAAGAGAGCGTTGGAACTCGTTTTACATTCAAGCGTCGTCAGTTTCGCTCCAAAATTCAGTCTGTTCAGACGTATTTTTTGAGAATTTTGCCAGATATTTTTGAGTAAATTAAAATGTCGTATCCGAAAGGTAATAAGGAAACATCGGATCGCCCATCAAAGAGACGCAAAAGAATATTTTTCGGTAACCAGTTTACTAAAAAAAGTGATAAAAGTGAAGAGGGAAGTTCAAGCGCGAGTGCTAAAAAAATTTTAACCGCCGATGCCACCGATATTCCGTGGACCCTTTTGCACGGTTATCGGCTAATTGAATTTTACACAGTTTTTGCAGCTTTGACAGAGATAGTTATTTGTCGCAAGTGCAAACAAACTATAAAATTTGAAGAAGCTGCAAATCGAGGACTCGGTTTCAAACTAGTTTTGTTATGCCGCTGTGGACGAAGAGACATAAATTCAGGCCCTTTAATTAATACTGGATATGAAGTGAATCGCCGAATTGTTTTCGTTATGCGTCTTTTAGGCATCGGCAGAGAAGGAATTAATTTATTTTGTAATTTAATGGATATCTGCAGCGGTATAAGCGAGAGCACGTACAACAATATCATCGTGCATATTCATTCGATTGCAGAATCCGTCTTCGAACGCCTAAGCAAGAAAGCTGTGGAAGAAGAAAAAAAAAGGAATGAACAACATGAGCGGCTCATTTTGAATTTAAAAGTGTCCGGTGATGGCTCTTGGAAGAGACGTGGCTTCAAATCATTATATGGAGTAACTACGCTTTTAGGCTACTATACCGGTAAAGTTATTGATTTAATAGTTAAAAGCAGTTACTGTCATGCATGTACACTTTGGAAAAATAAGAAAGACAATCCAGATTATGAAGAATGGTATGCAGAACATGAGGAGGAATGCACGAAAAATCATGAGGGCTCTGCAGGCAAGATGGAAGTCGATGCAATCAAAGAAATATTTTTAAGATCGGAGGAGAAATTCGGCGTAAAGTATAGAAATTATATCGGAGATGGAGACTCCAAAACGTATAAGGCTATATTAGATATAAATCCATATGGCGACGAATTGACCGTTATCAAAAGTGAGTGTGTCGGACACGTCGAGAAGAGAATGGGCACTCGACTTCGAAACGTAAAAAAAACGCAGAAGCTAGGTGGTAAAGGTAAATTGACTGACGCTTTGATAAAGAAGCTCACTACCTATTATGGCTTAGCCATTCGAAGAAATTCAGATAGTGTAAATAATATGAAAAGAGAAATAATGGCTACGTTTTACCACTTATGCTCAACAAATGAAAAACCGCAACACGACTACTGCCCACCAGGCGAAGACAGCTGGTGTAAGTGGCAAAAGGGGAAAGCAATAGGAGCCAATATGGATTTATATGAGCATCCTCCTCCACTTGATAAAAAAGTTCAAGAATTTTTATTGCCAATCTATAAAGATTTATCAAAAGAAGATTTGTTAATCAGATGTTTAGGTGGCCACACGCAAAATGCTAATGAAAGTTTCAACGCAACAATCTGGCGCTTGGCCCCTAAACATCTCCATTCCGGACTGAAAATAGTTGAAATCGCTGCCTTTATAGCTGCTGGTATTTTCAACGAAGGCTACACAGCAATTTTGCAGATGATGGCGGAGCTGCAGGTGACGATAGGCAGCCACAGCAAGAGATACGCCGAGGAAGTCGACGACCGCCGGCTGCGTCGTCAGGAACGACGCAGCTCTTTGTCAACAAAGGAAGTTCGAAAAGCTAAGAAGGAGCAACTCATTGAAGAAAATCAGTTTTACGAAGAAGCAGAAGGAATGTTATATGGCCCTGGAATTGCTGATTAGCCGGTGAGTTGGAAAAATCATGTAGTTTTCTCGAGTCAAAACTTTAAACACGTTTTTCTCGAAACGTGATTTTTCAAACTGGCGTGACGTGTAGCTCAAAAACTATTTAACCAATCATTCTGAAATTTTTACCATATCTTTATAATACTATTATCTTATCGATGAACCTAAATGTTTTTAAAAAGAATAAAAAAAAATAGTTTTTTATTGCAAAAAAAGACAAAAAAAGCCTAAAAATGAATTTTTATTTCAAACGCATATAAATATTGCAATTTTCAATTTTTTTAATCATATTTAGGTTCATCGACAAACTATGGGTATAAATAATAAGTTTCTTTTTGTTTTTTATGTTTCAGAAGTTTACAACAGGCGGTATGCGTCACGCCGTTTTTCTCCTCCGGCGCAGACCTATGGTATTCACACTCCAGCCAAGCCGCCATTTTTAAAAATAATATAATAAAAAAATTCATGTTTGTTCTTTTATATATGTCTAAATAAATCCCAAAGTTTCAAAAATGTACCCCTCTTTTTATCTATCCATAAAAATTCACGAAAATCATGTAAATTTCTAGCTTCTAAATGTATTTCCCCCCTTAAGAGAAGTACAACTTTTATTTGGAACTTTTTCTACTAGAATCAATATTTATTAAGGTAATGAAATAAAATGTACAAAAGAGCCATTTTTCCTTCATTTTGACCTTGAAGATGACCTTGTCATTGATGACCAATTTTCATTGTCGTATTCGTAATCAGCGCGTCAAAATACAATAGTATACAAAATTTCAAAACAATCGGAAGTATGGACTTTTCGGAAGTGCACCCGCCCCTTTTTTCAAAAGTCAGTCCTTTTACTCTAAGAAGGGAGCAATTGAAGGCTTCTAATTCGTCTAAAAAAGATTCCTACTATCTAGTGAGGAGGAGGAGCAATGACTTTAAAAATGTGAGCACAAGTTACGACGATGCACTCATTTTCTTAGTCATAGTCGAGATTTAATTAAGTTAAATACAGAATTTTGAGAATTTAATCTTAATCTGATTTAAATTATATAGCCTCGGGGATCTTTTCTTGTGTCACGCAATTGAGTTATTAATCCGTTTTATGTCTTAGCAAAAAAATGTTTCATTAAGATTTAATTGTGCGTTGTGTGTAAGTGGATATTTATTGAAAATTTTTTGGTGGATCTCCATTAGCCAGCTCTTTATGCTATAATTGCGACTTCAAGCTCCGACCTCAACTATTGCAATGTTATCAAAGCACTCATTCTTGTGATGCCAATGAGTAGTAAATAAAATTGAGTAATTTTTATTTTCTCCTTTTCACATATCTTATTATCTCATCATTTTTTAAACATTTCATCTTTTTATTTATTAACTCCTTGTTTTTCTCTTAACCGCCTTGAATCTCCAAAAGATGGTTCTCAATTAACTCCTTGATTCTTATTTCCCTTCAGTTGCTCTTTCTGATTTATTCAGTGAGATTTTGTTTTGATAATTTTCCATCTTTATATCTCGTTTCGGCCTTTCCTTATATATATTTAACTCTCCATTTCTATTTTCTACCTTTTATTTTCCTTTAATTTCCCATCTCCTTTATATTATTATTTTTTTTCTTTATATTATCACTACTTTTTGGAGAAACCTTTGAAGTAGATAAATAATTTTGAGCTCAGACTTGGCAAATCACTTATCTTAATTTTATCATTGTATTTTAACTTAGACCTGTATGTTCAGCGAATTAAAAAAATTTTGATTTTAATTATAACACATATGCGCAACCGACGAATTTTTATTTTTCCTTTAGTGAGTAAGCTTTACTCATATTTTTATTACACCTGCATATTTGATTTTTATCTTATTTCCTTATATTTTATTAATTATATATATTGTAATAACCAGTCAGAACCTGACTCTTAACATAAATTCCTCCCTGTATATTCTAACTGATGACCTCCGAACCAATGTAACACTCGCGGAAATATGACACACACACACACACATAATCACATTCACGTTTTAAAGATGTTATACGTTTATATCTAAAATCTCATAAATTTTTACCATTGTATTAATGTTTTTAAGAAAACTATGAATAAAATTTTAATTTTATGAACAATTTACTACTTTCTCTAACCCACTCTCTTCCCTGAATCTTTTTTTTTTGTTTTTGATATCGGTGGAGAAATGCTTTATACCCGGGGAGGGAGTACGGGTTATGCGGGACTCCTCCTATTTAACGGAGTGTACCCGCTAAAACTCCACGGATGCCTACTCGGGTGTATCGGGGGGAGGACCGGGAACGCAGAGCGATGTCGACCAGACGTCCTCCCCCACCCATCCGGCTTATCCTGGTGGGCAGATCCTTCCGGTGAAGGGCGGACCCACCCATACCGCCGCATTCGCTAGAACGCGACGGTACCTACTCTAGTTGGGACGCAGAGGGGCATCACCTCCACATCCCGCCCCATATGGGAGGCCGTGGTCAGGGTCCGAGTCTTCCACTCGGGTCCTGGTCCCCCGGCCCCGGGTTGAGGCTCCCTCCATTCCCGTGGGAGCATGGATTCGGCCAACAACCTACTTATTCCGAGGTTCGGGCGGGCGATCCCCCACACACAAGTGCGACAGGGCCACCCGCCGTTATCCCTCTGAGGGGTCGCCGGGAGGGAGGACCTCCGCCGTAGCGGTTACGGTCTCTCCCTCGACGACCCCTCCCTACTCTTGGGAAGAGAGGACCTCCCGGTTTTTAAGCCGGGAGCCCTTCCTCTTACCCCTGCCGCCCGTCACCTCCCAGGGTAGTGCCCCGGAAGGGGAGGCAGCTGGGGGCTCGGATTCTCGCCCTGCGGTGTCCCCCTCATCAGAGGAGGACCCCAAGGCCCCCGAGTCCAGCCCTTGCTCCTCATCGCCACTCCGCTTCATCGGAGGGAGCCCTGCATCTGCACCCGGGCCAAGTGAGGTTTCCCCCGGTCTCCTCCTCCGCCGCCGGGATGCTGGGAAGGGAGGCAGGCAACTCGCCTCCCCTAGCATGTGCTCCGCGGAACGTCCGAGGCCCGCACATAACGGATACCTCGGGATCCCGGCCCTACACCTCGCTATACGGTGGGAGCACGCGCCGCATCGAGCAGGTGGGAGCACGCGCCGCATTGCCCCTTTTTCCTCCTTCTCCTTGCACGGGATACCTCCGCGCAATGTGGTCTGTCTTCAAGCATGAGTAGCATCGGGCCGAGCCACTCGGCAAAATCGCCGAGGGGAGCCCGGTCCGACGCCACCCGTCCTTCACCCTACCGTTCTCCACATGGGAGTGCCCCGACGACCCCCCCCCCCCCGATGAATACCCCTCAGATGAGGGGAGTCCACCGGGGAAGACCACCGAGGCCTTTACCTCCTTATTCACCTCCGTCCCGACACCGGGGATCTCAACCAGGAGACTCCCGGTGTCGCTTCTCCCTATCCACACTTCCCCGAGGCTTGGGGTATGGACCACCAGTTCCGACCCCGAGACCTCGGGGGTTTCCTCTTCGATTCACCCTTCACCAAATTCGAGTAACTGGGACGGACCGCACCGGACTCCCTGACCGTAGTCCCAGAGGTCCCAACGGCACCGCCCCAGTCACTCCGACTCTCAGGGGAGCTCGCGCGTACGGGCATAGCTGAGCGCCCCCTCCCCTCCTTCCTCCCTGAGGGGAAACAACATTCCCCCTTTATCTCTCCAGTCATCCGCACACCCCGGCACCCCATCTCGAGTTCTTCAAGCGAGGGGCCGACGCATGCGTCCATTCTAAGCAGGGGCGGGATCCAGGGATCGGGCCCCACCCCCGATTCCTTCACTACCTTTCTCCGTGGGGATGTACCCCTGTCCTCCCTCTCAATTTTCAGTGGGGACCATAAACGTAGAATACATAGACTTCGCGTTTGGCTAAAAAGTTGAACAAATTTTAGGAGACAACATGCTTTCGTGGTATTAGTTTCTTTGTCTATCAATAACAAGAGTGGGGCAAAAATTTAATATGGCCACTGCATTTGACGTATGTCTTGATCGATTTCTTTGCCCCACCACGCGTCATTAAACAAAGAAGAAACTACCATGAAAATAAGCTCTCTCTTTCTAAAATTTGACGTTTTTGAAACAAAGGAGAGAGTGGGAACTCGCGGTCTATGTATTATACGTCTATGGTGGGGACACACCCCGGCACACCATCAGCGGGCCAGGGCAGGTCCCCATCGCCACATTCGTTCTGAGGTACGCGGGGATCCCCGGTCCGGGGCCCACGCCCACCTCTGACACTGTCTTACGCGCTGCAGCTCGGAGGACCCGGATCTCTTCATGGGCCCACGAGAGCCTCTTCCCCCAGCGCTCACACTCCACTTTCATCCATTGGAAGAGCTCCAATTAATTGTCCACCTCACTCTGTTGTATCGGAATAGCGTCATCATCTTCATCGTCCGGACATGCACGATACTCCTTTCTATTCTGGAGGAACTGAATCTACTCCTCCGCAGCTTTCTTCCATTCAAGCATCCCTTGAAACTCCACAAGGGTGAAGCTCTTCCTTCCCGTCGATTTGGGGGCAGTAGCCCTTTCGTCCCCGGTGCCCACCTCTGACACCGAGGGCAGCCCGTAGTCTGATGACGAAGGGGGAGGGGCCGGAACACTACCCCCCATACCCGCCAGGCCCTGGGAGTCCGAATCTCCCTGGACCGGTAATGATCGTTTTTTTTAGAGGCATGATCATTCCTACTAATTTGGTTTCATTTCGGGGTTTTCCTTCCCCTAGGACGGTTGCCAACCAAGGCTCTCGAGCCTGCCCTGCCCGGCGATATCGGACGTCGACCGTGCACATATTCGGATGTGCAAGCCTGCACCATCGGGACGGTAGGCTCCGCCGCAAGCAGCAGGGTCGTCCCTTACGGGCATGGTGGACTGGGCGATTGAAGTCAGGGCCGCCTACCCCTATCGGCGATAGGCCATCCGCCCAAGGGCACCGAAACCTTCCCACTTCTCGCCCGCGGAGGCACGAGGCAAGCCTCGGCCCCGCAAGGCGGGAAATGAGGGAGTGCAATGGACGCTCTTAGTTCGGGCCCGCCCGCCCGAACCGCCAAGGATGGACCATGTCCACCCAAGACGCCCCAGACGACCGAGACTCTTAAGCCCTTCCACCACGACAAGGTGGTGTCCACGGAAAGGTCTTCCCTGAATCCCAAGATCGCGCAGGGTCCCGTCCCGAATAAAAGGAATTAAGTTCCCTTACTGTAGCCGCGTCTTCGATTCACATGACTGCATTAAAAATATTAATTTTTTTTCGCCGGTGAGAGAGCTAGACGAAATCACTAGAGTTCGTAGAGAGAATTAAATTATTTTTATTCAAACCAAATCTTCTCTTACGGACCGCCTGAGCGCGTTTCGAACTTCAGCTCGCGAGACAAGTAATATTTTTACGGACAAAGGTGAACACGTGTATTACGTGTGACTTCTGGTTGTAGTGAGTCTTTTTAAGAACAAGGAATAAGGCTCCCGGTACCGAATTATCCAAATAAGGCATCGAGCCAGATCGTTCGATTATTTCGATCAATCGTAGATCGACAACGATATCCTGTTTGTCTTGATCTAAATATTGACTTTTTAACATAGAGCCCGAAAAAACTAAATCAAAATATCTGCCTTGGTCCGCAAAAATAACGTTCCGTTCGAGAATATTCGAGAAGACTCTCTAAAATCTAACGGCTTTATAATATGATATAGATTTTCTTGAACACTTACCAAAAAAGGGACCGCCGAGCGGATAGGCCTAGAACATTCACAGAGTTAAAGGGACCATTCGGTCACTGACCTGTGCCAGGCCCCTAACGGTCCGCTCGACCCGACATATATGGCCCGTCTACAATACGAGGAGTAAGCCTGACGTAAGGAGTAAGAATAGACGTAAGAGGGTTACTTCCGGTTTAAAGGCGTTGGAGTAAGGGCGTAAGCGAAATAAATTAATTTTATTTCCTACTCCTACACTTACTCTTACGCTTACGCTCGGCCAATCAGAGCGCAAGAGGAAAATGGTTACTTGAGAAGTGTGTTGACTGCTTGGTTTCTAACTAACCTAAAAATCATCGCAAAAGATTCGCTGTGCTGTTTTATTAATTATCACTTTCTCAGCTGTGAAGCGAATAGAATAGCGAACAGGTGGCTCGGTGAAATTACAGAATATGGATTATGAAGACGCGACAGATGTTTTTGATAATATATCGGAAGCACAAATCCACGAGTGGAGGACATTGATCCAATTAGTAAAATCAAATAGTGTACTGTATCAGAAAAAACTGAAGGGATACAGTAAAAAAACTGATAAGAGCCTGATGTGGACCCATATTAGGGAATTATTAATACCGCCAGTGACTGGTAAGTTGTGTAAATATATATAATAATATATATATAATATATAATATAATATTGTGTCTTCATAGGAATCGAAGCAGAAATAATGTTTTACCGTTTACGACAGAAATTTGGTAAAGAACGCCGGAAAGTAATACAGTCACAGGCAAGATCTGGCGCAGGTGCAGATCATGTGCCATATAAGTCAGATTGGATACTATATGATGATTTGCTGTTTCTTGCTGATCATATTCAACCTAGACGGTGAGTAAATCATTTTTGTGTTTATATTTTTACTTTGCATAGAACAATGGAAGGTATGTAATCAATTATATGTAATCAAAATAAATAATATAAAGTATCATGTTTATGTAGGACAACATCAAATTATCAACGGCCTGTGCACCAGGGAGTTCCTGCTTCGCAAATTTCACAGCTTGCCAAATCGACATCTTTAACGTATCTATCTACACCTACACCACAAACTTCTGATGATAGCTTAGATGTATGGAATGTTAACTTGTATGAATCTTTAACAGGTGAGAAATGGTGAAATTGCAAGGCACATTGCATAGTGGTTAACTTATTATATGTACGCTAACTGATGTTTATAGTTAGATTTTGATAACTAGGAATATCAGTCATTGTATATATTAATGCTTTAAATTGATGCAGGTTCAGAATGTACAAGTGATGAAAAACTATCTTCTGCAGCGGATTTTGTGGCGTCGTGTTCTTCTGCCTCATTCACTGAAACCAAACCATCAACTTTACCAGACAATGCATCAGCAAGCATGCTGAAAACCATGGTCGCTTCTATCACTCCCAAGAAACATACACCATCAGCAGATATAGCTAAGAAGAGGAAACGAGGAAATGTTGATGAAGTAATAGATACAGTAATGATCGAGTCTTCCAAAAACATCTCTTCGTTGGCCAGCACATTGGAGGTTGCATTACAAACTGCAACTTCGGCATCACAATTGCCCACATCTGGATGCACACCTGCAGTACAAGGAATGATGGGCAGCATAGCCTTAGGATTGAATAAAGTTCCTGAGGAATGCCAGATGGATTGTCTCATATCTATTCTTTCCTGCATTAAAACATTTTTAAACCAAAATTGAAAATTAAGGAAATTGGTGTAAAGAAAACACATAATTGTTTCGAAGAAAAAATATGTAATTTGTAATTAACAATTACATATTTTTTCTTAAAAATAACTATGTGTTTTCTTTACACCAATTTATTCCTCTCATTATTTTGTACATAAACGTATTAAGGTAAGATAATCGAAAAATGAATATTTTACAAGATATTTTACGATTTATGTAAAATTAAGAAATTATTTCAAGCCTTATAACTCAAAAAGTACTTGAGGGAAAAATATTTTATTATAGTGTTTTGGAAAGCCCTCAAGATAAGCTACAAGAATATGCAATAAAAAATAGGGGTTCCATTTAAGAAATTGACGGTGATTTTCACGTGACCTTGACAACACTCTTCAAGGTCATACTGATATCGCCATGTAATACGTTACTTGAAACCTTACAACTTTTGTCTGAAATATTTTTGTCTGCCGCGCTCAGTTTTTGAGATATTCGGCTGATACGGATGGTCTGCGACACCCTGTATACGTAGATATACAGGGTGAGCCATTTTAATTAACGCACGCAATTATTTCGGAAACAAAGCATTTTAGAGAAAAATGTTTCAGACAAAAGTTTTATGGTTCGGAGGGGGCCATAAGATGGTATCATTGGTTTGACACTGAAGAGTCATTTGAAGGTTACGTGAAGGTCACTTCAATTTTTTTAAATGGAACACCCTATATATTTTTACACATTCTTGTAGCTTATCTCGAGAGCTTTCCAAAACACTATAATTAAGTACCTTTTCGTTAAGTACTTTTTGAGTTATGAGGCTTGAAATAATTTCTTAATTTTACATAAATCGTAAAATATCTTGTAAAATATTCATTTTTCGATTATCTTACCTTAATAATTTTACGTACAAAATAAGGAGAGGAATCAATTGGTGTAAAGAAAACACATAGTTGTTTTTAAGAAAAAATATGGAATTGTTAATTGCAAATTACATATTTTTTCTTAAAAACAACTATGTGTTTTCTTTACACCAATTGATTCCTCTCATTATTTTGTACGTAAAAGTATTAAGGTAAGATAATCGAAAAATGAATATTTTACAAGATATTTTACGGTTTATGTAAAATTAAGAAATTATTTCAAGCCTCATAACTCAAAAAGTACTTAACGAAAAGGTACTTAATTATAGTATTTTGGAAAGCTCTCGAGATAAGCTACAAGAATGTGCAAAAATATGTAGGGTGTTCCATTTAAAAAAATTGAAGTGACCTTCACGTGAACTTCAAATGACTCTTCAAAGTCAAACCAATGATACCATCTTATGGCTCCCTCGAAACCATAAAACTTTTGTCTGAAACATTTTTCTCTAAAATGCTTTGTTTCCGAAATAATTGCGTGCGTTAATTAAAATGGCTCACCCTGTATATATATATATATATATATATATATATATATATATATATATATTTATGTATGTATGTATGTATGTATACAAGGTGAGTTATTAAATTACCAACTCCAATAATTTTCTTATTTTTGATTGTAGAAACAAATGTTTCAAACAAAAGTTGTATTGTAAAGGGGGATATATGAATCCAATATGAATCATGTAGTAGATATCATTGTTTTCAAGGAATTTTAAAGCTGACTAAATTCTTAAATGGAATTTGATTTTTTCTTAAGATAAAAGTTGTTGATCTCGTCGAGACGTTTTCAAAACACCCCCAAATAATGTCTTTTGCATAAGCCGTTCCAGAGATATAAAGCTTCAAAACTTTGTAAGCCATTGGCATCACATGTATAGTTCGTACAAAAGGCTTTAATGGTTGTTCTAAACTCACACCATTATCTACGACCATTAAAGCCTTTTGTACGAACTATACATGTGATGCCAATGGCTTACAAAGTTTTGAAGCTTTATATCTCTGGAACGGCTTATGCAAAAGACATTATTTGGGGATGTTTTGAAAACGTCTCGACGAGATCAACAACTTTTATCTTAAGAAAAAATCAAATTCCATTTAAGAATTTAGTCGGCTTTAAAATTCCTTGAAAACAATGATATTTACTACATATTGGATTCATATATCCCCCTTTACAATACAACTTTTGTTTGAAACATTTGTATCCACTATTCCACTTTTAGCGCTACCCAGGAACAACGACGTGGATGTAATAGTTTTCTGTTCTCTTTGGGGTGCTTGATTAACGTGAGTCCTCTTGCCTCTCACGATTTGGAGTGCTTGATTAACGTGAGTCCCCTTGCCTCTCATGATTTAGGATGCTTAATTAACGTGAGTCCGCTTGCCTTTCATGCCCACACAAATTCTTATCGCAAGCTCAAACATCCGTTTTGATTGATACATTGTATCACGCGTAATCGGAAATTATTTTCGACTCTTTGCAATGTACCGTCAGTGATATCTTGGAAAGCGCGTCTAATTCACAATTTCATGTCTGCGATGATTGCAGGTTGTTTCGCAAACACCTTTTTCTTGATATAACCCCACAGGAAGAAGTCCATAGGCGAGAGATTAGGAGATCTTGCAGGCCACTCTTGGATTTGACTACCCATTCAATCCATCTTCTATGGAATTTTTCGTTAAGATATGTAATGATCAAGCAACTACTGTGGGCAGGAGCACCATTTTGCTGCAATCACATTCTACGACGAGTGTAAAGATCTACGTTTTGAAGGAGGTGTGGCAATTCGTTTTCTAGGAACCACAAGTAGGTTTCTCTATTTAAATGGCCTTCGAAGAAGTGAGGTCCAATTACATGAATCCCGATAATGCCACCCCAAACATTAATCCATCATTGGTGTTGGTACTCTATGCTTCGCTGCCATTGTGGATTCTGATTAGACTAATAATGACAGTTGTGTCAGTTCAACCCTCCTTTGTTAAATATTGCTTCATCTGTAAAGGATGTGCATGAAGAAATATGGGTCTGCGATATTGATTTCTAGTCCAGTTGCAAAAATGAAGCCTACGGTTAAAGTCTCGTGCTTGGAGCTGCTGTGTCAAAACAATGTGGTAGGGATGGAATTTTACAAATCTTAATACTCGACTTACTGTCCTTTACGGGATACCATGTTCGTTTTCAATCATCCTAGTTGAAATGTGCGGGTTTTGTTCTACTACAAGCGTCATCAGAATGTAATTTTCTTTTGGGTTTCTTCCTGTTACATTTTAAATGAGCCTGTTGAGTCCGGCAGAGCAATAATGTTATAGTCCTGCGCGTGTCGTTTATCGGGAAATCTAGCGGTATACATCCTTTCCGTTGCTCTCAAGTTGTTATTGCACAATCTGACTATTTTTATCATGTCGACTATTTCCACTGAGCTATAATCCGTCATAATTAGTAACTGAATGAATGAACAGAGCGATGAATAGAGGTATCGAGCTATGAAATTTTTGTACTAAATGTTTCAACGAGAGATTTGACGAGATTATTGCAAGAATTAACATTTCATTATTGCGTGTGTGTATTAGTTACAAGAATTAGTTAAAAGTTTGGATAAAACAAACATAATAGCTCGACAATTAGTAAAATTCTTTAGAATTTCAAATATCAAAATACTTGATACATATACTTAGAAAACATGACTTACTCCTAATTAATTCTTGCAATGTATCAATCGAAACGGAGGTGTGTTTGAGCACTTGCGATAAGAATTTGCATAGGCGTGAGAGGCAAGGGAACTCACGTTAATCAAGCACCCCTGCCTCTCACGATTTGAAGTGCGTGATTAACGTGAGTCCCCTTGCTTCTCACGCCCACGCAAATTCTTATCCCAAGTGCTCAAACACACCTCCGTTTTGATTGATACATTGCAAGAATTAATTAGGAGTAAGTCATGTTTTCTAAGTGCATGTATCAAGCTTTATATCTCTGGAACGGTTTTTTTGGTATCGCTGTGGGAATCCTTTATGGATATCTCTGGAACGGCTTATGTAAAAGACATTTTTTGGGAGTTTTGAAAACATGTCGACGAGGTCTATAACTTTCATCTTAAGGAAAAAATCAAATTCCATTTAAGAAATTAGTCGCCTTTAAAATTTCTTGAAAATGATGACATTTACCATATGACTCACATTGGATTCATATATCCCCCTTTAAACCATACAACTTTTGTTTGAAACATTTGTTTCTACAATCAAAACTAAGAAAGTTATTGGGGTGGGTAACTTATGTATATACAGGGTATATGTATTGCGACGTTAAATTTTCTAATCCTCGGGGTGTTAGAGAGGATACGAAGGAACGAAACGCCGTCAAAAACACAAGAAATGAAAAGAATACTCGTGTTCGAAGGAACAGGGATGGAGAGAGTCCTATGCGAGCCGCGGCGAAATGAAGGCCGTATCGAAATTTTGAAATTGGGCGCCAGATACGGTCTTTCACGTATCAATTCGTTAAACGACAAAATGACGCGATAAACGCTTGCCTTTTTCGCCACGGGCCGATTAGCTCGCCTAACGGTAGAGGGGCGGGGTTTATGGAAAAGGGTATTATAATTATTTTATACGAGGCTTCACGAAATGGGAGAATTCGACAAACACGACAGAATTTAACATTCACGAATGGCTGATGCTCAAATAATTTACGCGAACGTATTATAATGAAAGATAACAAATTTATTCAAAGTAAGAGAAAGAATAAAAGAATTAACAAAATAAAGAAAGATAATAATCACATAAAATATAGAATATTTGAAGTAAACGAAATATTAACAATTAAAGGAAATAATCTCCGTGGAATTAATAAAGAATAACGCGACAACGGTGATTGTAATCTTACTACAAGATATCGAAATTCGCAAAACGTAAAAGTTAGACAGATGTCGAATGCTCACGTGAAACCGAATATCTAAGAAAACGCTCTCACATTCCTTATATTTCTTATACTGGTTTGACGGCCAGACTTAGCGAGGCCGAACGGCGCATTGAAAAACGTAACGATAATTCGACAGTCAAATCGTCGTCTTACTTTACGGAACTTTTCCCGCAAACGCATTTTTACTCGCTCTAATTTTTAGTCTCGATACTCTAATCAGCAATCGGTTCGAAAGAATGCCTAATAATCAAGCGAGAATAATTAATTAATTGCGAAGACGTGAGAATTTGCTTGCGACGAGCACGGTCAATGCAATCGATAATCGATAACCGTCGGACGCCGATTACACCACTCTTACTTTACTTTTCGGCGTAACGCTCTTTCCGTACACGAATCTCTTGAATTTCGGCAGTCTCGCAATTTGCCGCAATCTATTACACACCGCGACACACTCACACACACGACCGATATTATGAAGCAGGCACGAATCATACAATGTAATAAGCGCGATGAAAAGATATTCTCGCAAATTCACGAAACGTGAAACTCACATACACACGCTAATTATAACACAAAGATCGCACGAAGATCGATTACGGGGATGTCTTACGCGGTTTCGACAACTCTTTACGACAGCACGGACAGCGAATGCATTCCTCGCAATTTACCGCGCACGTGGTCGATATACGAGAACCGGTTACTACGCAGTTCACGACACCCCGAATCCCAGAGAGATGAACGGTCCCCTATCGATTTAGGCCGCCGCGGCGCGCCGTTACGATCGTCCTCGAAGCCTCGATCGCTTGTTGTCCGGTCGCCCGAAACTCACTAAAATCGAAATCTTAAAGCTAAATTTTAGCCCTCGCGAAACCGAAACACGAAAATGACGACGGCGACAGAACGGCCGGGTAACGGACAGAATCGCGTATGTGACTCACAAATTAAAGATGGGCAACCTCACCGATATGCTCGCTCCTTTTGCAAGGGATGGTCCTCAGTTCCGTCCCTGTGAGTCTTCGGCAACAACGATAATCTCACGACAACGAATTACGATAAACAATCTTAACAGTCAAGCGCCCGCGCCAGAGTGTTTCCCGCGATCTCACGATCCAGGATCGATACCGACGTCAATTTCGCGCACGGGGGTGCGCGGATCCGCGGCCAATAGCACCGCGACACGCCAGATATTAATGCGTCCCGCGACAACGCCATATCAGGGGCGGTTACAACCCTGAGAATCGAAATTATATAATTTCCTAATGATCCCGGAATGGCGGTCGTCTCCGGCCGATCTTTCGCCGGCGTCTTCTCAGGATAGCGGCGACTTAGCCCTTTAATCCTGGCCTAGGGCTGGTTTCGCTGATTTCGGCGTCGTCCGGTCTTCCTCCGCCGGGGATCGCGCCACCCGATCTCTCGTGCGATCCGGGTTCAGGGCGCCGGCGCTAACTCTCAACCGTCCCTTTTTTTTTGGTAACTCGGAGGAAATCCTTTATGGATACCCTCACCCTAGGGGAATCGGGTGAGGGTTATGCGGGAGTCCCGGCAGCAACAACATATCGATCCCGCCGGTATACCTGCTAAAACCCCCGAGGTGGCCTTCCTGGCGCAGGAGGGGCAGACAGGGACACAGAACTTGCGATTGCATTACTTCGGGATCCCTGCCTGTTGTTCCCCTCCGCGCTTAAGACCCGACGACTTGGGCTTTGTCGCTAGGTCTCCCGGGAGAGGACACTTGAGCGGTCCTTCCCCTCTTCTTCCTTCGCCATTTTACAGACAGGTGGGGCCACATCTGTCCGCCTTCCTCGAGGGTCCTTATGCTAGTCGACACGGACCCCGAGGGAATCGCGCACTTGCTCCTCCCTTAGAAGGGAGGGGCGTGTTGCGCTATCTTATAGGGGGGAGAGGGTATACATAGATACTCCTCCTTCCTCTTTTATTAATTCCAAGTGTGGGGCCTCCTCTTTCAGAGAAAGGCTCCATTTGTTTGCTCGTCCGCCCACGCTATAACGGCGTAGCGTGAGCAGAATGAGAGAGAGAGCTTCTCTCTTCCCTTGTTCCATCCCTTATGTTGGGTGAATGGGGATGAGTCGGGGGGAGAGTCATATCTGCAAAATTTGCCAATGTAGCGCAACCTCCTCCTATTTATCATCTCCCCACGGGAAATGATGATACCCCTCTAGCCCGATTCCTCGTCCTATGGGCGGAGAGGGAGAAAGGAGGCGTACTCATCGCCTCCTCCTCCTCCGTCTTTTCCTCTTCGTCGTTGTCAGGAGGAGGTACCTCCTGACGTCTCACCCACTCGGCCGCCTCCTTCTGGATCATGACCGACTCACAGAAGGAGGCGACCGCCGTCCATGCCTCCTCACTGTCGATCATCTTTGGAATGATGATCGACAGCGAGAGGTCCTTCCCGATAACTCCGGTGAGAACACGGCGTTGGTCATCCCAGGTCGAACATTCGGCCAGGGTATGCTGCGCCGGACAATGATGGCACGCTGTGGTGCGCTCCCTTCCGATTCGACACAGGAAATCTCCTAAGCAACCATGTCCCGTCAACATCTGTGTCAATCAGAAGGTCACCTCGCGCTGAGCCTTGTCTAGCCATTCCTCTAGGCAGTGCCGGATGGCCCCGACATGGATGGTCCTCTGTCCCGCTGTCCTGGGATCGGAGAGGTGGACATTCCATCTTTCGATTATGGACTGCCGGGCGTGGAGCCGGATGGTCCTCTTCACCTTCCTGGTCAAGCTGACATTTCTCCTCCGGAGTTCTCTTTCCCGCACATAGACATCTCTATGCATTTGTGCGAGAAACTCCAGGGGGGACCAACCCGCCAGGACTGAGCCCGCCACATGAGAAACGGTGCAATACGTCCGCGTGACTCTGGCGGCCATGCAGTGCTGCACGCGACGCAACGCATCTTTCGCGTGCCGCGCGACCGCCAGCTCCCAAACCGGTGCTCCATAAAGGGCGACGGAGTTCACCGTAAATTCGGCGAACTCGACCATCCGAATCCCCAAGTTTCGGGAGAATCCGGCCTAATGCTGCCAAAAATTTCTCCACCCTGGGACCTCAAAGTGAGGCCTAAACCTCCATCTACTATCCAGTAGGAAACCAAGATATTTCAAACGGTCTCCTACCAGGACTCGGGTCCCACTAACTGATATAGGTCTGCGGCAGCTTATCCGAGGCGCTACTATAAAAATACAACGCCTCGGTTTTATTGGCCGCTACCTTTAGACTCATACCGGTGATCTCGCGCACCACACGCGCCACCGCCATCTCGGCTTTGACCTTGGCGCCCCCCCAGCTCTCCCCGGTGGCCACCACGAGTGTATCATCTGCATAACACATTGCGTGGCAGCCCCGGGGAAGAGGATTTGGTTATACGCGAGGTCCCATAGTAGGGATCCCAGTACTGACCCCTGCGGAATCCCGCAACCAATCCTCCTTCGGCGTCGGAGTCCGTCCTGCTGGATGAACTCCAATTCCCTCTCCCGGAAGTGCGCCCTCGTGATCCCCACGAGGTAAGGGAGGACTCCATGTCGTAACAGGCCATCCCTCACGCATTTCCAAGGCAGGATGTTGAATGCGTTGGCTATGTCAAGTGACACAGCCACCCTGCCTTCCTCCACGGCGGCCTCTGTGAGAGACCTGACGCGTAGAATTGCGTCAATTGTCGAGCGTCCCTCACGGAAGCCGTATTGCTCCTCGTGGAGATCACTGCCACTCCGGGAGAGGTGTTGTACGAGACCGTTGGCTAAGATCCTTTCAAAGATTTTACCGACCTCGTCCAACAGGCATATTGGCCTATACCTAGAAGGAGTACCTGCCTCTCTGCCTTCCATATGGAGGAGGACCAAGTTGGCCCTCTTCCATTCCTGGGGAAACGCCTGCTGCCTGAGGCACTCGTTGTAAAGGTGCCTCAGGCGCACACCCAAGAAGCCCAGTGCTCGGACCCATATTTTTTGCCCGGGATCCCGTCCGGTCCAGGGGCCTTGTTCGATCCCATTTTCCGAACGGCCCGGACAATTTCATCCTCGGATACCTCCATATCCCCAGTCCACTCTATGGGTCCGTTAGCAATAGGACCCCAATCGAGTGCTTCACCTTCCTCTTCAATAGGGAAGAGGGTGTCCACAACCTCGTTGAGGATATGGGGCTCCAAGGATTCCGTCACGGGGAGGCGCCCATGTTCTATGTTTGTTTATTATAATCTTGTATGGACGCTCCCATGGGCCCGAGTTGAGAGAGTAATAACTCATCCCAACATTTTTCCCTGGACTTCCTGATAGCTAAGCATAGGGCGTATTTGACTGCCATGTACTCGGCCTCTTCGATGCTATCCAGCTCTCCTCGTGGGCGGAGACGTTTTAATTTCTGCCGGGCCCGAACGGAGAGTCGTCTTAGTTCTGCGATCTCCTCCGTCCACCAATAAGCGGTCCGGCGAGGGCGGGATTTGGCCTGGGGCATCACAGTGTCACAGACCTGCTGCATCACACCCCGGAATCATTCAGCCTCCAGCTGTACATCCCTCCCTTGCCCAACGTCTCCGCCCATCAATGCGGCCACCATTAAGGCGTCATCTAACGCCTCCTCATCCAGCTTCGTAAGGGTTCATCTTCTTGTGCCTCCCCCCCTTACGGGTGGGCGGTGTACCAGCTGGCGCGCATCACCCAAGACCACCTCAATATAGAGGTGGTCGGAGAGGGTTTCTTCCTCTAACACGCGCCAGCTGCTAACTTTTTGTGCAACCCACCGGGAGCCGAACGTAACTTCAACGATCGACTCCCCTTGTGGGCGCACACAGGTGCTCGCTTGACCTGTATTGATAACTTCGAGGCCAAGCGAAACCGCTCACCCGACTAGAGTCCTGCCTCTATTGGGCACTCGCGAGCCCCACTCCGGGGATTTCGCGTTGAAATCCCCGGCGACTATGAGCGGAAAGGGAGGGCCGTTTCTTATAACAGCCCCCATCCGCTCCAAGCATGCGTCAAATTCGGCAGGACTCCAACTGGAGGGGAGGGGCATAACAACTTATAATGTTGATGGACCCTCACCTTACCGCAACATCCCTCCCCGCTTACAATTAGTTTGAGGGGGGGAAATTCAGTACGGTACCCCTCACTATCGCAGCGGAGCCGCCAATGGATCCAACCTAATTTGAGTTGTTAGCGAGGACATTGTGCGGCTCGGCTACGATTGCCAAGCCAACACCACGCTCCGCCAGACAGTGCCAGAAAAGATCCTGCGACTGATGGACATGGTTCAAGTTGACTTGGAGAAGCCTCGTAGCCATTTAGGTTTGACTACGAAGCTTCTCCGGCTCGATTTGCAATTAAGGGGTTATGCCTAGTCAGAAATTTTCAAATTTTCGATTCTAAGATTTTCACATTTTCTTGAAGTAGATAATGTTAGAATAATAATAATATCTTTATTGTTCCCCTCAGGGTTACAATCTATTACAAAAAAATCTTAAAACTACTTTTATCCTAAAACTTAACCTATACTTATTAACTACTTGAGGGATCGCGAATTTCTTCGCTCCCCCTCCCTCCTTTACACACATACACACGCCCTCGACTTCCGCTTCCTCTTGCTTTTTTCCTTCAATCTTCCAACTCCGTCGTCCCTCCCTCTACCCTCTCTCTCTCTCTCTCTCTCTCTCTCTCTCTCTCTCTCTCTCTCTCTCTCTCTCTCTCTCTCTCTCTCTCTCTCTCTCTCTCACTCTCACTCTCTCTCTTCCTCTTCCTCTCTTCTCCCTCCTCTATCTTTTCCTACCTCTCTTTCTTTCTCTATCTCTCTCATCCACCATTCTCCCTCCCCTCCTCCCCCCAATATCCACCCTGCCATTTCCTGCCAGCTTTCCCCCCCCAGTCCTCCACACTCTACACCCCTCCCATACGTGTTCCCAAGTCTCCGTCTCCCCTTCACATAACCTACACATCCTTTTATCTTCCTCTTCCCAATAATTACTCTCCCCTATCTCATTCCCCAATCTAAACCTCAATACCCTCCTCCACCTGCTCTCTCCCCATCCCTTCTTTAGATATTCTGGTATTCCTTCTTCCTTTATCATCTTATACCATCTGTTATATCTTGAGTCTCTTATCCTTCCTTCCCTCTCCAACCTTTGCTCCTCTTTGTCCTTCTTAATCAATTCTCCAAACCATTCATCCCCTTCCTCTCTCTTCCTCTCTACCTCTCCAATCCCCCATCCCCTGCTTTCAAAAAACCTCTTTCTCTCCTCCCACTCTGATCCTACCTTTCCCTCCCTCGCCCCCTCCCTCAATTCCTCCCAACATAGTCTCGTCAACTCACTACCTTTCCCTTCCTTCAGCCTTTCCTCAAATCCCCAAGCTCTTCTTCCCGCTCTCTCTCTTAACTTTCCCCTCTTAATTTCTTCCCTTATCAAATATCCTGGTGTTCTTCTCTCTAGGCCCATTACCCACCTCATATATCTTTCCTCCAGTCTTTCTATTCCTTCCCTTTCTTTCCAACCCCATATCTCAACTCCATAGCTCAATACTGTCCATATTAGCCTGTCAAACAGCCATAGCCTTCTACTCCAATCCTTGCCAAACTTTCTCCTTCCTATTCCCCATACTTCTCCCATTACCGCCGCCGCCCTCTTAATCCTTTCCCTAATATGCGCTTCTTGTCCTCCATTCCTCTGCAACGTATACCCCAGGTACCTAAATTCCCTTACCTCCTCCATCCTTTTCCTTCTCTAGATAATGTTAGAAATATTCCCTGAAAGTTTCAAATTAATCCGCTGAAATTTGTTGGAGATATACGACGTGAAGTATACGTCGGAGCGCGAGCGCCCCGCGCGGCTGCTGCGCTCTAGGGACGAACGTCGATGTTGACATCGACCTGTGCAATCGAACGTTCGCTTCTTTCGTAGTTTTTCGATTTCTAAATAAATTATGGATCGTAAGAAAGGTTCGAGAGATTTGAGAAAATCGGAAAATTTTCGAAAATCAAGATCAAGAAAAAGGAAACAAAATATTAATCCGAAAACGATGGAGTATGAAGAAAGTACTTTTAGTGCATCTGCAAAAAAGAATTGAAACTGCAAAAAGAGATTATTGTGCCGCATAAAGATTTCTGACTGCCGCACACTCGATAGTACTCGAGAGGCAAGAATGCGTCATCGACAAGAACAAATTAATATTTTAGAAGCAACAACTGCAGCAGAAGGCGTACTGTATGGGCCTGGAATAGATGACTCTGTGTAAGTTGAAAAATAAATTTTTTATTTTAATGTAAATTAGACTCGAAACTTTAAACGCGTTTTTCTTGAAACCACATTTTCAAAGACGGTGACCAAAATATCTCGAAAACTGCTGCACCAATCTATTTCAACTTTTGCAAACTTCTTTTAAACATAAAAATCTAGTCTTTGACCGAAGGATTTTTTTTCAATGCGTAATTTTTATTTTATGAATGAAAAACGAGCGTTTTTTTTTACGAAAATCGATAATTTCACTTTAAGCGACCGCCATTTTCCCGCAAATTAATTTTTTGTAACAGGGAACCGTTAAAGACTAGATAAACTAATATATTAACTAAATTTTCTTAAATTTTTGATTGCAGATAACTCAATTCCAAACAGGAGTGGTCACCGCAAAACGATTTTGGAATATAGGCTTCCCGGACATCGGCTGTAACTTTGCCATAAATTTATATTTTTGTACCAAAATTTTACAATAATTTTGTCAAATATAACTATTTTAAATATAGAAACTTTTGTAAAAAAATATGCACTTTTTCAAAAAAAATTCTCAAAAATTCGTCTTTTTTCGACCTCCTGACTAGGCATAACCCGTTAACAATTACATACTTTTTTTTTAAACAACTATATTTTTTCTTTACACCAATTGATTCCTCTCATTATTTTGTACATAAAAGTATTAAGGTAAGATAATCGAAAAATGAATATTTTACTAGATATTATATGGTTTATGTAAAATTAAGAAATTATTTCAAGCCTCATAACTCGAAAAGTACTCAATGAAGAAATACTTTATTAGTGTTTTGGAAAGCTCTCGAGATGAGCTACAAGAATATGCAAAAGCATATTAAGGTGTCCCATTTACAAAGTTGGAGGTGACCTTCACGTGACCTTCAAACGACTTTTCAAGATCAAATCATTGCCAACATCTTATGGCCCCCTTCAAGCCATACAACTTTTGTTTGAAACATTTTTTTATTTAACGCACCGTTTCGGAGATATTTGAGCGTATTATTTAAAATGGGACACCCTGTATATTGTTGCGTCCCCGCGTCCTGTCTCTGCGGATGTATTCGCCACCCGAAGATCGACTCTGCGCGCGTTGTCAAGACGTTTTTAACAACGACTGTCAGAGAGGCTGAACCTAGCTGTAAAAAATATAATAATTTTCAAGCTGAGCGGTCGTGCGTTAACCTGTGGTCCGTTTAGTCTGAGTTATTCTGAGTTCTTGTATGTTTCTTGTGATTCCATTAAAGTTCTTGTGTTTCAAAGAACCGTGTTATTATTCCCGAGTGCGCGAGTGCGAGCATGTGCCGATAGTTGTGCCGCGCGCGTTTAGATATACAGGGTGTTTCATTTTAATCCGACCAGTCGAATATCTCGAAAACCAAGCCCGGGAGAGAAAAATATTTCAGACAAAAGTTGTTTGGTTTCGAGGGGGCCATAAGATGGTGACAATGATTTGACCTTGAACAGTCATTTGAAGGTCACATAAAGGTCACCTTAAATTTCTTAAATGGAATACCCTATATATTTTTGCACATTCTTGTAGCTGACATCGAGAGCTTTCCAAAACACTATAATTAAGTACCTTTTCGTTAAGTACTTTTTGAGTTATGAGGCTTGAAATAATTTCTTAATTTTACATAAACGGTAAAATATCTTGTAAAATATTCATTTTTCGATTATCTTACCTTAATACTTTTACGTACAAAATAATGAGAGGAATCAATTGGTGTAAAGAAAACACATAGTTGTTTTGAAGAAAAAATATGTAATTTGCAATTAACAATTTCATATTTTTTCTTAAAAACAACTATGTATTTTCTTTACACCAATTGATTCCTCTCATTATTTTGTACGTAAAAGTATTAAGGTAAGATAATCGAAAAATGAATATTTTACAAGATATTTTACGGTTTATGTAAAATTAAGAAATTATTTCAAGCCTCATAACTCAAAAAGTACTTAACGAAAAGGTACTTAATTATAGTGTTTTGGAAAGCTCTCGATGTCAGCTACAAGAATGTGCAAAAATATATAGGGTATTCCATTTAAGAAATTTAAGGTGACCTTTATGTGACCTTCAAATGACTGTTCAAGGTCAAATAATTGTCACCATCTTATGGCCCCCTCGAAACCAAACAACTTTTGTCTGAAATATTTTTCTCTCCCGGGCTTGGTTTTCGAGATATTCGACTGGTCGGATTAAAATGAAACACCCTGTATATCGCTCCGCGGGCGCAACAATATATACAGGGTGTCCGATTCGTGAGGGACCAAACGAAAAGTGATGATAGATTGGGTCAAACTAAGAAGAAAGTCCTCTACCATTTTGCAAAATTCGCAATAATTATTAAGTAATAAGCAAAAATGTCCCGGCGCATGAGAAGCGGTAAACCGCTTGTAGTGTGTGATTATTAAGTAATCAAACGAAAAGTGGTGATAGATTGGGTCAAACTGAAAAGAAAAGTTCTCTACCATATTGCAAAATTCGCAATAATTATTAAGTTATAGGCAAAAATGTCTCAGAGTATAAGAAGCGGTAGACAGATCGCTTCTCATGCGCCGGGACATTTTTGCTTATTACTTAATAATTATTGCTCACTGAGGCAGCGGTTTTACGCGGTTCGCGAACATTCGATTTTCTAATAATTTGTATTAATTTTAATAATTAGAGATTTAACTTTTTTTTTTATTAAAAAATTTTAAAAAAATAGTACATAAAAGCGCCAACGCGCAGTACTTGGAGCGCAGAGAAGAAACAACATTTCTTTCTTTTTTCAATATTATTTATTACAAACTTATATTAACGAAAAGCGAACGTTTCGGATCATCTTTTGATCCTTCTTCAGCACGGTGTTAACAATATATAATACAAATTATGACGCGTTACATTATACGAATTTGTCTTTCGACGCACAGGTGACGCTAAAACTGCATCACGCGGAGGTCTAGCGCTGCTTCCATCAAATATATTATATTTGTGATGTGCGTCGCAGCAGATCTAATAAATCGAGTAAAAAATAAATATCGAGAGATATTACACGTAAATAAGCTTATTTTTTGTTTAAATTAATGGTTAGAAGCACGACTCATCAGACTCCATGCTTTTTACAATTAATAACAGTGTTACGTCCAAGGGAGTTCACGATTCTTTTCTTTCTTATAATCGGCGCACACGTGCACGACTCTCAAAAAATCATTAATGTCAATCAAATCGGAATAGGATTCTCAGTAAGTGCTCCAAAAACGGCAGCCAGATATTAGCGGACTATAAAATCATAAGAAGTTGCATCCGGTCACAGTCAAGGTGCCAGCCAGTCAGCCGAAATTAATATTTTCTTATCACTTAGAACCTCATAAAATCTCAAGGGGCTATAAAATATAAAAGAAACTATTCATGAAAACGCGATTGTCCGAATATCGTGACGTGACACATGAACCTATCTTAATTTCAAGGGAGTAGTAAAAGTTACCCCTTGTCTTTAGCAGATGCACTATGCACTTAGAAAGACAAATTACTGTCACCTCCGATACTGGGAATCCTAGGCCTCCCCGTTTTGGAAAATGCTCTCCTATTTGCAAACGAATGTAATAAAATTCTGATTTGTTACATTTGTTTTAATCACCCATAAGAAGGGGCAAGGAAGAGAAACGATAGAAATTTAATGAGAGTTTCTATTCGTTAACATCTCCAGCTTCTTACTCTAGGAGAGGGTAATCCAAAAACGATATATAAGCGCGAACTTCGAACGAATCGTCAGTTTTTTTTGAAAACCTCACAATCAGTATTTTTTCGGAAATCTCACAGTCGGTATTTTTCGGGAAATCTCATAGTTACTATTTTGCTGAAAACCTCACAATCAGCATTATCAGAAAACCTTCAGAGTCAGTGCCTATAAAATCAATACAAAGATCCAATCAGTTCTGCCAATCAATACAGTTCCGTCGGCCGTCAATCCGTCGATCAGTACAGTTCCGTCGGCCGATATCATAACACGTTATCGTTACACGGAAATTGTTAGTTCTGGTCAAGACTCAGTGCCACGCTAACCAATTATATAGGACAGAGAAACCTCCCGGATCACCCGACAGCCAGCCGTATTTCCAACTAAATAGTAAGTCTTTTTTTGTTATTGATTCATTCTCTTATTTTTTCCTTTTTCTTCCGATACTTACTCTAATCGATTTCCTAGTGCAACCTGTTTTGAAGAAATCGATTAAAGCTAAGGCAAAGCGACTTCAGTATCGTCGTAACCGCCGAACGCGCAATCTACTGGCTCGGGCTGCGGCTGACCCTTCATTTATTTTAGATATAAGTCAACTTAACACAGACCTACCCATAACAAGAATCTTCTTGAATAATATTCAAGAAGACTCACGAGATGCTCCTTACTTGTCTCCCGAAACCCTTTTTCCTAGTTATTCTCCTGTATATGACGCAAAACCCAACTCTTCATCCGACCTTCAATTACTTTCACCCTTTCCTTCTCCCCTCAACGAACCAACACCAGACTCACCTACCCTCTCTTTCCACTCTTCCTCTTCCTATTTATTCCGCAATCGATCCTAGTGATCGATTCATCGCAGGATATCTCCGTTTCCACGAGTACACAGAGATCCAATCCCTCCAGGTTCCTTTACCTTAGGATTTATTCCCATACACATTCTCACATTACGCAACTTCTTTAACGCCGCTCCTCTCAATATTCTTATCCCTTACTTCACTCCATTTAACAATAACCCTATAGCTTTACCCATAGAATTCTTATGGGAAAGGTATCCTCCAGATTTTAGTTGAAGCTCTCATGTCTCGTTTGTACACTCACTCTCTCTCTCTCTCTCTCTCACACACATACACACACACACACACACACACACACTCACTCACTTACAATATTGTTACGGAATAATGTAATAGATATACCTTTTATATTTATGAATTTTTATATAATTCTTCTCTTAAGTATGACGTATAATAAATTTATTTAAATTTATTACTTTTCGCGTGTTCAATTCAATCGATCCCTCTCATCACCCCTATTCCTGAATCGCACTAGGGCCCGTCCCGGTAATAAGGATTAAGTTCCTTTACCAAAAAGGGGACTGTCGAGTGGGCATTATGGACCAAGAATAGAGTAAGATCGACCCTTTTGGTCGTTGACCTATCTTCGGCCCTCCCGCAGGCTCGCTCGACCCGAGATATCTGCCCTTAAGGCACCTATTCTCGGGATACAAGTGTTACGTTTTTCCTTCGGCCCATCCTTTCTCGGGCCTGGATAACAATTGTACAACTATATAACTACTGGTAACAACAGTATGCCGTTGTGTGTCTCATGTGTGTGTCATGTTCGAGATTCGATGATGAAATGTATAAATACGTCCTTGGTTGTTAGGACGTAAACATAGACTCCGAGGATGTACTCAGTTGACACAATGATAACAAACATATAAATATATGAACGCTTCATATTTTCGATAAATTATCGATTATCGTCGCAAATGCATGATGCAAGCTCTCCGTATCACTCTGCACAAGTTCAAACTATTTTTTTGGCGTTTGAGAAACAGCATTTAAAAGACAAGTCTTTTGCCCAACGAGGACTCCCTGTCCAAAATTGCAGATTCTTCCCAATTAAAATCGTGACCGAATTAAAGTATGATTGGTTACGATCGAAAGTTGTGACGTATTTCGTCGGATGTGATTTCGGTGTTTAGAAATTCGTTTTTTTAATTGTCTGCTAGTCTGGCCGACATATGACGACATATGACGCATCGCAATCATTGTACGAGACTTTATATACCTCATTAATACACAAATTTTTGGCATTATGTCTTTATGGACTCTGACAAAATTACGAAGTTTGTTTAAGCCGAAATAAGATATTCCCGTATCATGATTACGAAGAACTCGCTTAAATTGCTTAAAAAAGGTTGGAATGTATGGAATTGTGAAATATGAAGATGTCTTTTTGCAGGGCAGTCCTCATCGAGCCTTAAACCTGTCTGATTCAAGGCCAATAGCAACTTCAGATGCTCTCGTATTACATGGAAAATAGCCATTGTCTAAGAGGACGCTATCATGGTGGAATGATTATAAGGTGAGGCAACACGCAGCATGATCGACTAGCCAATAGAAAGAGCAGCTTGCGTCGGCCATTACTGGCGGGAAAGGACCACGGGTTCAAGAGCGGGTTTGAGGATATAGAAAAAAGAATGAAAATATATAAATGATTTTAGCGTTTATTGCACATTTTTTTGGTTTTTTTCTTATTCCTAGATAATGATTCAATAAAAAGCTCTTTATTCATATTTCTTAACCTTAAATATGTTCGAGTACGAACTAAACACAGGATCACATTAAGAGGGATTCCATTGACTGAATTATAGACTGTTTCGGCAACCTTCTGAAAAATATTTTTTTCTTTGCTCAAACCACATCCATGAAATTTATTAAATTCTTTTTCCATTATATGACTAGCGTTCATAAATGTTTCGGATGGGTACATAAGGCCCCCTCGAGACAAAATAGATATGTAATCAATTTCTGATGACTCCAGGTTGCGCGTGGGGTCACCTAAAAAGTGGTGCATATTACGGAAACGATGAGCGACGTATCCAGTGATATACATCAATCCTTCATGGCTCAGCCAGTCCCTTGCAGTTGCATTATCTAATTCCTCAAGTAGTCTCAATTCGTCTATACTAGGATCATAGTCGTCTAAATTCAAAGCTATTGGAGAAAAAAAACTTAGAATAAGGGAAGGGGAAAATAATGAGAATTTCATTCATTCATTTATTTATTTATTCGAAGTGTCAATAGTACCTTCATCATTATCGTCGTGTTCGATTGGACCTCTGAAATTATCAGAAAGGCTCAGTAATTCAGTATCCTGCGATTCCATTGGATCAATGTTTTCATCTTCAGGCAATTCGGATAGGCAAGTAGTCGTCAGAATTTCATCTTCATGTTCGTCGATTTCAATGGATTCCTGTTCCTGTAAGTGGATGTCTTGTGCATTTATCAAAGTTGAATCGTATGAGTCTGGAACAGTATTCGCTCGAATTGAAAAAAGGTCCGTGGAATACTTTCCAAGGACGAACCATCGAAGCCAGCTCTGGATGTCCATCGCGTTTGGATGATCATTATTTCCTCCCATGCCACGGAGATAGGAGAAGCAATTCTCTAGCACATCTTGATTCAATCGGTAGGTTAGTATATATTTGATGCTATTGCCACCATCCCGACTATAAATTTTATTCAAATATTCGTATAACCCTGGCAATGAGTGGCAGTTCAGTGAAATGCCCTTTTGGAAAGGTAGCATAACTCTGTGTCCAGGAACTTTCATCTCAGTGATGAAGTTCTCCATCTCTCGTAGTACTTTACATTGATCTTTCAATGCGACGCCAAACGCATGAGCTCCAGGATGATTCCCATACATAACCCGACTGTTTAAAATGTCGAACCAATTGTTGAAGAGTTCTAGCACATGAACGATAGAAGACCAGTCTTCGAAACCTGCGAAACCTTTCAGTCCACAAGATTTGATTGCTTTCGCATTAGAATTCGAAAACAATTGTGTGGCCAATTTCACTTCTTGTCTGCCGTTGCCTTTCACATCCAAATGGTGTTGAGAGAATCTGTGAGCTATCCTCAGATCTGAATCCCTCGTTAACTGCAGAAGCAGTTGTAAGCATTTTGTAGTGATGTGAATACCATGATATAAAAATCCATGATCAATAATGTGATTTCGTGCGAGTTTCATCATATGGGGAGAGTCAGCAAGAACGTAGATACGATATTGGTCGTTACTGGGATGAATGAAAAAACACTTTTGTTTTTCGTCAGTTCCAATATTCAAGCTTTTCCACAGCTTCTGATTCGATGAACTAAGATCAGAAGTTGTAGCCACAACTGTGTACCCACACTCAAATAATTTAGTTATCACATCGTTCAAAACTTCTTTGGTAACTGGTGTATCAAATTTATAATATACTGGCTGCTTCCATTTGCTAAAAAGTCCTCTGGCCATCATAACTTGAGTTGTTTTATGTGGCCCAACAACCTCTTCTTCTTTTCTATTGATCGATATCTGATTCGAGATATATAACTCGTCGAAAATTATAACCGTCAATCTCTCGAATTCTGACATCTTCTCGGCTTTGTTTTTCATGATAGCTAAGACGTCATTTAAAACACCTTGTCTCATATCAAATTTCTGAGCCCAAGTTCTCAATGTTGACATAGCAGGAAGAGGGATACCTGTAGAATTCCTCAAGAATTTATAGGCTTTTGGACTTATGCTCCGTAGCGATATTGCTCTTGAAATATCTTCAGCACTCCATTTTGCTGACTTCTGATTGGGGTTGCAAAGAATTCTCACTTGTCCAGGTGTGAAAACGGTATCCAAAATTGCCTTGTACTTTTTTTCTTTGTTTTCGGATTTGGATATTTGTCGGTCTTTCACTTCAAGAATTTTCTCAGTTTTTTTCAATTTACGTGCCAACCCCTCCTTGGCCTTCAATGTTTCTTCGAGTTTTTTCTTCAAGAGTCGCAATTCATTTGAATCTTCACCATTCGATGTACTTGATCCAATTTCGGATTCGATGTTCTGTTCTATTCTGTCCTGTCCTGTGATTTGTTCAACTGAATGTTTGTCAGAAATTCGTGACAAACATTCAGTTGGGATAGCATCCTCTCTCAAACGCAGGGTGCTACGCAAGGTATCGGGTAGTTGCTGTTGTACCCACGTTTTTTCTTGGAACACACTTGACAGGAAATGAATGGAGCATACTCTACCTGTTAAATAAGAAATTATCTAATTATTATATTTGATCACATCACTATCAATGATCCCGTAAAATTAATTGGAAGCTAACTCACCATTTTTCACATTGATATTTGGGTTTTCACAAAGTTTCAGCCACTCTTTGCAGATCTCAGTTTTAGGAAAATGAAAAAACCTAATTCCTTTTTTTCGACGTTGCTGGTCGTTCCTACAATCTTTGATTGCGCAACGGGACATTTTTTCAAACCTATAATAAAAATAGATGTGATAAAAAAAAAAGGTGAAAATGAAAGGGACAGCTACCTACTACATAACCTCAACACAAGTTTAGAAGTTATGTAGCAGGTTATGAATCGTGTATCCATATGAAAAAAAGGGAAGTGAAAATTAAATTACCTTTTATTGCATTCAGATTGATTTCCTCAATCGAAATGATTATATACACTGCTATAAATTCTTTTACGCTTCCGAGTTAACTTTTCTTTATACGACTGAACTGCTCTGGACAGACTACAACAACACTTTTGTTGACATGTGGTGATGAACCAAGATGGTGGACGAAGCAAAATGGCTGCCACGAGTAGCATGCGCAGACCGAACGAAAACGCGTCGCCGAATCTGCCTCACCTTATAATCATTTCACCATGGACGCTATCAGCTCAAAGTTTTTTTTGGTGGAATCTCAGATGAGACAATAAAAAGGCACGATCTATATATATACATATATACACACACACACACACACACATATATATATATATACAGGGTGTCCCATTTTAAAAAAACGCACCTCGATAATTCTTCAACGAAGCATTTTCAGCAAAAATGTTTCAGACAAAAGTTGTATGGTTTCAAGGGAGACATAAGATGGTGTCATTAATTTGACCTTGAATAGTTACTTGAAGGTCACCTTTAATTTTTTAAATGGAACCGCCTACTTTTTATTGCATATTCTTGCAGCTCATCTCGAGAGCTTTCCAAAACACTATAATGAAGTATTTTTCAGTAAATACTTTTCTAGTTATGAGGCTTGAAATAATTATTTATTTTGTGCATAAAAGTATTAAGGTAAGATAATCGAAAAATGAATATTTTACAAGATATTTTACGGTTTATGTAAAATTAAGAAATTATTTCAAGCCTCGGGCAGCGAGAGAGAAAGTGAGGTAGAGTAGTGGGGAGCATTCTGATGTTGCGTCCTTCGTGCATGGCACAAGAGTGAGAGAGAGAGAGAGCACTATAAGACGTGATACCGAGTTAGAGGTGTCCGATAGCCATTTCTTTCGCTCGAACGAGAGAGTGCGAGCGAGACAGCTATATACCGCGCTGTCTCTATACGTGTCTCGTGCGCTTTAATATCGATATCGATATATTTTTCATTTCTTTTTTTAACGGAGTTAAAATGCGGTTGAACCGCGTGCACCAAAGGCCGGCGTATTCATTCTATTAAATTTAATAATAATTATATTATATAAAGAGATAAAATTTAATGAGCAATAAATTCTTATAACTAATTATTATAATAATTAATTTTTATAAAATTAATGCTGTAATAAATCTCATAACAATTAATTTTTGTAATAATTAATATCTTTAATATCTTTAATCTCTTTAATATATCTTTAATATCTTTAATATCTCTTTAATATCTTTAATATTTTTAATTATTAATTCTAATAATTCTAATAGGTCTTATGATAATTAATTCTTTCTTTTTATCCTACAGTCGCCTCACTCACTCGATACTCGAATAAAGAGTGCGAGTAAGACAATTATGCTGGCCGGACATTGCCGTTTGTGCGCCATAGCTGTCTCACTCGCACTGTCTCATTCGAGCGAGTGAAGCGCCTATAGGCGCTTCTCGCGGTGTAAAAGTTTTATTGATCCTGAAAAGGGCCGATCGTGGGACAAGCTGCGAAAGCATGCATATCAATAATCCGTCCAGTATCCAGACCGGTCTATTACTTGATTGAGTCGATTAGATATCGAATCAATCAAGTTAGCGAGGAAATCTGGTCCGAATCGAAGTTTTTCCCAGATTTCTTTCGCATGATTAACTAACGTTGCTATCGTCCTCTCCCTTCTTGGTTCCCATCGTTGAACTATTTGTGCCCAGACATTTTCGATTAAATTTAGATCTGGCGAACGAGCAGGCCAATTAACCAATTGTATCTCCGGATGATTCCGAAACCATGTTTGTGTCTCACGAGAAGTATGGACTGCGGAATTATCTTGTACTAGTCGGATCACTAGCATGTTCTCTGTGGGGTAGATTGCGCGTACTGATGGAAGAACATCTTCCAGTATGCGAATATATTCCGCAGAGTTCATGCAAGTGGGAATTTCCACCAGTTCACTGATTGCAGTACCAGATATCCAACCCCACATTGCGCAGGAAATCCTTCCACTTCTTCGTAAAGACACAACATGGTTTGGATGCAACCGTTGATCTCCTGGTCGCCATACGTGACGTTGACGATCGGCAGACGATACAAAAACTTTTCATCGGTCCAGATCGTTGCCTCCCATTCCTCACGGCTCGTCGCCAGGTTTTCCAAAGCGAACGCGATGCGCTGCTCCCGATTATCGGAAGTCAGCATAATTTTGTGGACTGGACGATGACAGTGATACGCAGCTTCGTTAAGACGTCGCCGGGCAGTCCTCTCGGATATTTGAACGTTTGCCGTGTTGAGAGCCTCCTGCACAGTGCCGAAGGACTGCTCAACAACTGCGGCAACGATGTGCTCGTTTTCTTGAGCCCTTGTTTTACGAGGACCATGATTATTGCGACGATGATCATGCTTTGCATGATCACCGCCCTCAATAAATCGTTCTATCCATCGTCGAACAGTTTTTCCACAACAGGGAATAGCGGCAGCAATTTCTGCTACTGTTTTTCCCGCTTGCCACTGTCCGACAATACGACCTCGTACTTCAGGACACAAGTTCTTAGGCATCGTTATATCGCGATTTTACATTAAACGTCCGCTCAATGCTATGACACCACGATAAATAATTTAAGAAGAGAAAAGTAGAAAATGAAAGTAGCAACAAATGAAAAATGCGCGGAATAAATAAAAAGCGCGCGAAATATGAAGTCTCTTAAGACTGCGTAAAATGGAGAAAATATTAAAAATAAAAATAAATATTAAATATTAGAAATTAAAGAGATTAAAGATATTAAAGATATTAATTATTACAAAAATTAATTTATGAGATTTATTACAGCATTAATTATTATAAAAATTAATTATTATAACAATTAGTTATAAGAATTTATTGCTTATTAAATTTTATCTCTTTATATAATATAATTATATTTAATTTAATAGAATGAATACACCCCGGCCTTTGGTGCACCGCATTTTAACTCCGGTAAAGAAAGAAATGAAAAATATATCGATATTGATATTAAAGCGCACGAGTATAGAGACAGCGCGGTATCCCGCGCGGTATATAGCTGTCTCGCTTGCACTCTCTCGTTCGAGCGTCGAGCGAGAGAGACGGCTATCGGACACCTCTAACTCGGTATCACGTCTTATAATGCTCTATCCGCAATAATTATTAAGTTATAGGCAAAAATGTCTCAGCGCATGAGAAGCGATCTGTCTACCGCTTCTTATACTCTGAGACATTTTTGCCTATAACTTAATAATTATTGCGATTTTTGCAATATGGTAGAGGACTTTTCTTTTCAGTTTGACCCAATCTATCACCACTTTTCGTTTGATCACTTAATAATCACATACTACAAGCGGTTTACCGCTTCCCATGTACCGAGACATTTTTGCTTATTTTTTAATAATTATTGCGAATTTTGCAAAATGGTAGAGGACTTTTCTTCTCAGTTTGACCCAATCTACTACTACTTTTCGTTTGGTTACTCAGGAATCGGACACCCAGTATATATAATATAATATATATATATATATATATATATATATATATATACAGGGTGAGCCATTTTAATTAACGCACGCAATTATTTCGGAAACAAAGCATTTTAGAGAAAAATGTTTCAGACAAAAGTTGTTTGGTTTCGAGGGGGCCATAAGATGGTGACAATGATTTGACCTTGAACAGTCATTTGAAGGTCACATAAAGGTCACCTTAAATTTCTTAAATGGAATACCCTATATATTTTTGCACATTCTTGTAGCTGACATCGAGAGCTTTCCAAAACACTATAATTAAGTACCTTTTCGTTAAGTACTTTTTGAGTTATGAGGCTTGAAATAATTTCTTAATTTTACATAAACGGTAAAATATCTTGTAAAATATTCATTTTTCGATTATCTTACCTTAATACTTTTACGTACAAAATAATGAGAGGAATCAATTGGTGTAAAGAAAACACATAGTTGTTTTGAAGAAAAAATATGTAATTTGCAATTAACAATTTCATATTTTTTCTTAAAAACAACTATGTATTTTCTTTACACCAATTGATTCCTCTCATTATTTTGTACGTAAAAGTATTAAGGTAAGATAATCGAAAAATGAATATTTTACAAGATATTTTACGGTTTATGTAAAATTAAGAAATTATTTCAAGCCTCATAACTCAAAAAGTACTTAACGAAAAGGAACTTAGTTATAGTGTTTTGGAAAGCTCTCGAGATAAGCAACTAGAATGTGCAAAAATATATAGGGTGTTCCATTAAAAAAAATTGAAGTGACCTTCACGTGACCTTCAAATGACTCTTCAAGGTCAAACCAATGGTACCATCTTATGGCCCCCTCGAAACCATAAAACTTTTGTCTGAAACATTTTTCTCTAAAATGCTTTGTTTCCGAAATAATTGCGTGCGTTAATTAAAATGGCTCACCCTGTATATATATATATAAAATTATATTACATAATATTATTCTATATTATATTATAGAAATAATTATATATATAAATATTATATATATAAATAATATTATATTATTATTGTTACGTCCAGACCCTTACAAGATCGGGCCGTCTGGAAGGACGCAACCTACTTACCCGGTGACACACTTTTCGGGCGTGTGTATAGATTGGGTCGAGCGCACTGTCAGGGGCCTGGCACAGGTCAGTGACCAGAATGGTCCCTTTAACTCTGTGAGTGTCCTAGGCCGTTACGCTCGTCGGTCCCTTTTCGGTAAGAGAATCGAATCTCTTTTACTCGGGACGGGACCCTGTGCGATTTCGGCCTAGGACACTCACAGAGTTAAAGGGACCATTCTGGTCACTGACCTGTGCCAGGCCCCTGACAGTGCGCTCGACCCAATCTATACACACGCCCGAAAAGTGTGTCACCGGGTAAGTAGGTTGCGTCCTTCCAGACGGCCCGATCTTTTAAGGGTCTGGACGTAACATACTGATAAATTTTGAGGGCTCGTCCGGGATTGAAAAATGCGATCTTGGAAATGGGAAGGAATGTAAAAATCTCGATAAAAATTAAAAAATCTTTTTAAAAGACAATTCTTTGCGAGTAAAATATATTCAAATTAAATTTAAACCTAAATTTATATCAGATAGTATTCAGATTTATATCAGATTTATATCTTTGAATTATATACACTATACACATCTATTCCGATAGCAACTCCTAAATCTATTTCAAAACAAATCTTTTTTAGTTTGTGGATATTAGAAACAAACACTTTTTTTTTATTTATTCATAATGTCAATATACATCTTAGCCAAAGTCTGATGATTTTCTTGATATAATTATTAATCAAAAACAAAAAAAAAAGAAAAAAAAATTAAATCAAATTTGTATTACAGAAATTTATATTAAATTCGTATTAAAGAAATAGGAAGTGATTCTAAAACAATGTCTTATCAAAATCCTTTCGCTACGCTAAAATACGCTGTTGAAGCTGTTCCTTTCTTTGACGGCAATAACATTCCACTAAATTATTTTATTGAAGGCTGCGAAGAAGCAAGATCAATGCTTCCTAAGGAAGCCGAACCGCAGTTTACTAAAATTTTAAGAACACGAATACTCTGTGAGTGTCCTAGGCCGTTACGCTCGTCGGTCCCTTTTCGGTAAGAGAATCGAATCTCTTTTACTCGGGACGGGACCCTGTGCGATTTCGGACTTCAAGGAATGAGAACGGGTAGCAAAATTAAATGAAGACTTTATTATAAATTATCATTTATTCAATAATTAGTCGTTTGAGCGATATGAAATGTTTACATAAAGATCTTTTCTAAAAATACAAAATATAGTTGAAAATTTTATATGTGTGTTGTTTGTATGTGTGAGGGAATTTCCGCGGGTGTTACATTGGTTCGGAGGACGTCAGCCAGGAATAAAAGTGGTAAATCTAATCTTAAGTATTAACCCTGGCTGGAGATTATTACAATTTTGTTACTTTTAATTTAAAATTTGCTATCTATACTAGTGGTCGAACGATTTACTGAATCGCAGATAGCCTGAGCCAGCCCTTCTCTTAACCGTTTGTTCCGGCGATTCCGCCAACGCCTATTGTTTGACCGCGAATTATGAGGCGACACTAGTAAAATTTAAGATACGCGATTTAAATACGGTAATTATTGATGAAGATAGATGATCAATCAGGTATATTAGGTCTCTATCAAGAAACGATCTTCAAGGTTTATTTATCGTTCAATCCTTTCATTTGAAATATATCCGATCACAATTTGAAGAAGCAATTATATATATATATATATATATTTATATTTATATCGAGAAGAAAATTAAAGGGAACTAATGGGATAGATTGCTGTAAAGAATCTTTGGAGAGTGGGGAAGTATTCGTGAATTCCAATTCTGAAATCCGCAACGAATAGATAGGAGGAATATTCGTGAATTCCAATTCTGAAATCCGCAACGAATAGATAGGAGGAATATTCGTGAATTCCAATTCTGAAATCCGCAACGAATAGATAGGAGGAATATTCGTGAATTCCAATTCTGAAATCCGCAACGAATAGATAGGAGGAATATTCGTGAATTCCAATTCTGAAATCCGCAACGAATAGATAGGAGTAATATTCGTGAATTCCAATTCTGAAATCCGCAACGAATAGATAGGAGGAATATTCGTGAATTCCAATTCTGAAATCCGCAACGAATAGATAGGAGGAATATTCGTGAATTCCAATTCTGAAATCCGCAACGAATAGATAGGAGGAATATTCGTGAATTCCAATTCTGAAATCCGCAACGAATAGATAGGAGGAATATTCGTGAATTCCAATTCTGAAATCCGCAACGAATAGATAGGAGGAATATTCGTGAATTCCAATTCTGAAATCCGCAACGAATAGATAGGAGGAATATTCGTGAATTCCAATTCTGAAATCCGCAACGAATAGATAGGAGTAATATTCGTGAATTCCAATTCTGAAATCCGCAACGAATAGATAGGAGTAATATTCGTGAATTCCAATTCTGAAATCCGCAACGAATAGATAGGAGGAATATTCGTGAATTCCAATTCTGAAATCCGCAACGAATAGATAGGAGGAATATTCGTGAATTCCAATTCTGAAATCCGCAACGAATAGATAGGAGGAATATTCGTGAATTCCAATTCTGAAATCCGCAACGAATAGATAGGAATAATATTCGTGAATTCCAATTCTGAAATCCGCAACGAATAGATAAGAGTTATATGGAAAGGGAATTGAATTGTTAACGATAAATTACTATTGATGGTTATTATGAAATTCTAACTGATCGAGAGTATTATTGATTAAATTTTTATTATTTTAAGGATCTATAGTTCAAACTCTTTAATTACTTAAAGATCGTTTTTGATATCGCCAGTCGAATGGGAAAGAGAAATAGGAACTGAGAGAGAAATTTAAACTTACTACTTATTGTGAACGTTGCAAGGTGTTGAAAAAGAAATTTAATCCGACCGGAGCTGAAAGCGCAGGTGGGTGGCTGTTGGTTGAAGATGAGTGGAATGCTCAGTTGATCCAAAGTTCACCTCACTCACTTCACTTACTTATTGACAATGATTGAATTTAAACAGATACTCTGTGCTGCACGAAAGAGGTGTTGTAATTTCTTTAAAATGAACTGTGTTCTATGAACTGTGAACTGAACTGTCAACTGCACTGCTGCTCGTCGGAAGAATTAGCGTACTGAACTGTCAACTGTAGTGTTAATAGCGCGCGTCGCGCCTTGCGCTTGCATTTTAAAGTTATTACTCCTCCTCCCTTCTGGATGGTGGGGAATCTTTTTAGGCGAATTAAATAATTTCTATTACTCCCTTCCTAAGGTCAAGGAGCTTGATTTTTTAAAAGGAGAGGGGTCTCTTAAGATTTTTATTGGTTAAGCCCTTTGGCTTGAGACTTAGCTCCATCCAGTAGAGAGTGGGAGTGAGCTGATTATCTTATCGCTTGATGATTTGGCGATTCGGAGAACGCTCGAAGGTGGCCTGTCGAACGAGCGCACGTGCACTATCAATTTCAAGAATATTGCTGTATGTTTAGATTTTGACAATCTTCCCGAGAACCAGATCTTTATTTTAAAATTTCTTTAGATAGAGAGGCTTCGAACATAAAGCCGTACCAATAGATACGGGACAGTTAGAGTTTCTCATAACAATTTTTCATCTCATAATTCACGAATTTATTTAGAGTTTCGTTAACGCTATCTCGACTGGCCATTCCCTGAATTAGATTTGTTAAAGTTTAATAGCGATACACGCGGATTAGGTTGCGTTCTTCTACGCGTTATCATTATTCCTAAGAAGAATCGATTTACATTCCAAATGCAAGTCGATCCTCGATTTCTTTCTTCCACGAAATCGTTTCGAGGAAAGAAAAGAATCGTGGAGTCCACCGGACGTAACATTATATTATATACATATATTATATTATAATATTATATATATTATATATATGGAGCATTCCTTGTAATCGCAGGTTGTCTTGCTGCATGAAGAACATGTGCTCTTGTCCACACATTCATCCTAACAGCTATATTATCCTACCTATTCCTTGATGTGAAAGCTCCATACAAGTCACTACTTCCATAACTGATAAAAGTGTTAAACAAAAATTTTTTCCAATGGCAACTAAAAGAGTTATTTATTCTGATTTAGAGAAAAAGATGTTTCTCGAAATTTTAAAAAAGTATAAGCACTATTGAGTCAAAAGGAACAAATTCGTCAACGTTAAAAGAAAAATCAGAGGCTTGGTTTATGATTACACAAGAATATAATGAGTCTTCATTAATTCATAATAAGGTATTTTAAGAATATTTTATACAGCAGTTCCTCGAATTTGTTATTTTCTTAATATTACAATGTTTTATGTTGCAAAGAGATGTTCCACAATTAAAGAAATACTGGTCTAACTGGAAACAACAAAACAAGAACATTTTAACAGCTGAAAGACAAGCAAGATTTCTTACTGGTGGAGGGCCAGAAAAAAATGTTGGTGAAGTTGATTCAGATGTTTTAGACATAATACCTAGCCTTATGACTACAGCACCAACAATGTCTTCGAGTAATTTTACAAGGAATGAGTCTACAGGTACTGTTAAAATGTTTTTAAATAATATATATAAATGTTAATGAAATTAATATTTGTCAAACGAATAAATAAAATTGATTATTTTAGATCGACAAAAACAAATTTTTAAAGCAGTTAAGCAAAATAATATAACAACACTAAACGAATTTGATAATGAACATTTGAAGAAAAAACCAGTACCATCAACTTCGTCATGCAGTCAACATGAATCAGCATCTGACTTAAATAAGCCAAAAATTAATTAATTTACAATCACAAGGTTTTTTGAATAATATCTATATTGATAAGATGGAAAAATGGTGGTTTCTCTTATTCCTTGTATTATTCATATATCGATTTAATATTCATTTATTATTGATAAGATTAGTATTATATTAATTGTATATTTATTTTTTCAGATCAGAATATAATGATCATAGACAGAGACGATGAAGAAACTCAATATGAAATTGTTCATTGTAGAAGATATTGAAGATAATATACAGAAAGCACCTAATAATCAATCTGGTAAGAAAATATCAAACGTTATTTAAAATTAAATACTGTTTTAAAAAAATACTATTAACATTTAAATGCAACTTAAAATTATGTTTTAGATGTAATGACTATTGGAAAAAAAATATATATCTTGATTCTCAAAGAGAACAAATCATACGGACTCATTAAACTCTAAATCAAAAAAGTCGAAAGTGGGCAGAAGTAACGTAATATGTGAAAAAGAATTAGAGTTAGCAAATATTAAGATCAATCATGAAATCGAAATATGTAAATTAAGAAAGGAACGTGAAGAGTTCATAAATGAATTAACAATTAGAAAATTATTATTATTAGAGGAAAAAGAATTAAAAGAGCGAGTAAAATTAGCGAAGTTTCATGCTCAAAAAGAGATGTAAGTAATTACTTGTTTTTTTTATTAAATAATTAAATAATTTATCAATAATTAAATAATTTATCTAATAATAATTTTTCTGATTTTTAAAATCACAAAAATTATTATTAGGTACCAAGATCCACTGCAGACCGATAGTCGATCTCATCTTTATGTTTGACATTTTCATTGGTCCTAATATCATTTATTATTGTAAATTTATATTTTTTTATTTTAGGGGACATCATTATTTTTCAGATGATGATAAGTAAATGATAACATAGTTGATGAAACCAGACCCACCAGATATACTTCCAAGGCTAAATGTTTGGAGGCTTTAGCTGCACTCAGGCATGCCAAGTGGTTTCAGGCTAGAGCTACCTCACTGCAGAGCTGCGTTATGATTATCCGTATAATGCGCGACCTGTGCAATCGTGTGCCAACATGGGGTTCGTCAAATCCTTGGGCATTGGAATTATTGACTGAGAAAGTTATTAGTACCGCGGAAGGTCCCCTTAGTCCCGGTGAAGCCTTAAGAAGACTTCTGGAATACGTAACTTTTTTACATTTTTCAGCTAATGCTCAATAAACTGATATATTTACATTCAGAATTACATAGTAAAATAAAGATGATTTCGTCTGACTCGTTCACTTTTTATATGAAAATAAAAATGCTATTGAATATCAAATTATATAATAATATGTATTATATTAAATTCCTTCCTTTCTTTAATTCCTTTCCTTTTTTGTATATATTATTTGGTATGGATATTTTTAGATTGTCAATTATTTATTAATTATGTTAACCAAATCTGCAGTTTCATCTTTCGCTTTTCATTTCACGCATAGCATTTCGAAAAATAAAAGAAGCAATTAAAACCGTACAATTTATTCTTTATAAGAGGCAAGTACTACAGATTTTTTACAGATATACATATATACATAATAACATTCTTATTATATGTAACTTATATAAACATATAACATATTGTATATTACTATTAATCACTATTACTATACATTTTAGATAAGAACATGGAATTAAACAATATACATGGTCAATTTGACATAAATTTATTTGACAATTCTGATTCATCTTCTGATTCATCTTCGGATGACGAGAATAATGAAATTCGAATAATACGTGTAAAACAATATATTCGAGATGCGATGAATCCATTCACTGCCTACCACGAACATGAATTTCATGTTAGATATAGATTTTCTAAAAATTGTGTTATGAACGGATTACTGCCTTTACCCAGATAGCCAAATCTGTTAGAACAGATTTTCGTCAAACACCCATTACAAATTTTAAAGGCAGAAAGACTACAGTTTGCATAGAGGAATTGATATATTCGATCATGTTGCCAGCATGTCAGCAGACATACAACAAAATCTGTTCACATAACTGGACAACAGATCGTCAATAGAAACCGAGCAGAACTTGTTGATATAATTGACGGCACATTGATGGCAGAAACCGAGCAGGATCTGTGCGGCGCAATTTTGACAGCAGATTGGTAACAAAAACCGAGCAGGATCTGCGCAATGAAATTTGATATTAAATTGTCGGCAGAAATCGGGTAGAGCCTGCTGATGTAACTGACGGCACATTAATGGCAGAAACCGAGCAGGATCTGTGCGGCTCAATTTTGACAGCAGATTGATAACAAAAATCGAGCAGGATCTGCGCAATGAAATTTGATATCAAATTGTCGACAGAAATCGGGTAGAGCCTGCTGATGTAACTGACGGCACATTGGTGGCAGAAATCGAGCAAGATTTGCGCAACACAGTTTGATATCAGATTGGTTGCAGAAACCGAGCAGGATTTGCGCAATGAAATTTGATATCAAATTCTCGGCAGATATCGAGTAGAGCCTGCTGATATAACTGACGGCAGATTGATGGCAGAAATTGAACACGATCTGTGCGACGCAATTTGACAACAGATTGTCGGCAGAAACCGAGCAGGATCTGCGCAATGAAATTTGATGTCAAATTATCGGCAGAAATCGAGTAAAACCTGCAGATATAACTGACGGCAAATTGATAGCAGAAATTTAACAGGATCTGTGAGACGCTGACACTTGGCCCCGCCATGAAGCGTTAACACTTCGTTTACGTTTCGTTGTTTCAATTTACGCCTCCTAGAAGCTTCGTTTACACTTCTGTTACTCTTTCCTTACATTCGACTTACGCTCCGATATTTATTTTCGCCAGGGTACATCTTATATATTTTTTATAAATCTGAAATAATAATCAATGTTGTCTTTCAGACTTTCCCGAGAAAGTCTTACCGATCCTTCAAGAGTAAGAAATTTTGGTAAAAATTTAATTTTATCAAAATTATACCGCTTTTTTACGTATTTTGTGCGTGTATAATTTTGATAAAATTAAATTTTACCAAAATTTCTTACTGGTGAAGGATCGGTAAGACTTTCTCGGGAAAGTCTGAAAGACACCATTGATTTTTACGTTTTCGTAAAAAAGCGGTAGTCGATCGCTTTCCAATCCTTTCGCGATCAGCTAAGACTGAACTCGATTGTGTGATTACTTTTGACATCATCTGCACAGTACTACAATAAAATAAAATAAATTAGTTAACACAATTGACTTGATAAAAAATATATAAAAGTATTAAATTCAATTACCTCGGCGCAACCATTAATAATTCCACAATTGCTGCTCCAGCACCTGGCCCAAAGACAAATACAAATTTCACAAATTTCTTGTTTCAACGGCATTCGTATTTCAGAGAAATAGAACACGTGTATATACCTTGTACAATGACACACGGGACATCTCGTCGTGTTATGCAGCGTTTTCATATAAATTCTTGTAGATCTTTATCATGATTGGTCAAAAAGCTTGGAATCCCGAGCATTACCGAAGATGTATTTTTAAGCACAGACTTCGTCAAGATGATCTTAAGCTCAAACTTGTGTTTTTAAGATTTATCTATGCATGTGAAGCTATCTTAAGACGGTTTTCGATCTTGAGACCGTCTTTGCCAAGACCATGCTTAAGACAAGTTTCGAGCAACGTCTATGAATTCCGCCCTCACTAATATTCAGATAAACGATATTAAATATCACTAAACTTTTAATAAACTGTTCACTATGTCTGTGTACCCAGTAACTTTCCTTCAGCCCGCCAAATCTTCCATGTGATACCTGATACCAGATACCAGTGATACAGCGCTGGTTAGCCGCCATTACTGTCGCGCATGCGCGAAAAACCTGACCCACCTGACAACACTGCTCCCTCGTGAGCCCGTTACTGTTAAATTCAAACGAAATTCAACTCGCAGCTATCGATCATAACTGATTTATTGAATACGTTTCCAAAATCGCACGATCCATAAAGACTGACAACAGACACCGACCTTCTTCACAAACACATTGTCTCTGATCACGTGAACACGTCCTGTACGTTCGAATTCCTCCTCGAACATTCGAGCGTTAAAAGTTCCGAATCGAACGTACGCTCTTAATCCACCTTAATTATCCCACTTCTGAAAAAATGTCTACTGTAGGAAACTAGTCTGTCAGGAATGTCTTTCCAAAGTGGTAATTATGCATAAAAAGGGCCCACCCTCGCACAAATGTGTATTCATTGACATATGTTGTCAAGGTCATATCTCTTTATTAATATTCTGAAGGTTTTAGCCGGCGGTCGTTCTTTATTCAAAAGTTATTAAAGTATTTGTGCACATAAAAGGAGCCCCCTCTCCGATTTGCTTTATTTTTAAATATGTTATAGGGGAGATCTTCCCAAGTAATTTCGTATATACAAGGTGTCCCTGAGCATGAGCTCACGTACTTGTGAGGAGGTAGAGCGCAGTAAATTAAATAAAGAAATCCTATTCCATGTAACGACTTTTGTAATAATAATAGAAATATTAATTATTGAAATCGAACGAATGAGAGAAGCGCTCGACCGCTCGAGCTATAGCACGGCCCACCGTGTCAGACATTGCCTGCCGGCGCGCGGCGAGGGGATGAGACGCGAGAGGTGAGCCTTGACACGATGCAGTGAAACGTGAAAATGATGATAGCGGTAATCACGGGTAGCGGCGCGCTGTCCCTCCCCTCGCCGCTCGCCAGCGAGCGTAATATAATTTACTGCGCTCTACCTCCTCACAAGTGCGTGAATTCATGCTCAGGGACACCCTGTATATACAGGGTGAGCCATTTTAATTAACGCACGCAATTATTTCGAAAACAAAGCATTTTAGAGAAAAATGTTTCAGACAAAAGTTTTATGGTTTCGAGGGGGCCATAAGATGGTATCATTGGTTTGACAGTGAAGAGTCATTTGAAGGTCACGTGAAGGTCACTTCAATTTTTTTAAATGGAATACCCTATATATTTTTGCACACTCTTGTAGCTTATTTCGAGAGCTTTCCAAAACACTATAATTAAGTACCTTTTCGTTAAGTACTTTTTGAGTTATGAGGCTTGAAATAATTTCTTAATTTTACATAAACCGTAAAATATCTTGTAAAATATTCATTTTTCGATTATCTTACCTTAATACTTTTACGTACAAAATAATGAGAGGAATCAATTGGTCTAAAGAAAACACATAATTGTTTTGAAGAAAAAATATGTAATTTGCAATTAACAATTCCATATTTTTTTTTAAAAACAACTATGTGTTTTCTTTACACCAATTGATTCCTCTCATTATTTTGTACGTAAAAGTATTAAGGTAAGATAATCGAAAAATGAATATTTTACAAGATATTTTACGGTTTATGTAAAATTAAGAAATTATTTCAAACCTCATAACTCAAAAAGTACTTAACGAAAAGGTACTTAATTATAGTGTTTTGGAAAGCTCTCGAGATAAGCTACAAGAGTGTGCAAAAATATATAGGGTGTTCCATTTAAAAAAATTGAAGTGACCTTCACGTGACCTTCAAATGACTCTTCACTGTCAAACCAATGATACCATCTTATGGCCCCCTCGAAACCATAAAACTTTTGTCTGAAACATTTTTCTCTAAAATGCTTTGTTTCCGAAATAATTGCGTGCGTTAATTAAAATGGCTCACCCTGTATAAGGGTAAGAATACCCAATTCCTACGTATTTTTACCTCCTAAACACGAATATGAAACTTAAAAATGACGGTCAAACTCGCAAATCGAAGAAAACCGCAAAAAAAGGTAAATTAAAGGTAAGTAAAAAAAAGGTAAACAATTTAAATTTATATAGAATTTAATACAATTTAATACAATTAAAAAATATCACAAATGTGTGTACACACACACACACACACACACACACGTGGGGGGTGCAAGGGGGGCCTTCGGCCCCCCTCCCGCAACCACCTCGCCGGTAGGGGACGCATTGCGAAGAGTTCAATCACAATAGATATATGCTGTAAGTTGTAAAGCGAGGTCCACCTTGCCTACCGGCGGGGTGGTTGCGGGAGGGAGGGCCGAAGGCCCCCCTTGCACCCCCCACGTGTGTGTACACATACATTTGTGATATTTTTTAATTGTATTAAATTGTATTAAATTTTATATAAATTTAAATTGTTTACCTTTTTTTTATTTACCTTTATTCTTTATCTTTTCTTATTTATCTTTTTTTGCGTTTTTATTCGACTTGCGAGTTCGATCGCTATTTTTAAGTTTCATATTCGTGTTCAGGAAATAAAAATACGTAGAAATTGGTTATTCTTACCCATTATTTCATATAAGTAGGTTTTCCGAAGGTTTACCTTATTTTTGTATTTATTATTTTTATCCTTTTTCAGCCTATATCTCCAAAACTATTTGAGTCCGACCCTTATATATATATACGAAATTACTCGGGAAAATCTCCCCTATAACATATTTAAAAACAAAGCAAATCGGTGAACAAATAAAGTAGAATCTTTATGTCAATATTTCTCACATTTATTTGTTAATAACTTTTGAATAAAGGACGATCGCCGACTAAAACCTTCAGAATATTAATCAGGGATAACATCTTCACAACATACGTCAATAACACATTTGTGCGAAGGTGAGCCCTTTTTATGCATAATTACCTCCAAAGTAAAATAATGAATACAAATTTATTAGCACACTAGAAGGTAGCTTATAACTCTCACTCAATTACATCTGTATTCAATCACGATCGGCGCATTCCACGTAACGACACGTAATGATTGGATACTGAACGATTGGACACGTAATATTGGACATGGAACGATTGGACACGCACTCTGCACGATTGGACACCGCACGATTGGACGCCGCACGATTGGATATTTTATTATTTCGATATTTCAGATGAGTCACCCAGTATAGTGTATGTTCCGACGTCAGATGTCTCGCCCTGTATAGCGTGTGTATAATAGATTAGAAAGAGAGAGAAAGAAAGAGCAAGCGAGACAGAAGGTCACTGTCGTGATTGGTTACCTAGCAAGTCCGCCCATGTGCAGCATGGTGTAAAGAAAACGAGGTGTGCTCTTGCGCAGCATTCTAATCAGCCAATGAACGCTTTGGGCCAAGAAGCCTCCATATTATTTTCTCAGCCAATCATAGATAGATAGCCATTATTCAAATTGATAAATTTCAAATCAAGTTTAAGAAACTTAATAATTTCAAATTTAACAATTTTCATAAACATGCATAATATTAAGCTAAAATAAAATTGCAAATTTAATTTTCAGAATTAAATATATTAAAAAAATTAAAATATTGATAAGCAATTAACATTTTTACTTTTTTATTAAATATAATAAAAAAAATGAAAATATTGATAAGCAAAATATTAATAAATAGTATTAAAACGAAAATTAAACAATAATAATATTAATACTGCTCGTGTGTTGCAAAGCAATAATAAAAATTAAAAATTCTAGGGCCAATAATACGAGCTAATTACTAAGGTCTAAATAAAATAAATACATATAATAATAAATTCGTTTAATAAAAACAAAAACGTTTCGACTTTACTTAGTCTTCTTCAGTAAGAAATATAATATAATAAAATCAGCGAATGAAATGATCCGTGAAACAAACGTTAGAGCGCTATAAATAAATAAAAAGAAGCCAATAGAAACCCATGTAATAGAGCATGTTTCTCCAGCACAAAAAATGATTAACCCGGAGTGACATTTGGTCTCCTATTCAAACAACTTCTTCGTTGGGAAGCGAGAAGCTCCTAATTTGAAACCGGCCATGACCAGCTGTGTCCGAGTCCATCACCTTCATGCTGTAATTGTATTACTACCATCCAAAAATTGTTATTGAAAATTAATTGAGATTGACTCAGAAAAAAGAAAATGAGTTAATTTAATAAACAATAATGAATTAATAAGCACTAAAATGATAAATATTATTCGTGATAAAATAAAAACTAATTGAAACGGTCAAGAAAAAATTAAAACTGCTTACATAAATTAATACACATGTCTCTACAAGTCTCAAGATATTCTTAAAGGCTTCCTATCATCTCGGAGTCAAGAACATAACTATTAGTAAATGTCATGATAACAGTTAAATATCAATAATATGTAGGTGACAAAAAATGAACACAAACTAACAATCATCCGTTGGACAACTCATTTAAAATATCATCATATGCGCTGTCGAGTAATTCGGTGTCTGTATTATAATTAATACCATGTTTTTGTTCTTTAATATGTATCATTTCGGAGATGAGTCTCTTTCTGTAATTAGACTCTATGTCCAATATTTTAACATCTTCCCAATCCATGGTATGTTGTGTATTGAGAATATGTTCTGAGACCACCGAATGCCTCGAAGATTCTAACATAATATTCTTTGCGTGCTCCCTCAGTCTAGTGCCTAATTGTCTTTTTGTTTGGCCCACATATGAGGCTTCGCAGTTTTTACAATTGATTCTATAAATGACATTGGACTTAGATGAATGATTGTTCTTGTCTTTTTGGACTTTAATAATTCTATCAAGTCTGTTGAGACAACGATACCCTACTAAAAAATCCGACCTTTTAATGTTAGATGCAACCAAATCTGAAATGTTATTGATGTAAGGAATGACAAAATAATTGTTATTGTTCTCATTCTCCGTGGTATTAATTGTCTGAGTTAATTTTTTGTTGTAAATCGTTTTTATTCTGCGATTGATTTCATTAAAAATTAAATGTATAGGGTAACCATTGCTCAACAGAATGTCTATGCAGATCTCTATATTTTTCTTGTGGAATATGTGGTGAGATAGCAGCATTGCTCTATCAACGAGGTTATAAATCGTTCCAATTTTATGGCAATTAGGATGGTTGGAATAGAAAGATAATAATCTCCCTGAAAAAGTTTTTTTGTGGAACCAGTCAATGTAAATAGTGTTGTTGATAATCTTAATATTTAAATCTAGAAAACTAATGCTACGATCCACCTCATACTCCACTGTAAATTGTAATCTTTCGTGATAACCGTTAAATTTGTTTCAAATGTTTATTTATTTATAGCGCTCTAACGTTTGTTTCACGGATCATTTCATTCGCTGATTTTATTATATTATATTTCTTACTGAAGAAGACTAAGTAAAGTCGAAACGTTTTTGTTTTTATTAAACGAATTTATTATTATATGTATTTATTTTATTTAGACCTTAGTAATTAGCTCGTATTATTGACCCTAGAATTTTTAAAATAGTATTAAAATATAAAAAAATCAATTCAAGACTATGTATTTTTAAATTTATTTGATATATGAAACAAAAAATAAACAATACAGTACAAACATAAAAATTATTTTTGTAACAATAGAGATTAGTACAATAAAATAAAAATAATCTTAATTATACTGGGACACTACTTAAAAAATTTTGTAATTTTTTTGGTTCTATGTTTATTTGTAACGTCAGATTTTAGTTTTTTATTTATCTCTCTTAATCTAATATAGGTCCTTGTTCTAACAAGACATTCAATAACTTCTTTGGGAATATGAAATTTGTTTTTAATTTTTTTTTGAACGAGTTTTGTAACACTTTTAAAAATCCAGTTTTCTTTTGACAGAAAAGAACCATGAAATTCTAGAAAAATTTTATTCATCTTATTTGCAGTATAAATAAATCATCATTCATCATTCATCATTTTCATTATTTTCAATCATTCTTTCATCAGTAATAGTTGATGCATTGTTACACATTGTAGGTTGACTACCAATATTGTCTATCGATGACTTGCTAATCGGCATATTTTCTATATTATTTTCTGTACTATGCTTTGTACTTATGCTTTGATTAAAGCCAATACTTTCCGATATTTTTTCTTCTGTAATACTAAATTAAAAGTATTATTAATTTCTACTTTTTCGAATAATGAATTTAATAATTTTAAATAGATGCTCGTATTCAATACCTGATGCTTTCATGATGTTTTTGTACATTTGATTGACTTTCACTACATTCAGTCACATTAAATGGATGTTCTACATTATTTAAAGTAATTTCATTTCTATCAGAAATACTAAACAAATTTTCGCAATTCTTTGTTAAAGCGATATCATTTTTATCTGAAAAACTATTATAATAAATGTAAAAATACTGTTACTCTTAAATAAGAATAAAAAATTTATAAATATATTGTATACGTAATTATATATATGTACCTAAAAACACCTCTTGTTTCTTCAAAAATCAAATTTTCGGTCGGTACTGCATCTGGTAAAAGTGTACGTATTTTTCTTGGAAAGTTCTCACCTAAGCATTTTAAATGTTCTGGTATTTCCTTAAAGGAATGTGGTGTAAAATGTATGGAACATACTCGTGCTGTAATAATTAAAATATTTACATAGATAATAAATTATTTTCATATTTTTATCATGCTAATAAAAAAATACTTACCATTTTTTAGGTTAACATTTTTACCACATGCTTTTACCCACTTTGCTGCAGTATCTGCATCTTTTGGAAAAGAAAATAAACTTATTTTCTTTTCTTTTATATTCTCGGATCTATTTTTACATTTCTTTATACTACATGCAGGCATATTTGCATTTTTTTTACAATGTCTAATAATTATGTTGTGTCTGCGCAGAACAGATCGAATTTTGGTCCATCTAAGGAGCACACCTCGTTTTCTTACACCATGGTAAGGCCGTAGTATTAAGAAATTGACCAATCCCAGTTGAATTTCAGGAGAATAATCAACTGTGATTGGTCAATTTCTTACAACTACGGCCTTACAACCTTATGCTACGGCCATTGTAGACGACCCTTTATGGCCATCACACATAAAATTCCATAAGCACGTAAGACGTAAGCGTAAGGAAATCGACTAATCACGGTCAAGTATTAGGGCTCCTGCACACAGGACGCGGCAACACTTGTCGCGCGGCGGAAGCCGACGCGATAGCCAATACAAAAGTTGGATTGAGGGCTCCTGCACACAGGACGCGGCAACACTTGCCGCGCGGCGCAAGCCGACGCGATAGCCAATAAAAAAGTTGGATTGAATTCAACTTTGACGCGCGGTGGATGTTATGTATCTGCTGATTGGCTATCGCGTCGACTTCCGCCGCGCGGCAAGCGTTACCGCGTCCTGTGTGCAGGAGCCCTTAACCCCTCCAAGGGGTCAAAACTCGACCGTGATTGGTCGATTTCTTTACGCTTACGTCTTATGTGCTTATGGAATTTTATGTGTGGTCTAGTTTCCACCGAAGTCTTCAATCCGATTCTGCTTCGGTGCGCATCGGATTTAACATACTGTTTCCATCGAAAATAGAATAGAAGTGAGGAAGATTAAATTTCAGTGCAGCCAACTTAACTTTTGTTGAATGTAATACAGTATGTGACCTAACCTCTAAATATATGGTTGATACTATTTATTATCAAGCGTTTCCACGGACTAAATTTGGTATCAGTTCGCTGCCACTCCTAAAGTCACTAGATATACAAAGACCGGTATTCATAGTCCGATCTTATATTTGAGATCGTCTTAAGTTCGAGCTTGAAATGCTACGCAGCCATTTGATTGGTTGAATGAGGTCTTAAGTCAACCTCGGACCAGACTTAAGACAATCTTAAATATAAGATCGGACTATGAATACCGGCCAAAGTACCGCAATCACAGACTTCTAATATAACTAGACTGCTAACTCCCCATATTTTGCTTATATAAAATGTCCTCACATTTTATGTACTAACGTGACTTATTCTGCACATGCGCAGATACCATCGATATAGATATATGTCATATATACAATTCTAACCTTCTTTCTTTTGTGCCACATGTTTTGTTTCTTACAAAAGTGAGAAGAAAAAAATTATAATGGGTTTCAAATGTGCAATTACTGGATGCCAAAACACAAATGATGATGATAATAAAGAAAACAAAGTTTCTTTTTTTAAGTAAGCATTATTATATTTTGAATAAAAATAGATAATATAATTATCTATTTTCCTTATGATGTTATCTCTTTCTCTTTCTTGTCTCTTTGGAATATTTAAAATAATTTTAAACATATTTAATGTTAAATTAATTATTTATATGTTGAATATTTTTAGATTTCCTTTACTTATTCCAAAAATATTAATAGAATGAGTAGCAGCTGTAAATAAACCCAACTGGGTGCCAACAAAATATAGTCGTATTTGCCAAAGACACTTTAAAAGTGAAGATTTTACAGAACATAAAAGAAAAAGACTGAAACCAGATGTTATACCCAGTCAGAATTTATTTAGTATAAGTAAGTATATATACGATTACACACACACACACACACACACACACATATTGCTATATATATCTATAATACATATCTATATATATATATATATATCTATATATATATATATACAGGGTGGGCCATTTTAACCTATGCACCCAAATTTCTTTGTACCTAAGACAGATACGGAAAAATGATTCAGACAAAAGTTTTATGGTTTCGAGGGGGCCATAAGATGGCATCATTGGTTTGACCTTGAAGAGTTATTTGAAGGTCACATGAAGGTCACCTTTAATTTCTTAAATGGAACCTACTATTTGTCATTGCACATTCTTGTAGCTTATCTCGAGAGCTTTCCAAAACACTATAATTAAGTACTTTTTTGTTAAGTACTTTTTGAGTTATGAGGCTTGAAATAATTTCTTAATTTTACATAAACCGTAAAATATCTTGTAAAATATTCATTTTTCGATTATCTTACCTTAATACTTTTATGTACAAAATAATGAGAGGAATCAATTGGTGTAAAGAAAACACATAGTTGTTTTTAAGAAAAAATATGGAATTTGCAATTAACAATTCCATATTTTTTCTTAAAAACAACTATGTGCTTTCTTTACACCAATTGATTCCTCTCATTATTTTGTACATAAAAGTATTAAGGTAAGATAATCAAAAAATGAATATTTTACAAGATATTGTACGGTTTATGTAAAATTAAGAAATTATTTCAAGCCTCATAACTCAAAAAGTACTTAACAAAAAAGTACTTAATTATAGTGTTTTGGAAAGCTCTCGAGATAAGCTACAAGAATGTGCAATGACAAATAGTAGGTTCCATTTAAGAAATTAAAGGTGACCTTCATGTGACCTTCAAATAACTCTTCAAGGTCAAACCAATGATACCGTCTTATGGCCCCCTCGAAACCATAAAACTTTTGTCTGAATCATTTTTCCGTATCTGTCTTAGGTACAAAGAAATTTTGGTGCATAGATTAAAATGGCCCACCCTGTATATATATATATATATATATATATATATATATATATATATATATGTATGTATATCTATACCCATACAGCATAGAAAGGTTGCAAATATATTGCAGAATAATTTCATTGAAACATTGCAATATTGCAAATCGGTTACGAAACTTTGCTGCAACATTGCTGTAAAGTTGCGGCAACGTTAAGATGTCCGCTTTTTGTAATATTACAACGAAATGTCGCAGCAATATTGCAATGTAATATATTTGAAAAAATGCAACGTTGCTGCAATCATGTAGCAATATTGCATATAAAACATTTTTTCGAAATAATTCTTGACACATGAATCTTGGAAGTTTATAAAAAACATATAAAATAAAAAAATCTTTATATAAATAAAAATTTGTAATGATTGTATTCAAGATAATATATTGTAAAGTCATATTTAAATATGTATATTTAGATTTTATTATATCTAAATATATATATTTAGATATGACTTTACAATATCTTATCTTGAATACAATCATTACAAACTTTTATTTATATCAAGATTTTTTATTTTATGTTTTTATAAACTTTCAAGATTCATCTATCAAAAACTATTTCTTCCAATGATTTTATTTAAAATAATATATTGTAAAGTCATATCTAAATATATATATTTAGATATGACTATAATATGTTATCTTGAATAAAATCATTGCAAACTTTTATTTATATCAAGTTTCTTAAATTATGTTTTTGTATACTCTTACAATGATATAAAAGAACAAACATTAATTAGAATTAATTACATATTTTTATTTAAAAATTGTTAAGATCCATTTACATATATGTGTATGTGAAAAATACATAGAAATAATGTACAGAAAAACAAAAATAAAATATGAAATAAAATGTTCTATAAGATAATAAAAAAAATATATATATATATTTAATGAAGAAAAATCTGTTTAATATTCTGAATCCCAACGAGGGATCCAGATTATTAAACAAATTATTTGTTTAATAATCTAGATCCCTTATTAGGATTCAAAATATTAAATAAATCAAGTCAGTTTATCAGAAATTTAACTGACACAAGACAAGAAATATAATTACTACATTAGTCCTTTGTAGGCCTTATATCCACTTTAGATGAAAATTCGAATACGAGTTAGTTAAGTTTGGTGTCGCCACATAGCGGCAAGTAAAGAAACACATGTTATACATTTTCGCTATGTTAAAATGTTGTTGCAACATTGCCAAAGTAATATTACAAAATAATGTCTCTGCAATATTTCTGCAGCATTACACTGCTAAGTGCAATGTTGTAACATTGCAGCAATGTTGATGCAAGCTTCTGTGCTGTATGGGTACCAGAGAGAAGAATGAGAGGTGTCATGGCCCGCTTTTAGGTGATCCCTGAAAGCGATACGCCCTCTGTGGACCTTAAAAACGTGCACCTAAACTACGAAGCCAAGGTGCACGAATGTTCTCAGAGGGTAACATATAAGGTGCACAATTTCTGGTTCTGTTCCGTGCTATGTGCACAAAATGACGGTAGCACCAGTGCTGTATAGCAAGACGCTTACGTATATTAAATAAATTTTTAATGAATTTTGTATGACTCTCTCTCTCTCTCATATATATATATATATATATATATATATATAGAAATTTATTCATTATATGATTACAACACTTGAAAATAAGATATTTTATTAGGCTATTAATAAATAATTTATATATTTACAGAGATAAAGTTTGATATTATTTTTAATGTAAAACGCGTACACATTTCTTAAGAATAAAAGTTCTAAATAATAAAGATGTATGTGTGTATATATATATATATATATATATATATATATATATGTGGGTGGGGGTATGTGTGGTATGTACGTATGTATGTACGTATATATGCATAAAAGCGATGCGAGAGTTACGTGAGGAAGCGAGAAGGACGAGTGAAATAAGAGCGAACGAGATAGAAATAGCACGAGCAACGAGGACTCGAGCTCGAGAATCAGATTTTTCTTGCGCGCTATTATTTTCCTCTCGCTCGCATCTATTACTGTCTCGTTCGCTCCTATTACTGTCTCGCTCACTCCTATTACTGTCTCGCTCACTCCTATTATTGTCTCGCTCGTTCTTGTTACTGTTTCGCTCGCTCTCGATTCTTGGGTCCGCTTATCTTTCCGAGCTGTCTATCACGATTGTCAAGTGTGACAGAGAAAGTAAGACCATGAGTAGAGAGCGAGCGAGATGACCTATCATCAAAGAGTTCCGAAGTCTCTTACAATCGGTTTCTTCGCTTCCTCTCCATTCGCAATTCACGAAAATGTAAACATCTTATAAAATAAACATTGAAACTTTTATTTTTAATTTCATCGGTTTGAAAGTAATTTTAATGAATTAAAGAGATTTTTGCGATTAAAATGATATCAAACACGACGTAAATCGGGTAATTTTTAATTAGTCTGATAAAAATTTTATAATTATATTTTATAATTATATTTAATTAAATTTATGCGATTTATATCGTGTTTGATATTATTTTAATCTTAAAATTCTCATTATTCAATTAAAATTACTTTCAAATGAATAAAAAATGCATTTAATTTTTTGACATATATTCGTGAATATTATAAATGAAGTCTCATGTAAGAAACTTCGGAATCTGCGACATCGGGAATTTTTTCATTATTTATAATAATACACGACTTTAAATTGCCATAAAATAAAAACTAAAGCTTTGATATTTTATTTGATCTTTTTGATTAAAAGGGATTAATGAAATTTTTAAAATTGAAAATTATTCTAATAAAATATTGGGTTTAATGTGATTTCAATCGTAAAAATCAATGTGTACATGTATATAATAAAACTCTTAATTTCTCATAATTATAGTTTTATTTTAATAAATTAATAGTGTCTAATTTAAACTATAATTTTGAAAATAAGACTACATTGTATAAAATGTTGCATTGTACTTTACTTAATTTATCTTACTGAACATAACTTTAGAATTAATTTGATTTTTACGATTGAAATCACATTAAACTCAATATTTTATTAGAATAATTTTCAATTTCAAAAATTTCATTAATCCCTTTTAATTAAAAAGATCAAATAAAATATCAAAGCTTTAGTTTTTATTTTATGGCAATTTAAAGTCGTATATTATTATAAATAATGAAAAAATTCCCGATGTCGCAGATTCCGAAGTTTTTTACACGAGACTTCATTTATAATATTCACGAATATATGTCAAAAAATTAAATGCATTTTTTATTCATTTGAAAGTAATTTTAATGGAATAATGAGAATTTTGAGATTAAAATAATATCAAACACGATATAAATCGCATAAATTTAGTTAAATATAATTATAAAATTTTTATTATCAGACTAATTAAAAATTACCCGATTTACGTCGTGTTTGATATCATTTTAATCGCAAAAATCTCTTTAATTCATTAAAATTACTTTCAAACCGATGAAATTAAAAATAAAAGTTTCAATTTTTATTTTATAAGATGTTTACATTTTCGTGAATTGCGAATGGATAGAGGAAGCGAAGAAACCGATTGTAAGAGACTTCGAAACTCTTTGATGATAGGTCATCTCGCTCGGTCTCTACTCATGGTCTTGCTTTCTCTGTCACACTTGGCAGTCGTGATAGATAGCCCGGAATGATAAGCGGACCCAAGAATCGAGAGCGAGTGAAACAGCAACAAGAACGAGCGAGACAATAATAGGAGCGAACGAGACAGTAATAGGAGCGAGCGAGAGGAAAATAATAGCGCGCAAGAAAAATCCGATTCTCGAGCTCGAGTCCTCGTTGCTCGTACTATTTCTATCTTGCTCGCTCCTATTACTATCTCGCTCGCTCCTATTACTATCTCGCTCGCTTCTGTTATTGTTTCACTCGCTCTTACGTACTCATATACTGTCATGTTCATCTCGTTATCAAGCCTGCCGCTGGCAAGCGGCCGATGGCAAATTGTGACAAATAAATAAGTTAATCATTTTAAGATATATTTATAAGGGTATGCGAGTAATTTTAATGGAATAATGAAAATTTTGCGATTAAAATAACATCAAACACGGTATCAATCGGATAAATGTATTTAAATATATATAATCAAAATGTTTATTATCAGACTAATTAAAAATTATCCGATTTTTATTTTATAAGATGTTTACATTCGCGAGGAAGCCGAGTCCGCTTATCTTTACGACCTGTCAAGTGCGAGAGCGACAGCGAAACCGCGAGTCGAGAGCGAGCGAGATGACCTATCATCAAAGAATTCCGAAGTCTCTTACAATCGGCTTCTTCACTTCCTCTATCCATTCGCAATTTACGAGATTATAAAGTAAAAACTGAAACTTTTATTTTTTATTTTATCGATATGAAAGTAATTTTAATGAATTATTGAGATTTTTGCGATTAAAATGATATCAAACACGACGTAAATCGGATAATTTTTAATTGGTCTGATAATAAAAATTTTGATTATATATTTAACTACGTTTATCCGATTGATACCGTGTTTGTTATTTTAATCGCAAAATTTTCATTATTCCATTAAAATTACTTCTATACCCTTATAAATATATCTTAAAATAATTAACTTATTTATTTGTCATAATTTGTCATCGGCCGCTTGCCAGCGGCAGATTTGATAACGAGATGAGCATGACAGTATATGAGTACGTAAGAGCGAGTGAAACAATAACAGAAGCGAGCGAGATAGTAATAGGAGCGAGCGAGAGAGAAATAGTATGCCAGGCTGCAAGAAAGACTCTATTTCCAAGTTTTCGTTGCTCGTGCTATTGCTATCTCGTTCGCTCTTATTGCCATTTCGCTCTCTCTTATTACCTTCTCGCTTGCTCACATAACTCGTATACGCTATACACGCACACACACACACACACACACACACACACACATATATGTATATAAAACTTTGCTCACTTGAAATATCTACGCTATTTTTACAGATATGAAAAAATTGTAATTACGAAAATTGTACGATTAAAAGGACCATGATATGCTAGTAATATTGTTTTCGTAAGTGGAAGCGTTTTAGAAATTTCAAGATTATCTTCATATTTTTTAATGGAACCATCCTAATTTTTTTATATAAATCGATTCTTCGCAATATTCCGTGTAAAAAGTTATAAAGATAGTATAGTCAAAAATTGAACAATTAACGAGATATTTGATTCTTTAAGTTGACATAATTTTATATAAATTATAAAATATCTGATAAAATGTTCATTTTTCGATTATTTTACTTTAATAATTTTATGCATAGAATAGTAAGAGGAATCAGTTAATGTAAAAAAAACATATAATTGTTCTTAAGAAAAAATATGTCGCTGCTCATTGCAAATTCATATATCAAAAAAAAATTATATATATATATATATATATATATATATATAGAGAGAGAGAGAGAGGATCGCAAATTCGTCATTTCTCATTTCTATTAAAATTTATTTGATATTGTAAGCACCTTGCTATACAGCACTGGTGCTACCGACATTTTGTGCACATAGCACGGAATAGAACCAAAAATTGTGCACCTTATATGTTACCCTCTGAGAACATTCGTGCACCTTGGCTTCGTAGTTTAGGTGCACGTTTTTAAGGTCCACAGAGGGCGTATCGCTTTCAGGGATCACCTAAAAGCGGGCCATGACACCTCTCATTCTTCTCTCTGATGGGTACGAACGAGTGGCCATTACGAACGCGGCCGTTTCGAATGTGGCCGTTTCGAACGTGGCCATTTCGAACGTGGTCAAATTTATCCGTGGCCATTTCGAACGTGGCCGTTCCGAACGTGGCCGTTTAGAACGTGGCCGTTCCGAACGTGCCCGTTTCGAACGTGGCCATTACGAACGAGTGGCCATTACGAACGTGGCCGTTTCGAACGTGGCCGTTTCGAACGTGGCCATTTCGAACGTGGTCAAATTTATCCGTGGCCGTTCCGAACGTGGCCATTTCGAACGTGGTCAAATTTATCCGTGGCCGTTCCGAACGTGGCCATTTCGAACGTAGCCGTTTCGAACGTGGCCGTTTCGAACGTGGCCATTTCGGACGCTCCCATTTGTAATAGTGTTATTTTATAAAATACTTAATTCACATAACTCCTGTTTACTATCTGGGTTACGTTCCAAAACATCCTCTTCCAAGAAAATTTTACTTAAAAAATTAGTGCACGTTATGTGTATTATAGATTTTCAGTAGAATTTTCCTCGAAGAGGACGTTTTGGAATATGTAACTCTGAAATGCAAAATAATAGCTACATGTACTTTAATTTGTAACGTATATACTTGTTCTCAAATTTATGTTTTAATTTCAATAATTTCAATAATCCAAAATAAATTCAAAGTAATTAATTTTTTTTAAGAATATATCATTTATTATTATTAAAAAAATATTTTTTAAATATCAAACTTTTTATATTGATTGATTTATATTAAAATTTGTAGGTTTAACGACATTTTTACTGTCTAGAAAATGTCATTCATTGGAATTGAGTTTACAGATGATAGTGGTGGCGGCCTTGCACTTGTAAGCAAACAGTGGTTAACACCACGTAAACAGGAGGTGTTTTGGCCGCCTTGTAAATTTCAATCTCAATATAATAAGGCTATTAAAAAAGGCGTAGTCCCAGAGGAAGATGGTTCTTGGAAAATTTTTTAAATTAAATGCTGTTTTTTTGAAACTGGTAATGTGTAAATTACAAAATTTTCTATAAAATATTTATCTTTATGTATGTATAATTGTATTGTAGATGATTATAGCAAAGCACAAAGGCAAATCAAACAAGCACAGGTAACGTCTGATTGTCAAAGTGAAGTTGAGGAGGTTTTGCCATTAAAGAGAACAATCCATAAACCGAAAAAATTAATATACAGCAGCAGTGATGATGAGGACGAGGTTTTATCTGAGAAGCATAAACTTCCACCACCACCAAAGATTGTCAGATTAAATAACAAGGCAAATAATGATGAAGCATCATCTTCATCATCACGTAAGTGATATATCAATTAGTTATGGTCATTATATATCAATATAATAATATTAACATTTTGGTTAACTATAGAAATAGATAAAGATTTATAATTATATGTATATTTAAGAATTGCTTTCCTTGATTTCAACATTACGAAATATACAGATCTATTCCTTTGTTTATTTATAGTTTTAACACTAAATGAAAAAGATATTTGATAAATATTTGTTATTAAATCAATAACTTTTTCTGTTACTATGTGATTTCTGTTAATACAAGTTTTAATATTACAGTGTTCATATTTAGCCACATTGGGTGGAAGAGATTTTACATCCAAAACTAACAGGATTTTAAAGTATCTTTTAAGAGATGAGGTAGCTTCTAATTACAGTTTTTACGGTAAACGAATGAACAAAAGTCCCTTTTCTTCTTTAACTTGCTGCAGTGCTGTAGTTAGTAAGTATTTCTTTTTATCAAATTTAAAAAAGTTTATTATACAATTGTTATTATACGTTCACTATCCATATAAATTTTATTATGGGCAATGTTAGCTAAAACATATCCAATAAGGTTGTTCTAATGTTATTAAAACTTTATGAATATGCAGTTGCATTAGTCGCTTATCATTTACATTTATATTACAATTCTGAGCTGTTAAATATATAGATAACTAAATAAAACAACTACATGTTTATTAATAACATTAATAACAATTAAAAACATCGACGCAGTAATAGATCTTTAGCTAATATCAATTATGACAGTATATTATGAAATTTTCTTTGAATTTTGGTCTCAAAAAATACTCTCTGTATTGCTCATTTCATGTATTAAACTTTTGTTTTTATAGAATCGGTAAAATCAACATCATCTCAGACAGAAAAAGATATTGAAGATGTGATTAAGGTATGGCTTAAACACGCACCTCAGCGTATAAAAAATCGTAATAAAAATAAAGCTCCTGAACATAATAATTAAAAAGAATAAATTGGTTTTCATAAAGATTAGGTTGTGATAGAGTTTTGAGATAGAGTTTTTTGTTTCAAGTTTCTTAGAATTTATTTGTTTTATTCGGTACTTATATTTTAAGTTTTTGTCTACAGAAACATTTATTTTACTGTTCTATTTTAATTTTTATATTTGCGTTAAATTTATTACTATTCCTTGAAATATATTCATTAAAATATATTTAGCTTTGCTTTTTTAGATATCAGATAAGTATTAATTTATTTTTATACAAGAATGTTTTCAAATAAAAAAATCAAACATAAAAAAACAAAATTAAAACACAATGTAGGCGTTCGACAGTTATATAGGAGAGTCTCAAAAGCTGTAAGTACTATTTTAGATGAAGTAGTGCAGATTGAAGCTAATAATATTAGTGTTAATAATGGTAATATTTCAAATATTAATAATGATGAATGTTCCAATTGTAATATTAATAATGATGAACGTTCCAATTATATTAATAATGAATGTTCTAATTGTAATAATTTCTCTGAAGAAGAAAGCTTTACATATACACAAAATGTTACTTCATGTAACTTAGATGTTATTGAAAATATTATTTCCGATACAGGTTTATATGATTCCGATAGTAATAGTATCCCAGATAGCAAAGTCTGTAGAAAGCATATCATGCCAAGTGTCTGCTATCAACTAATGTTAGCAAAACGGCTACAAATTTGATACTGAAACTGTTATTACCAATTAAGTTGACAAATTGATGTCAAAAATCGAACAGAGTCTGCTCACAGAATCTGACGCAGATTGGTAGCAGAAACCAAGCAGAATCTGCTAACATGACTTGATATCAGATTATCGGCAAAAATCAAGCAGAATCTACGTGCGCGCAATTTGACTGCAGATTGACAGCAGAAGTGGAACAGGGTTTGCATGCGTGATCTGATGGCAAATTGGCAACAATCTGCATTTGATTCGATAGTTCCTTTGCTTACCGCTATGTGATGTATTTTCTCGCAATCAAATTTCTGTCAGAAATATATATAAAGTCGCTATTATTAATAAAAGATAAAAAATATAGTAACTATTTCTATCACTTTAATTTCTGATATGTGATACAAGCAGATAAGATTCAGAATATTAAACTGATTGGAATCAATAGGAAATGGAAAAATATTCATTTACTGCCTATTTGAAGCATAAAGGAAGAATTTAATTCTAAATAAATTATATCTCAAGTTTTATAAATTAAATTTAATTATTTTCACCATTTACTTTATTATTAATTTAATTAAATTGAGTCCTTTACTATGTGAGATATAACTACGGTATAACATATTATATGTTGTATTAGAAGAAAATTGTAATTAACCGATAACTCGCCGATAATAGTCTTATTTAACATCTGTAGTAATTAATTTTATTATATTTATATTACTTATTTATATGAATGACCAGAAGCTGCAGATTCTGCTCGGAATCTGCTGTCAATCTGCCGTCAGATTACGCGCGCGCAGATCCTGCTCGGTTTCTGCCGACAATTTGACATCAAGTGATGTTAGCAGATCTTGCTCGGTTTTTGCTAATAATCTGCTGTCAGATTCTGTGAGCAGGTTTTGCTAGCAAATCGTGAGCCTATTGCGGACATAATGGATGCCAATCTGCTAGCAACTTTTGTGGAAATCTGTCGCCAATCTGCTGGCATATTGCGCGCATTTTGCTTACCGGGATAGTTACAAATCCAGTTTTATTATCACGAGATAATCATTCACCTTTGCAAAATGATTTATCTACAAAGCTACAAGACTGGGCAACAAATTATAAAATTTCCCATTCTGCACTTACTAGTCTTTTACATATTCTTTCACCTCATTTCGCAGAATTGCCTCTTCATTCTAGAACATTGCTTCGAACACCTATACATATGCAAAGTAAACAATTGGAAAATGGAGAATATTGTCACATTGGCTTAGCAAATGAATTAAAGAATTTTTTGGCACAAAATACTATGTTCTCAGCTGAGGTGCTTAAAATTGGATTTAATGTTGATGGTTTACCTTTATTTCGTAGTTCAAACATTCAGTTTTGGCCAATTTTAGGAATAGTTAAAAATACCACACAAAATAAACCATTTCCTATTGGAATTTTCTGTGGCACATCAAAACCAATACCGTTAGAGAAATTTTGAGATGATTTTATAAATGAATTAGTTTATCTATTAAAAGAAGGTATTGAATTTTGTAATAAAATATATCGTTTGGAAATTCACAGCTTTGTATGCGATGCTCCGGCCAAAGCATATTTGAAAATGATTAAGTCACATTGTGGCTATTCCTCATGTGATAAATGTACTGAATCAGGTAATTATGTTCAACGAAAAGTTATTATGAGAAATATTTCGGCCTCAAAACGGACAGACGATTCTTTTAAATTACAGTTGGATAAAGAACATCATATTGGTAAATCACCTTTGTTAAAACTTGAAATAGGTTTAGTCACATCTTTTCCAATTGACTATATGCATTGTGTATGCCTAGGTGTTGTGAGGAAACTTATACATTCTTGGATCGATGGACAACCATTACAAGTAAAACTTTGTAGTAGATCTACAAATATAATATCAGAACGATTAATATCACTAAAGCATTGTATTCGTGCAGAAATTAATAGAAAGCCTAGATCACTGTCAGAGTTGCAAAGATGGAAGGCAACTGAGAACATTGTTTTAGAACATTGTTATTATATACAGGTCCTTTAGTTCTCAAAAATGTGGTTGATAAAGCCATTTACCAGCATTTTTTATTATTGCATTCTGCAATTACAATATTAATTTCTAAAAAGCATATTTCTAAATTTACTTGTGATTTTGCTGGTGAGCTATTAAAAATCTTTGTTAATCATTGCGAAAAAATATACGGATTACAATTTCACGTATATAATATTCATATGCTATCTCATTTGAGTGATGATGCACAAATATTTGGCCCTTTAGATGAATTCTCTGCTTTTGCATTTGAAAATTATTTAGGGCTGCTTAAACAAACTATTAAATCTCCTCACAAGCCACTTAAACAAATATACCATCGGTTAAAAGAACTTTCTATTTCCTCTGCTAATAAATATCTTACAACTAAAAGTTTAATAATGTATGAACTAGAACATACTTCTGGACCTTTACCAACAGCTGGTTGTCATTATAAACAATTTAAAAAATTGCGTTTAGAATCTTTTACTTTAACTATTAACCGTCATTCCTCTTCTGATTGTTATTGCCTCACAAATGACAATTTGGTACTGCAAATCCTTAATATTATAGTTGGAACAGAAGATGAAAGTTTAATAATTGGTAAATATTTTCTTTCTTATAAGTCTTTTTATTCATACCCTATTGAATCGAAAGATTTATATATTTTTGAAGTAAAAAATTTATCAATACAGAATCATACGAGATCCTACAAAGATATTATTGCGAAATGTATACTTTTACCAATGGATAAAGTTTTGTTATCTATGCCTTTAATACATTCATTATCAGTTTAATAATTATTATGTTTTTTACTTGAAAACATTCTTGTATAATTAATTTTTTAATAACTTTACATTATAATTCATAATTTTAATTGTTTATTTTATAATAAGATATAAATGTATATATGTTTGTTATAATATATATACAACATAATTTTTTTATAAAAAGATTAATGTATATGTTTGTTATAATATATACAACATTATAATTCATAATTTTAATTGTTTTTTTTTATAATAAGATATAAATGTATATATGTTTGTTATAATATATATAACATTATATATATATATATATATATATATATATATATTATATATGTATTATATATATACCCAAGGAGAACAAAAAGTCACCATAACATCAAAATGATATCATTTTGACTTCAAAACGTCAATTTCATATCAAGACTCCCTGCAGTGACGTCAAAATGACGTCATTGTGACCTGCGTGGACATTTTATTAGAAAAAAAAATGATTAGCTTTATATGTATTTGCAAACAAGCCATTCAATTTTTTTTATGGTATACGCTTATATATCTAGTATAATTATGTTAATATGTCTGTATAATGTCATATATATAGGCCCATATTCTGAATCCTCTTTTATCAATAAAAGTGCTTCTAAAAGCGGCCTGTAGCCAATCAGAAGGCTTATATACCGCTTTTAGAGGCACTTTTATCGATAAAAGAAGATTCAGAATATGGGCTATAATAGAAGCATGTCAAGGTTGAGAGTCACTCGCGAAAGAGGCGCTGTTTATTTTAGAACATGCGCGTCTTATATGTACAATAAGATCGTGCTTTAGAACAAAGAAGCCTGCTTTTAAAATCAAGAGAAAAAAGGATTAAGAAAAAAACATTCACGTTTTCGCCATTAGTTTTGTGTTGCGGTTCAGCGTGGTTTGACTATATAGAAGAAAATGAATCCATCAAAGGTATATTAATTGTATTAATATTAATATAGTCCCTTGATTCTGTTTGATAGAGGTTATATGGATGTTGTGTTTAGTGTGTGCTTAATAAGTGTCTGTTTAGTTTTTTCTTATAATTAGATTTTATGTGTGTATTAACAACGTAGAGATTGGAATAAAACTGTTGTAATGTACCGATCGACCTATCTAACCTCACTCTTTGGTTGTATTTAGAATTATAATAGAAAAGACACCTATTTATTAACTTGATAATTTTCTGCCATTGAAATGCAGAAACTGTGGATCAGTTAGTAAGTCTTATATTTTATATCTTTTTATATTCTTGAAGTAATGAGAATAAATTATTTTATTGTTTTTACTTTATACATATTTTATATTCATTAGCAATTGACAATTTTTGATGATTATTTTTTGTTTTTTAACGTTTAAATTGATATAATGAGAGTTACTGTCATTAGCAATTAATAGTTTTTATGATGACTTTTTATATTATGAATAAATTACATCATTCTAAATTAAACTGTCATTTAATTCATGTTATTTTTTAACAGGCAAGCCTAAAGATCAGCTGATCCTAAATTACATGCAAGAATTGTCAGCGAAGATGGATTGGCACAACATTGGGATTTCCCAAATTTTGCACGAGTTGTTCCCCAACGAAAATGATTTTGACCGGCCTGAAGGATTCCCTTCTTTGCCACTAGAAACTGAGGAATCTTTTGCAGACTTTGATGGTCACTTACATAATAAAGTGTTGTATAATCATATGGTGAGTTTTTTATCACTGTTAGTAAGGCAGATATTATATTTTATATGTATTCATGAAGTGTTTTGACTGATTTTCTGTGTTATAACTCAAATACCTGTTACGGAAAGGAAAGGGAGAAACAACCGCCTTTTTTACTTACTCTATTTTGTCGACCCTAATTAAGAACAACCTTGCACGACTTATTAGTTGGAAGGGTTCTGGAGGGATCAAGCTCAGTTTTGAGAAGTCCAAACTGAAAAATCTAGTAGAAAGTGAGTATTATCTAGTTTTTGAAAAAGTTATCTTCAGATTAATTTACGTTAGTTTTTCATATATGTATATAAGCATACACATTGCACACACACACGCACGCACACACACGCGCGTGCACACACACACACACGCACGCACACATTAATAATTAAACTACAACTTTATTTTTCTCTAATAGGTGTTTGCTTGAAGAAGTTTCCTAACATTCAAATTTTCATATTTGAAGACCATATGAAATGATGGTTCAACACTTCCATGCAGCGATTATATTAGACTAATCAGAATTATAGTTGTTTCCGCTTCACTGTATGTAAGTTCCAAAAAATATTTTAAGAAATTTTATTAAGTCTTTTTTTGTATGAAATACAAAATTTTGTATGAAATTTTATTAAGTTTTTATATGTTTTTGAGAATAAGACTGAAGTTTTTTCTTTATATTTTTTAAAAGACTGATACTTATATTCTCATAGAGTTTATACATAATATTAAGTAAGTTTATACATAATATTATTAAGTTATATATGTATAATATAGTTGATATATAGTATATATAGTATAGTATATATTTTATTATTAATAAAGTTAATATAATATTTCTTATATTGAATAAAATAATATGTACTACATATATGTATTACTAAAGAACTACAAAAAATAATAACTGTAATTATTTGTATATATATATATATATATATATATATATATATATATATGTATATATATATATATATATATATATATATATATATATATATATATATACAGAGTGATTCAGAACGATCTAGGTGTCCTTGCACAGACGTATTCCTGATTTAATTCTGAGATGATTTTTCCTTTGCGAAATTTTTGTCCGAAGCTTAGTTTTTGAGATATAATGGAAAATAGCTAATTACGAGCCGGGTACAATGGACAGGCATAGCGCAACGCGCCGTCTATTCTCTATTGTATTAGATGCCCGTTGTACCCGGCTCGTAATTAGCTAACTATTTTCAATTATATCTCAGAAATTAATATAAAGCTTCGGACAAAAATTTCGTAAAGGAAAAATCGTCACAGAATTAACTCATCAGGAATACATCTATGCAAGGACACCTGGATCGTTCTGAATCACCCTGTATATTGTTATCTTATCACCTGTGAATTTATTGCTTTTACCTAATACAAATATATAAAAGAACGATTTACTAGTCAAAATAATATCAAAATGAGGTCAAAATACAGTCATTTTTTTCCCGGTTTGATGTCATTGTGATTTTCTCTGTTTTGACATTATTTTGACATCATTTTGACGTTATGATGACTTTTTGTTCTCCTTGGGTAATATATTATATTAATATATTATATTAATATATTATATATTATATTAATATAATAATATATTATATATTATATTAATATATTATATTAATATATTATATATATATATATATATATATATATATATATATATTATATATAATATATGTTTTGTTACAAAATATCCATCAGATGTATATGCCAAGTTACATATCAGCAATAAATACATGTGAAATAAATATGTACTATACATTTTTTATTTTGTTCAAAATATTAAAATGACGTCTTTCTTACGTCAGAATAGAGTAAAAAAAGGTTATTATAACACGTCATTTTCACGTCTCATTATGACGTCTGTGGGCTGTGACTTATTCCCGTCATTTTTACGTTATTATTACGTATTTATAAAAGGATAACTGACGTTACGACTGACCAAAAATTAACGTGAAAATCACGTGACGTTGCTGCCTGGGTAGTGACTTTAGCCACTCCGATAAAGCTTGTAGAGCGAAGCGGGAGTGAAATGAGTACGGTTCCCAGTCGACACAATTACATGTTCACTATATCACAGCTATACATTTCAATATCACATTTTATATAACGTGAAAGTTGCTGCAATGTTGTAGTTATATTATAATTTCGCCCCTTTTCAAAAGTAACGGTGATGATACATTTATGTTATAAATACATAACCGAAAAACATAGTTGCTATATACAGGGTGTCCCATTTTAAGTGTCCACCCCAAATATCTCTCTCATTTTTGATTTTAGAGAAAAATGGTTCAGACATGTTTTGTATGGTTTCGAGGGGTGATGGTACCATTACCATAAGATGGTACCATTGATTTGACCTTGAAGAGTCATTTGAAGGTCACGTGAAGGTCACTTCAATTTTTTTAAATGGAACACCCTATATATTTTTACACATTCTTGTAGCTCATCTCGAGGGCTTTCCAATCGGCTTTTTCGCTTCCTCTATCCATTCGTAATTCACGAGAATGTAAACATCTTATAAAATAAAAACTAAAACTTTTATTTTTTATTTTATCGGTTTGAAAATAATTTTAATGAATGAATAAGATTTTTGCGATTTAAATAATATCAAACACGACGTAAGTCGGATAATTTTTAATTAGTCTGATAATAAAAATTTTAATTATATATTTAACTAAATTTATCCGATTTATATCGTGTATGATGTTATTTTAATCGCAAAATTCTCATTATTCCACTAAAATTACTTTCAAAAATAAATAAATATGATCAATACAATCAATATCAAATGGTCTATATTGTGCAGTGAAATAAATTATTTTAATTTTTTTTTAATAAAAGTCCTAATTGAATACGATGTATAAAAGCTCTATATACGTGTATATATATATATATATATATATATATATATATATATATTTATTTATTTATTTGTTACAGTTTGTCACGCTTGCCAACGACAGGTTTGATAGCAAGCGAGATGAGAATATACAAGACGACTACGTAAGAGCGAGCAAAACAATAACAGGAACGAGCGAGACAATGATAGGAGCGAGCGAGACAATAATAGGAGCGAGCGAGAGTAATGGAAACAGTAATGGAAACGAGTGAGAGGAATAGTGTGCAAGGAAGACTCGATTCTCGAGTCCTCGTCGCTCGTTCCTATCTCGCTCGCTCTTATTACCTTCTCGCTTAACTCTTGCGTATACTTATATGTGTATATATATATATATATATATATATATATATATATATAGTTTCATTCTCTGTTGTGTCATTTTATTTCATCTATGCGAATTTATTATAATTATATTTAATAATAATTATATCGCATAAATTATATATAATAATAATAATAAAAATATATTATTTTTTTTTATTATTATTATATATAATTTATACGACTGGGAGTAATGTGTTTTATAAGCGTGTGTACAAGTGTAATGTTTTCACAAAAATATATAAAGAGAAAAGATCACGCATAAATGAACTCGATGCCCGTGTTTCTCAATACGAAAATTATGGGCGTAGCACGGACACGCACCAAATACAGACTTTATCGACAACGTCAGAAAATGGGCGTAGCACGGACACGCACCAAGTGGAGACATTGGTTGCGTTCAGCAGGAAAAGGTGCTTTGCAACTGTTGTAAAATTCGTGAATCTGATTGGTGTATGCTCTTAGATTCAGTCAAAATTAAAAGCATACACCAATCAGGCTCACGAATTTTACAACAGTTGCAAAGCAGCTTTTTCTGCTGAATGCAGCCATTATCGACAGTACGAGAAAATATAGGGTGTGCGAAATAGTTCCAATTTCGAAAATGGGTGCGAGGGGCGTTGAAAGCAGTCTCGTAAAAGGGCAACAAGCACAGACATCTATACTATATACTAGACCGCTAACTTGCGTCAAATACATGTCCACGAAATTTATGTACTAAATTCTCACGCATGCGTAACGTTGGTGGACAGCAGTCACGTTTGTGATCGGTTGATGTTATGTACAATGTACATAAGTATGTAATTTGTGTATAAACTTACAGTTGAATATAAGTTATTTTTAAATAATATATAATGTTCTTCATTTTTAATTAAAATTTATTACAGCCTTTAAAGATAAAATATATCAAAATATATTTAAAAGGTATATGATATAATTAAAATCAAGATTAAAAATATATATAGAAGATTAAAAATATATAAAGATTAAAAATATATATATATATATAACATTTATATATATTTATATTTATTTTATTACAAAATTAAAAGTTTATAATGTAAAAAGTACAAGTTTTAAGGTGAAAACTTAAATATTAGCTGGCTACAAGTGTCCACCATATTAGTTTTCCACCAATATTACGCATGCGCGACCGCCATATTACATGGTTTTCGGGGACACATTTTATGTACAAAATCAATGGGAGTTAGCGATCTAGTTATAGTATAGATATCTGTGGCAACAAGTAAAACGCCAGCCTGGCCGCTCTCAGGTTTCTATTCGTATTAAGTTAGCCGGAAATTTTTCAGCCAACCAAAAATCTCCTTATGGAATCGTTTGTATTTCGTATGAAGATGTTTGAAGTGTGATTAAAAACGTTTGTGAGTAATTAGAATAATTATAAAAAATTAATCATTTTTACAGTATGTAGTTAGCCAACATAACTAAATATTAAAAATTCTCCTTATGAATCGTTTGTATTTCGTATGAAGAGTTTTGAAGTATAATTAAAAAGGTTTGTGAGTCATTCATTTAATTTTAATTAAATTTTTTTATATTGTGAAGTTAGCCGGAAGCTATATAAAATGGACGCCGTCCTGTGATTGGTCGATTTGCTTATGGTAAATACTAAAATTTTCTCATGTGTACTGACTTTAAGTGTAAGCAAAACGAGCAAATTTATCTCTTTTGTAACTTTTAATCCATGACTAATTTATTATTAATTCCGCATAATCGCATAATATATCATGGATCGTGGATAAGCGTAGATAATTGAAATATGTTTTTCTACCAATAAATAAGTAAATCTTTTATAATTGTTTTATAATGTAGTCATCATTCAGAAAATGATCACAATTTGTGATTATGTATTTAATTGTTATTTTATATTCGCTTTCAAATAATAAACTATATAATAATAAAATTTATATAAAAAGATGGTAATATATGTAATCCAATTAATTATAATTGACAAAATAATTTCTTGTGAAAAAATAAAAGTAAAAAATATAGAAGAATTTTTTTTATAGCTTGTATAAAAAATCAGTTTTATGCTAAGTATATTATAATTTTCTGGACTGTAGTAATATTTAATATATAATTTTTGCTATATAAATATATATTTCTGATATAAAATCTATTTCTACAGATAGTAAGATCGGCTGAGTTATGTCACAGAATATCAGAAGGCTTACATCAAAATGCGAGAGAGAGGAGATGGCATATATCAATATGAATCCATTGCTGATGTTGTAAGAGCAAAAATAGATATCTCTGTAGATTTTATTATTTTTGCATCCGAAAACTTGAAACAATTATAAAAGATTTACTTATTTATTGGTAGAAAAACATATTTCAATTATCTACGCTTATCCACGATCCATGATATATTATGCGATTATGCGGAATTAATAATAAATTAGTCATGGATTAAAAGTTACAAAAGAGATAAATTTGCTCGTTTTGCTTACACTTAAAGTCAGTACACATGAGAAAATTTTAGTATTTACCATAAGCAAATCGACCAATCACAGGACGGCGTCCATTTTATATAGCTTCCGGCTAACTTCACCATATAAAAAAATTTAATTAAAATTAAACGAATGACTCACAAACCTTTTTAATTATACTTCAAAACTCTTCATACGAAATACAAACGATTCATAAGGAGAATTTTTAATATTTAGTTATGTTGGCTAACTACATACTGTAAAAATGATTAATTTTTTATAATTATTCTAATTACTCACAAACGTTTTTAATCACACTTCAAACATCTTCATACGAAATACAAACGATTCCATAAGGAGATTTTTGGTTGGCTGAAAAATTTCCGGCTAACTTAATACGAATCAGGTTTCTCTCTGTTCGTACTAAATGTATGGTGTAAACAATGCCGTTTGAGTTGATACGATACGCATCGAGAAGGCGTATCGTATCAAAATAATACGCGTATCAAGCATATGTATGGCGCTGTAAACACTTGTGCATTAGAGACCCTCTAATCAGAGTCACGAAATAACGTCAATAAGGTTGGGTCGGCAACGCCATGTTTTTACTAAAAACGGAAATATTTATGGAAGGAAATAAATTTAATTTGAATAGTATTTGAAATAAATAATAAACAAATGACTAATAACTTAGATAAGATGATTAACGTCAAAAAATAATCTCGCAGAGAAATGAAGTATTGGTTGGATTTCAATTTTTTCGTCTCACATTTACTGCCCATTTTGCTCTTCGTTCTTTATCGCGTGGAAAAACTTTCATTACATATCCTTTTTCAGTTGAATTATTACAATTTAATGCGGAACAACCAGGCATGTTTGTAATTTTAAACTATTTAGTAAAAACATGGCGGCACCAATCAAAATTGGGGACGTTATTTCATGACTCTGATTAGAGGGTCTCTATTGTGCATCAAAGAACGAAGGATTATTTCTGACTGGTCGGCCATTTTTCGTTTATATAACATTACTGTGTATCACTTGCCGACTCTTCGTACTTTATTGCGTACTTTAGCTGGATTCCTTAAAGCGCGCGCATGTATTTATACATTTGATGTAAACGCAGTCGAATTAGGGCCTGAGCACAATGATGTCGTAACTGTTTCCGACAAAGTCGTATGCGTAAGTCGGAGACGTTAGTCAACGCACAAGGATTTTACGTAAACGTAGGTATCGCATAAAGCCGGTTATACAATAGCTGTCGTAAGTCGGGTGTCGTAAGAGTTGACCAATCGTATTCGATTATTCTTCTCTAAAATCAACTGTGATTGGTTAACTCTTACGACACCCGACTTACGACAGCTATTGTATAACCGGCTTTGGTCAACTCTTACGACACCCGACTTACGACAGCTATTGTATAATCGGCTTAAGGGCCTGAGCACAAAGATGTCGTAACTGTTTCCGACAAAGTCGTATGCGTAAGTCGGAGACGTTAGTCAACGCACAAGGATTTTACGTAAACGTAGGTATCGCATGACATGCAATACAAGATACGGCCTACGTTTACGTAAAATCCTTGTGCGTTGACTAACGTCTCCGACTTAGGGCCTGAGCAGAATGGCTGCCTTATAATTTTAAGACTATGTTTTATGCCTTAGGTCTTTGTCTTAAGTAACGCACAATACTGTGTGTTATGTCCCGATGTCTTATGTATACGCGAACGTTTGTAAGGCTATAGCACACAAATTCCATAGCCGTAACATTAAGACATACCATAAGGATTTAGCCAATAGGAGCGTAGCATAACATGTCAGCCAATAGCAATGGATCCATAAGCTGAAATTATAACTTTAAGCATAAGAGTAAAATTCGACCAATCAGAAGTCATTTTTAGATAGACGAAAAGAAACAAATTTTAAAAGTTTTAAGATATAGTTTTTCTATATACAATTATGTGGTACAAAAAACGTGTGATATAACCTAATTGTTTGATTTGATCTATATGGTTCATATAATTAATATTTAGATAAGTGGCTAAAGTTTATTCAATAAACTTTATTGAAATAAGAATAAAATAAAATATAAAAATATAAAATCAAATTAATATTGCATAATTACATATTATAATATATATATAACATAATTATATATTTTAAGGTGTTATTCATCAAAATTTTCTGTAATATAAATGAAAAATATTTTTTTAACGTTAATGATTAATATAAACATAAAATTAACTTCGGTATTCTCTTAAAAATATATTCGAAAAATATTGATAAAGAAAATAATGAAAAAATTAACACTTTGTTTATTTTGTAGCAATGGACGATATATGGGAAGATCCTGATTTTCTCCTAAAATTTATACAATGGAGTGCGTTGGTCATTATATGGAAAAAAAGACAACGTAGGCGGAGGAGGTGGTGGGTAAGACCTATAAATGTAAATAGGTCTTATCAAGGAGACTTTGAAGCTTTATCAAGAGTTAAAAGACGATACCGTAATGTTTTTTCGATATACAAGGATGACAGTGGATACTTTTTATACATTACTGGAAATGATAGCTCCAAAACTCCAGAAATGCAATTGGAGAGCTCTTTCTCCTGAATTACGTTTGTCTTCGACTCTTAGATATTTGGCGACTGGAGATCAAATATTATCAGTAGCATTAGCATACCGTATCGGAGAATCTACAGCATATAATATCATTAAAGAAACAACTAAAGCTATCGTGGAAGTTTTGTTTCATCAATTTGTATCACCTCCTGTAGAAGCAGATTATAGAAGATTTAGTGCAGGATTTCTTGATGAATGGAACTTTCCAAACTGTGTAGGAGCTATTGATGGCAAACATTGTATAATTCAGGCGCCTGCACGATCTGGTAGTTTATTTTTTAATTATTTTTTAAAAAAACGTTTAGTGTGGTATTGATGGCTGCATGCGATTATAAGTACAAATTTACTCTAATTGATATCGGAGCATACGGAAGTCAAAATGATGCTGGTGTATTTGCTGAATCTGAGTTTGGGAAATTATTAAAAGAAGAAAGATTGAATTTGCCAAAAGAAAGAGTAAAACTACCAGGAGATGATGAATCAACTAATTTTTTTTTTATTGGAGATGATGCATTTCCTTTGTCAAAAAATTTAATGAAACCTTATTCAGGTACAAACTTAGATGAAAAGAAAAGAATTTTCAATTATAGATTATCTCGTGCACGACGAACGATTGAAAATGCTTTCGGAATCTTAGTATCGCGTTGGAGAGTTCTGCGTCGACCCATATGCATGCATCCCAAGACTGCCGATATAATAATTTTGAGTACAGTATGCCTCCACAATTTCTTGAAAAGTATGGATGACCAACAAACTCCAATGAATAGATTTTACTGTCCTCCAAACTACGTTGATGGTGAAAATAACAATGGAGAAATTATAAATGGTGCTTGGCGAGAAATTAATGATATGCCTCTTCGAGATATGGTACCAACCAATGCTCGTCGAGCAACAATGGAAGCATATGCACAACGAGAAACGTTAGCGAATTATTTCTTGACTCCAGCCGGAGAAGTACCATGGCAACATGATTATGTACAAAGAGGGCAAAATCGTGATTAAATTTGAATACAAGTACAATGCACAATCAAGGCTGCTTTCGCGACAAAATCAAAATGATCCAGATTAAAATGATCTTGCGCTGTGATTCATCATTTTAATTTGGATCATTTTGATTTTGTCTTCAAAGTAGCCCAAGAAATGACTTATTTAATAGACATTAATGTTATATGTATGTGTATATTTTTGTTAAATATCTCGTACAATGTTTGATGAAATACATATCAATAACTTGCATGTTAAATACAATATTTAATTAATAATTTTATACTTAGGCAAATTTAATGACTAGCATTATTTGTACGTACGTTCCATACTTAGGCAAATTTAATGACTACCATTATTTGTACGTTCCATATAACACATACTAGATAGATAGATAAAGAAAATAATCAACAACATATTATTAACACATACTAGATAGATAGATAGAGAAAATAATCAACAACATATTATTAAATCTTTGGTATATAGAAATTAAGAACAAATAAAAGAAAAAATGTTTTTTTCAATGACATTATTGCACAAATGCTATAAAAATTTTTCGCAATATTTAAAAAAAATATATATTAATTTTTTTGTATGAAATAAGAAAAATTTGACAAAAATTTGACTTACTATATTAAGTTGTCCATAATATATCAATTATTTGTTTTTTCTTTTTTTTGCGCAATTCTTGTGGCATGTTTTGTAATTCTGCTGCTATGAAATCTGCAAATTTATCATCAACATCTTTAATGTTTTCAATTCTTGATTTTGTAACCAGATGAGAAGAATTATTTATTTTATCAGATAGTTGAGTAGTCAATGATAACAAAGTTTCTTCTATTTTATCTGACTGTGAAATTCGCTGTTTTTTTATAGGCGTAAAACATTTGTCATGATTTGCATTAGTTTCAGATAGTGTCTGTGTTTTAGATCCATGTGAAGATGTTATCGAAGACATGGATGGTCTTCTTTCTTCTAGTCTTTCTATTGTTGCAGGTATTTCAATGGATGTTGTTGTAGCTGTAGATGTACATGGTTGCTGAAGTGTTGACATAGACTTTCTAATACATGGATTTGTTGCACTAAACAATGAATGTTGTTGATTTCCATTTAAAGTCGAAGTTATAGAATCAGGAGGTGAAATCACTGCTGAAGCTGTTGAACTATTCTGCGAACTCTCAAAGCTCAGAATGTTTTGCGAACAACTCAGTATGTTTTCTTTATTGTTTGTTTCTTGTGATAGATTGCTGTATGTGCTGCAATGAAGAATGTTTAATTTTTAATAAGTCACTGTGATTGAGAATACACAAAAAGCAATGTTAAATGGACATATTTTCTTTTGGCTATATGTTTTTCGAAAAACTTCATACTGTCATATAGTGGCCATACTACTCGATTAGATATTCCACTTCCACTTCTTGTCTCATTTTGCCTTTGTTTTCTTTCCTTTGAATATTTTTCTCTTAAACGAGTCCATCGAACTTGACATTGGTTTACTAAAAAAATTATACAAATGTTAATTGAATCTTCCATTGAATAACTATTGCAATAAAAATATTCTGAATGTTAAAAAATTGATCTATCAAATTTAAACTACTCTTATTATAAACAAGTTTCGATTTCTCTCAAAAAATTAAAAATAAGATTAAAAATATTATTACTTTGATCAACATGAATAAAAAGAATATTTTAATGGTAAAAAATTCAGTAAAAATCAAATAAAATATTTACGTGATAAAAACATATTTACCTGATAATTGCATTATCTGAAATTTCAAGCCATGATTTTTCCTTGATTAATTGGTCTTTATAATCTTTTAAGGATTTGTCATAAAGATGAGGATAACCTTTTATCAAATCAATTAATAATACATCGTTTTCATAAATTATCGTGGTATCGAGTCCTTCATAATTTTTATTATTATCCCCTGAAATGGATTTATAGGACCTCATTGAAAAATTTTCTGAACAATAACTATTGTGGTCTCCCATATTTTAAATAATAAAACAGAGTTAAATATATATATATATACACAAAACAGTATTTCTCTCTCCTTTGCATTGATCAGATAGAACATAGATGTGCCACAATCATTTGAGCCACCATTTCAATACATCTACAAATTCCGTGTACGTAAAAATTTCAACCGATTGAAATTTTTCTTATGCTTAAGTTTTTAGTAATTTTCTGTTTCCTTAGCATATAAAATCTAAAACAACTATCTGATTGGTTCTTGAGCTTATGTTATGTATTATGGCTATGTTTTATGGATATCCGTGTGCTATAGCCTTAAGAAATAAACGTTCGCGTATACATAAGACTCGAGACCACGGTCTTAGGGCCTGAGCAGAATGGCTGCCTTATAATTTTAAGACTATGTTTTATGCCTTAAGTCTTTGTCTTAGGTAACGCACAATACTGTGCGTTATGTCTCGAGTCTTATGTATACGCAAACGTTTATTTCTTACAAATGTTCGCGTATACATAAGACTCGAGACATAACACACAGTATTGTGCGTTACCTAAGACAAAGACCTAAGGCATAAAACATAGTCTTAAAATTATAAGGCAGTCATTCTGCTCAGGCCTTACCGCTCAATGAGTACGTTTACACAGCAACGTTAATCTGGTTTAGTAACAATCGTAGTTATAACTCCCTAAAAGTGATGTTCGTTTATGCGTCGTCTACAATGAGATTTTAAGGAGACTTAAAGCGTAAGATTTAAGAAATTGACCAATCACAGTCGAGTATTCTCTTAATACTTGACTGTGATTGGTCAATTTCTTAAGTCTTACGCCTTAAGTCTCCTTAAAATCTCATTGTAGACGACGCTTAACACGCAAGGATTTATTCGCACATTACATAAAACATAGTCTTAAAATCTTAAGGCAGCCATTCTGCTTAGGCCCTTACATACAGGTCTGGAAACTCCGGTGGTGGGGGAGGTCTCACTTAGTGTGTCCGTTTTTCGGAAGTTCACGGCTTGCCTGCTAGGTTCGCTGCGATCTAGAAGTCATTTTAGACGTATGTTAGAGAGAGAACGACTACTGCCGTCTATCTCTGTCTCTCTCGCTCGTATTGCGACTTTTAGTCGAAAAACGGACACACTAAGTGAGACCTCCCCCACCACTAAAAAAGGCCTGAGTTTCCAGACCTGTATGTAAGACCGTGCTCGAGACATAACACACAGTATTGTGCGTTACCTAAGACAAAGACCTAAGGCATAAAACATAGTCTTAAAATTATAAGGCAGCCATTCTGCTCAGGCCCTTACGCATACGACTTTGTCGGAAACAGTTACGACATCTTTGTGTTCAGGCCCTAACATGCAATACAAGATACGGCCTACGTTTACGTAAAATCCTTGTGCGTTGACTAACGTCTCCGACTTAGGGCCTCCGCACAAGGTGTTCCGTATCGCATTACGTTACGTTAAGTATAGATCGTAAATTTAACTCCGTACGTAAAATTAAACTTCAGTCAACGCACAGAAGAAATCGTAAACGTAAAGACATGTCTTTACGTTACGATTTCTTCTGTGCGTTGACTGAAGTTTAATTTTACGTACGGAGTTAAATTTACGATCGATACTTAACGTAACGTAATGCGATACGGAACACCTTGTGCGGAGGCCCTTACGCATACGACTTTGTCGGAAACAGTTACAACATCTTTGTGCTCAGGCCCTTAAACGTTTGGTGCGCACGTAGACCTTTATCTGTAAGGTCTATGGGTGCGCATTACTTTTGATTCGCGTATCAAAAGACGTACGGTGTAAACCAGGCCTATGGTTCAATGCAACTAGTTCAATGCGTTTCCATGACATTGATAATATTATATGTGTACATGTATGTATATGTATATATGCGTACAAGTTGATTACTGTCAATGTAAAAAAATTTATTAAAATATTGACAAAGTATTTCAAAAGCAAATATATAATAATAAATTGTGTAATTTTATTTATATTGTTATATTTAATAAAAAATTGTAATTATAAATCTCATATTTATATATATAAATATATAATTTAATGTGATAAACACACAATGACCTTATATTTTGACATTCGAGTGCAAAATCCTGAAACTGCTTCAATAAATACATTTGTAACTTGGCATAATAACTATCCCTTGTTAGCTGTTTCTGCATATTCTCAAGACAAGGGTGGCTTTGTAACCATTTATGATGATCAAGGTGAACCTGTGCAAGACATTGAATCATCAGGACATATTGTGGCGCAAGTTACTGCACTTGCATGGCATCCTGAGAGGACATGGTTGGCAGCAGGATGGGAGAGCGGAGAGTTACGAGTTAATATCATAAATACTATAAACTGCAGAAAAAAAAAATTAGTTTTTTTTTATTAATCTCTGATTATCATTTCAATGAATTATTTTTTTAATTATTATAAGATAAAGGAAAGTGTTAAATTGTTAAGTATTATAGGTATGGCCCGGCGATACTGGGACTCAAGAATTCAGTGTAATAGTAACTCCTCATCGAGAGTCTATCACAATTCTGCAATGGAGTCAGTATGGTAGCCGTTTAGTATCTGCAGATACTGGTGGATCTATAGTTGGTTGGAAAATAGATTCCAGAGGACAACTTTTTATGACATTCCATCATGAATTGAAAGAGTCTTTTACACAAATCGCATTTAGAAAAAATCCTTCAAAGTCAACTATTGACATTAGGTATATAATATATATATCATCACATAATATAAATAATTAATATAAATCATCACATTTTTAAATAAATAAAATAAATTAAAAGATAATTGAATTTTTATATAGAATAGATTATATTTTTCTAATAATTATATATATATATATATATATATATATATATATAATTATTTAATATTATTAGAAAATATTATATTTTCCTGATATATTCCTAAAAATATTAAATATTTTTAAAAATATTGAAAAAAAATTTCCAAGTAAAAACCATGTAATTTAGATAAATAAATCCTCATTTATTAATTCAATTTTTTTTGCAGACTATTATTTTGAACGATTTATTTTTTACAGTGGTTTGGCAAAAGCAGCGGTGGCTGGTGATGAAAGAGCTTTAGACTTATTTAATTCATGGCGCCCAAGAACTGCTGCACCAACAACAGTTTCAACTCAACGAGACAATCATGCGTTCTACATTGGTACTGCAAATGGCATCATATACTTTGTTGATTCTCAGGGACAATGTAAGGAAGTTCTTAGTACTGATAGTGCAGCGTTATATTGCTTATTGTATCATCAGACTAGAGATTCTATCATCATCATGACGGAGGGATTAAATATTGGGCATTTTCAATCAGATTCAATCAGCGGAGAACTTACTGAATTGACAAAGGTACTAATTATATAATAATAAATATAAACATTTCATTTAGCTCAAAATAATAGAAATAATTAAATTTTATTTTTTAATAACTATGTATCTACAAGTGCTTTTGTGATAAAAGTACATCTACAAAAATATGTTTCTTATATAAATGATACAAGAAAAAATATGCAAATTGGAAATATATATATATATATATATATATATATATATATATATATACAGGGTGGACCATTTTAACTTTTAATGGAGAATAACTCGAAAACCAAGCCCGGGAGAGAAAAATGTTTCAGACAAAAGTTGTTTGGTTTCGAGGGGGCCATAAGATGGTATCATTGGTTTGACCTTGAAGAGTTATTTGAAGGTCACATGAAGGTCACCTTCAATTTCTTAAATGGAACCTATTATTTTTCATTGCATATTCTTGTAGCTTATCTCGAGAGCTTTCCAAAACACTATAATTAAGTACCTTTTCGTTAAGTACTTTTTGAGTTATGAGGCTTGAAATAATTTCTTAATTTTACATAAACCGTAAAATATCTTGTAAAATATTCATTTTTCGATTATCTTACCTTAATACTTTTACGTACAAAATAATGAGAGGAATCAATTGGTGTAAAGAAAACACATAATTGTTTTGAAAAAAAAAATGTAATTGTTAATTGCAAATTCAAACAACTTTTGCAACCATACAACTTTTGTCTGAAACATCTTTTTCTAAAATTAAAAATAAGAAAGTTATTTGGGGTGGGACATTAAAATGGGACACCCTGTATATACAAGGTGGATCATTTCAATGTTCCACCCCAAATATCTCTTTTCCTATGCAATACAAAAAAATGTTTCAGACAAAAGTTGTATGGCTTGAAGGGGGCCATAAGATGGTGTCATTTGTTTGACCTTGAAACACATAGTTGTTTCGAAGAAAAAATATGTAATTTGCAATTAACAATTACATATTTTTTCTTCGAAACAACTGCGTTTTCTTTACACCAATTGATTCCTCTCATTATTTTGTGCATAAAAGTATTAAGGTAAGATAATCGAAAAATGAATATTTTACAAGATATTTTACGGTTTATGTAAAATTAAGAAATTATTTCAAGCCTCATAACTCAAAAAGTACTTAACGAAAAGGTACTTAATTATAGTGTTTTGGAAAGCTCTCGAGATAAGCTACAAGAATATGCAATGAAAAATAGTAGGTTCCATTTAAGAAATTGAAGGTGACCTTTACGTGACCTTGAAGCAACTATTCAAGGTCAAACTAATGACACCTTATGTCCCCCTTGAAACCATACAACTTTTGTCTGAAACATTTTTTTTGTAAAAGGCGTAGAAGAGATATTTGAGGTGGGACATTAAAATGGCCCACCCTGTGTGTGTGTGTGTGTATATATATACAGGGTGTTCCATTTTACTTTGCCATCGAAATATCTCGTAAAGTCTAAAAAGTACGAAAAAATGTTTCAGACAAAAGTTGTATGGTTTCGAGGGGGACATAAGATGGTGCCATAAGTTTGACCTTCAAGAGTCAGCTGAAGGTCACGTGAAGGTCACCTCCAACTTAAAAAAAATGTAATTTACAATTAACAATTACATTTTTTTTCGAAACAATTATGTGTTTTCTTTACACCAATTGATTCTTTTCATTATTTTGTACATAAAAGTATTAAGGAAAGTTAATCAAAAATAAATATTTTACAAGATATTTTACGGTTTATGTAAAATTAAGAAATGACTTCAAGCCTCATAACTCGGAAAGTACTTAATGAAAACTAACTTAATTATAGTGTTTTGGAAAGTTCTCGAGATGAGCTATAAGAATATGCAAAAGCATATAGGGTGTCCCATTTAAAAAGTTGGAGGTGACCTTCACGTGACCTTGAGGTCACTCTTCAAACTAATGGCACCATCTTATGTCCCCCTCGAAACCATACAACTTTCGTCTGAAACATTTTTTCATATCTTTTAGACTTTACGAGATATTTCGATGGCAAAGTTAAAATGGAACACCCTGTACACAGGGTGTTCGGAAATTCAATCGACAAATTTTCAGAGATTGTCGGGGGCACCATAAGAATCATTTTTTGCAAATGAACCTGGGGTCGAAAACGTATTATTACATCGCTACGGCATACGGAGTGTTCGAAAGAGTCGGTACCTCGAAATATCACAAAAAATAGAAGTTTTACAAAAAATTGTTTCAAACAAAAGTTGTAGGGTGTAAAAAGGTCTATTTACTGGCGCCACGTGTTTGACCTTGGATGGTGTCGCCAAGGTCACGACAAGGCCACCTTGAATTTTTGAAATGGAAACCCTCCACTTTTTATTGCAAGGTGGCCTTGTCGTGACCTTGGCGACGCCATCCAAGGTCAAACACATGGCGCCAGTAAAATAGACCTTTTTACACCCTACAACTTTTGTTTGAAACAATTTTTTGTAAAACTTCTATTTTTTGTGATATTTCGAGGTCCCGACTCTTTCGAACACTCCGTATGCCGCACAGTGGTCCAGATTGTGAATTTAGCGGCTCAAAATTCGTACGCACGTGGGCGCGATATAAAATGCTTATGTAATCTGTTATTTTTCTGTTATTTTGCCAGAGAAAAAGGAATTTAAGAAAAATTTTGTTCGGAAATGGAATTATTGGTTGATGTTGTTCTTCAAGGCATTATTCATTTTACATTATAATATAAAACTTTATTATATATAAATTTTATTATATTATATATAAAAATAACTATATTTTAACTTATTAACTTATATATTATTAACTTGTATATAAAAAAATTATATTTTTAATAAATGATTTCTTGATATAATATATTGTGGTTTCAATGGTTCTTTATTGCGCAAAATTTGAAACAGATCGTTATATGTCAAATTGTTATTATTGTTAGTTACACTATTCATGGTGTCAGTATTTATATCTCTATAATAGAATAAATACACACAGAATATAATAATGAAAGATGTATATATATATATATATATATATATATATATATATATACAGAGTGAGCCATTTTAATTAACGCACGCAATTATTTCGGAAATAAAGCATTTTAGAGAAAAATGTTCCAGACAAAAGTTGTTTGGTTTCGAGGGGGCCATAAGATGGTATCATTGGTTTGACCTTGAAGAGTTATTTGAAGGTCACATGAAGGTCACCTTCAATTTCTTAAATGGAACCTACTATTTGTCATTGCATATTCTTGTAGCTTATCTCGATAGCTTTCCAAAACACTATAATTAAGTACCTTTTCGTTAAGTACTTTTTGAGTTATGAGGCTTGAAATAATTTCTTAATTTTACATAAACCGTAAAATATCTTGTAAAATATTCATTTTTCGATTATCTTACCTTAATACTTTTACGTACAAAATAATGAGAGGAATCAACTGGTGTAAAAAAAAACACATAGTTGTTTCGAAAAAAAAAATGTAATTTGCAATTAACAATTCCATATTTTTTCTTAAAAACAACTATGTGTTTTCTTTACACCAATTGATTCCTCTCATTATTTTGTACATAAAAGTATTAAGGTAAGATAATCGAAAAATGAATATTTTACAAGATATTTTACGGTTTATGTAAAATTAAGAAATTATTTCAAGCCTCATAACTCAAAAAGTACTTAACAAAAAAGTACTTAATTATAGTGTTTTGGAAAGCTCTCGAGATAAGCTACAAGAATATGCAATGACAAATAGCAGGTTCCATTTAAGAAATTGGAGGTGACCTTCATGTGACCTTCAAATAACTCTTCAAGGTCAAACCAATGATACCATCTTATGGCCCCCTCGAAACCATAAAACTTTTGTCTGAAACATTTTTCTTTAAAATGCTTTGTTTCCGAAATAATTGCGTGCGTTAATTAAAATGGCTCATCCTGTATATATATATAGGTATATTTTCGAACCTCATATATACACCCACCCACAAAGAATAATATAGATACATAATATAAAAAACTAAAAATGTGATACGTACAATAATGATGTATATGGAGATATTAAATAATAATAGCGTCCTTTATAAAAGTGAAAAAAATTATATATATATAAAATTATATGATTTGTCAATTTCAAAAAATCAAACGTAGCTTGGGAAAGAAACTGGTATGCTTTATTTGTATGACTTCTTTATTTGAAAACTGCCTACATTACACTTATGTGTGTCTTCCGTTGTTGTTTAATAACAAAAGAAAGAAAGAGAGAGAAAACATCTAGCAATTGTTCCAAATGATCCGGCGCGGCGCTCGCGTTGGCTGTGCCGCGACCGAGGCCTTGCCTCGCGCTCGCCTGTATAACATTGGATATAGAATACGTTGCAGAAGACGCAACTGCGAATCAATGCAAATAAATTTTTTTTTATTCGCCAGCGATATATTTGTATTATATTTTCATCATAGTTACATTAGAGTAAAACAAGGTAATTTTTAGTAATATCACAATATGTCAACAAATTGATTAAAACATCATACTTACTTCAAACATATATGAATTTTTTACAAGATTAAATATATATATATATATATAAGTTCATTTAATACACTTATCTGCAATTTTGATACTTATAGTAAAATAAAACATTAAACTAGTTTATTATCAACTGAAATTATCAAAAGTGAAACAAGAATAGCATTGCGCGCGATGACGTTTTTCATTGAGTTTCACGTTGTATTTGTGCTAGTCCTTCACTACACTCATGATTTTGTGTTTAAAAATGCATTTTTAATCTTAATTAAGATGTGTACTTCAAAGTTATGATCATTAATAGTTTTGTTTCTCACTTTGAAAAATGGGTTTTGAGCCGCTAAATTCTTATTCTGGACCACTGTGTGCCGTAGCGATGTAATGACACGTTTCCGACCCCAGGTTCATTTGCAAAAAATGATTCTTATGGTGCCCCCGACAATCTCTGAAAATTTGGCGATTGAATTTCCGAACACCCTGTATACAGGGTGAGTCATTTTAATCGACGCACGCAAATATCCCGTAAAGTAAGCAAGATAGAAAAAATGTTTTATACAAAAGTTGTAGGATTCAGAGGGGGATACCTGATGGTAACCTTGACTTTGACCTTGGAGTCCAATTTAGGGGTCATTTTAAGGTCAACTTGAAATTTTTAAATGGGACCCCCTGTTTTTTATTAGATATTCTTATAGCTTATCTCTTGCTTGTGTGCTTGCTACCTGGGTGTATATACAAGGTGATTCTGAACAAACGTGTTTGTCTTTAAAATATCAAATTCTTGAATGAATTCTAAGACGATTTTTCCTCTTGCAAAATTTTGCCCGGAGATTAGTTTTTAAACTATAAAGGAAAATAGTTAACTACTTACGGAACGAGTACAAGAGGTAGGCAGAGACGACGCGATATAGGCAATTACGTGGGGCGCTCGCCGCGATCAGCTGATTGCTATACGCGATGACTGTAACAATCTGTGTGTGTGTGTGTGCGTGTGTGTGTGTGTGTGTGTGTGTGTGTGTGTGTATGCGTACACATTCTCACACACACACTGATTGTTACAGTCATCGCGTATAGCAATCAGCTGATCGCGGCGAGTGCCCCACGTAATCGCCTATATCGCGCCGTCCTTGCCTACCTCCTGTCTTCGTTCCGTAAATAGTTAACTATTTTCCTTATAGTTTAAAAACTAAGCTCCGGGCAAAATTTTGCAAGAGGAAAAATCGTCTTAGAATTCATTCAAGAATTTGATATTTTAAAGACAAACGTTTGTTCAGAATCACCCTGTATATATATATATATATATATATATATATATATATATATATATATATATATATATAGTATGTTACAAAATCAAGTTTCAAACAAGACAATGTTATAAATTACAAACCAACAAGTGACAAACCCAACGGATAGTGGAATCATACGTCAGATACATGTAAAGCGCGGTCATTTTAAATTTTTAACAGATTCTCAATGATCGTGAAAGTACGCCTGATGTAGACTCTCGGTATCACTTTGAAGAACCGTTTATTTGTCTCTTGATAAAGATCATCTCCGACACCAGACGTCTTCCGTAAATATGTCCCTCGTCCAATATTTCCACGATGTCCCAATCAAATTCGTGATTATTGAACCTGTGGTCAGTGATCACCGAATGATATGAAGTTCTTTTATTTATATTGTTTCGATGTTGGGTAATTAGAGTTTTTAAAAGCCTTCCTACATAGGATGTCCTACATAAGATGCGTCACAATCTTTACAAATCTTTAAGAAATTTTGTAAATGACATTATTTGATAAGGTAGGCACAAAATCCTTATGTACGCAGATATATCTTCTAAATTTGTTAATGCCAGTGTAGGACATTCTTATTTGTAAATCACGGGCCACAGGTCCAAAACGCTCAGAGATCGTCTTCGCATATGGGACATTAAAAAATATATTAGAAACATCAGTCTTCGTCGCCAACAATGCTTATGGTGTTTGTGCTATTGTTCCTATCTTTATTGGAAATTAACGCTTTTAGACGTTTACGTAGGGTGTCAAAAATAAATTCCAGAGGATATCCGTTGTTTAATAATGTGTTGATGACGAAACGCAGTTTTTTTTGGTGGAAGGTTGGATGAGAGAGAAGGCTCTATCAATGAGGCTGATAGCGGTACCTCTTTTATGGCAGAGAGGGTGTTGAGACTCAAAATTCAAATATCTTCCGGAAAAGGTAGGTTTGTGGTACCAGTCAAATGTAATCTGATTATTGTTAAGAATTAAAGTTACGTCTAAAAAATTAAGTCGGTTGTCAATTCCTTCCTCCATCTCAAATTACAATCTAGGATGTAAAGAGTTAAAAGTTTCAGTGATAACGTTAAGACAGGAAGAAGGAGCCGCCAACGTGATATTGTCAACAAATCTAAAATAAAAAGGCAACAAGAACGGAAGTCTCGATCGCCCTCAGTTCTAAATCTTGTAAGGTGATGTTAGCAATGATCGGAGAGAGAGGAGAGCCCATTGGAGTGTCGAAAGTTTGCTTATAATAAATGTCATTAAATTTGAAAAAAATTGTGTCAAAAACGAACCGGACAGTCTCCACAAACTCCTCCCGTGGAATAGAATATCCTTTGTCTTTATCCATTTCACACTATATAACTCCATCTTTTTTCGACGCTAGCCAAGGCTACATCTCACGGAACGTTAGTAAATAAAGAAACCACATCCAAGGAAATCAGTTTATGATACTCCGAAATGTAAATATCATTTAATTTCTGTACTAGGTGAAAGCTATCAGAGATATGACTATTAGTCTTAGGGATGGAATTATACATCAATTTATGCAAGAGCAGAGCTAAATTATATAGCTGTATATTAACGGATTCGTTCTTGACTCCACAGATACCGCTATCAGCCTCATTGATAGGGCCTTCTCTCTCATTCAACCTTCCACCAAAAAAATCTGCGTTTCGTCGTCAACATATTATTAAATAACGGATTTCCGCTGGAATTTATTTTTGACACCCTACGTAAACGTCTAAAAGCATTAATTTCCAATAAAGATAGGGACAATAGCACAAACACCATAAGCATTATTGGCGACGAGACTGACGTTTCTAATATATTTTTTAATGTCCCATATGCGAAGACGATCTCTGAGCGTTTTGGACCTGTGATCCGTGATTTACAGATAAGAATGTCCTACACTGGCATTAACAAATTGAGAAGATTTATCCGCGTACATAAGGATTTTGTGCTTACCTTATCAAATAATAATGTTATTTACAAAATTTCTTAAAGATTCGTAAAGATTGTGACGCATCTTATGTAGGACATCCTATGTAGAAAGGCTTTTAAAAACTCTAATTGCCCAACATCGAAACAATATAAATAAAAGAACTTCATATCATTCGGTGATCACTGACCACAGGTTCAATAATCACGAATTTGATTGGGACATTGTGGAAATATTGGACGAGGGACATATTTACGGAAGACGTCTGGTGTCGGAGATGATCTTTATCAAGAGACAAATAAACGGTTCTTCAAAGTGATACCGAGAGTCTACATCATGCGTACTTCATGATTGTTGAGAATCTGTCAAAAATTTAAAATGACCGTGCTTTACATGTATCTGACGTATGATTCCGTTTTCCGTTGATTTTGTCATTTGTTGGTTTGTAATCTATGACATTGTCTTGTTTGAAATTTGATTTTGTAACATACGTTACCCAGTGAGATACGAAATGTCGTTCCGACGTCGAATCGACATCAATATGTGGGTTCGAAATGAGATCGAAATTGACGTCGACATCGATCTCTTTTTGTCTCTCATGTCGATTACCTGTCGACTGCGTAATCGACGTCTAGTCGACATCAAATCGATTTTTATTAAGTCAGACAAATATTGCAGGAAATAATAAAAAATTTAATATATATATAATTAGATAAAATCAATGTTTATTTTAAAACAATAAAAATATTATTTTTTCATTAGTCTTACATCATCTAACATCACAATTGGTTTTATCACTAATAATGGACTAAGGGGCTATTCTTTTATATATAAAGTTGTCGTTATTATATATCATTGCAGCTATTGCATAATACATAAAATATGGGGCTAAAAAAACAAATAGAAATGTAAATCGATTATTCGAGTGTTGAAAATTTCGAGTGTAAAAAAACTAAATATTTTAGGACCAAATAAGTGCTTCCAATTTCTCGACTTTTGTGTTTTGTCCAATAAAAAAGCAATATGTGCACAAGAATCGCAATTAATACGTGGAAAATTAAAAAATTAATCATGGAAATAAAATCTTACACTCAGATATGAATCAGTTTATAATAATTGCACAAAAAGTGATCACATAGAGTGGCTTGTGCAATAAATAAAGAAATCATAAAAAAATTTTTATAAAAGAGTAACACGATAAAGCAATAAGATCTTATATAGCAAGCGTATATAGACAGTTGTTCGTATTTGTTGCTCGTGTAAAACATCTCGTGTAAATAGTGCATGTAAATCTAAAAAAAAATCGGAAGTAAAAACGGCCCATTTTACATCTGCGCTGGGCGCCTTAAATAACTAATGGACATTACAATTATTTTGATCACTAATAGACAACCTATACCTATATCATAACCCTATATCACAATCAGCAAAAAATATCACATGTTACAGGTAACACTGGAAAAAACTTATTGTCTTGTTTTCTTAAGTACTGCTTTCTTTTAGAGAGCTCTTGCTCTTCCTCTTCCCAGTGTCAGATCCTTTCTCTTGCTTCCGCCAGGGAGCATTTCGCAACCAGGACATCACAGAATCTTTGGCATCTGAGAGATCACTCTCAGGAAATCGCATTTGTATCACACCTGAAATATGACATATAATTACATTTTCCGCTAATAAATACCAATACAGCTTACAGGCTATCCATTCCTTAATGACACAATTTAGGAAAGCAATGATCAAATCGAGTTGATATATTTACATCAAAGAATACGCATCAGCTTGATATTTCAAGACATGAATTATTCAAAATATATATATTAATTCCCAAATGGTTACACCCATATTGTATATATATATATAAACAGTGGAAGAAAATTGTAGATATACTTTACATTTCCAGTATATATATATTCTAATAGCAAGAAAAAGTCACTATTCAAATATTCAATAATCTTCAAAAACCTTTAAATGCATACCTTGAACCACCTCCCAAAGATGCAGATTTTGAAAGCCTTTTTTTCCACTTCCGTCAGTACCCTTAAAATTGTAGGAACAGGTCAGTACATTAGATATCAACTTTGCCATAACTTGAGCAGCTGCTTTTCCTTCAATTTTATTCAAGGAAAATGAAGCCAGATAATGAACCTAAAAATCAAACAATCACATCTACAGTTCGCTGACATAGGGATATAAAACAGTGCAAGTAGAATTAAGCATGTATAGAGTAAATACAAAAAATCAGAGGCATCATTGTCGGATATGTTTGTGTAGAGAGACTCCATATTACACGTGAAAAATCAATACAAAACATCCTTAAACTTACCATTGCTGACAAATTAGATTCGTCTTCCAAAAATCTCTCCATAGCTTTCAGATCATCCTCTGTATAAACAGGAAGAGCCGGTAGATCTGATGGACGAATAATTCTTTTCTCAGCTGGAAGAAGAGACCGATTGAGTCGCGTTTGATTCATAATTGTGACATCAACTTTACTGCTCAATTCTTCCACTCGCACAAGTGTAGTTTTGCATAGAGATTTTATTTCTCTAATGCTCTTATTGATATCTGAAATTAAATAATATAATTAATTGAAATCATTATATTTCGGCTCTTGAAATTCAAAGATATATATATAATCTGTGATTTTCGGTTTGAGAGTCAACGAGAGCGAAAATTTTAATTTTTCGCTAAGCTGTTAATATAATTAATATAAAAATATAAATAGGGCCAACAACTGACCATAATATAATTACCAAAGGAAAGACTCTCAGCATCATTATCATCTTGTGACATTTTCCGGTGACAATTATATTGCTGATGACGAAAGATTTCAGGATTTCTAGGACTCATCCTGTGCAACAATGGAGACCTCAAAGGTGTATAACAACTCGGCCGAACCACTTCTGTGTCTCTTGAGCTTGGGCTTTGCCGTTCAGAAGGGATTCCAAGGCTGGACTCAACTTCAGATTCATTAATCATATTTTCTTTCTCATCTCCCATACTATTAACATTGTTTTCGGACAGTGTGACATTCATTTGTTGCAAAGGGCTTTTGACACATACATTCAGCTGAGGAACAGTTAATGTGCTCTTCTGCTTCTTAAGAGCATTTTCGAGACTCTCTTCTTTTAGGTTCTGAAAAACTTGCCGCTCAGTTTTTCGACTTTTAATTTTCTCTATTAAAGATGAAGCAGTTCCCGTGTTTTTATGTGCAACAGTCACAATAATTTTTCTGTTCCTGTCATTCTGATCTGGGCTTATGTTACTAGGGCTTTTGTGTTGAAAGGACAACGATGGTGGTGCCGATATATCTTGATCTATCTTCTTTGACTTGCCAAACTTTCTAATTTTCTTATGTTGAACCAAATCTGAGTCGCTGTCATCAGACAGAGACTGTTTCTTTTTATTGTATTTTGGAACATCTGAATCCTCATCATCATCGGTATATATAATAGGTGGTCGTTTCTTCCTTTTACCCCGGCCCAATTCTCTTTCAGTCTCGTAGGAAGTTAGTCCTTCATCCACCAATCTCTTCAACATCTCTCTAGCTCTTTTTATAGTATCTGGATGCAAATAAAGTAATAATAATTAGACTAAAAGCATGACTCATATAGTTAACTTGCGCAATCAAACTTACCGAAGTACCTTATCACCTCAACATAGCACACTGGCCAATTTGGATCTGGGGAAGTTTCCTTCCTTATAAGTTTTCCAGCATCTACGGAAGAAGGAGGCCATTTTGTCGTACCCATCATGTCCTCGTTTAAGTCAACAATCCATTTGGCGAGGCCCACCTCATAAACTGTGTCGTCATTTGATTCTTTTTCTGTTTTGTTAATAAATTTGATGACAACGAACTAAAAACGATGCAAAGAAGATTATGTAGATATACAATGGCAGCAGGGAGGATGGTTGTTAGAAAAGAAGGGAGAAGGAAAATGGTGGATGAAAGATATAGAAAAAAAAGAAAAGAATAGGGGAAGAAGGAAGGAAATGAGAGAGAAGAAAAGAATTAGAGAGAGAGAGAGAGAGAGAGAGAGATAAAAAGTTAGAAATAAAAGATAATGTGAGAAAATTATAATCTTTAAAAAAACAAGATATACATACATATATACATATAGCAGGGATTTGACAGAATACATGCAATACTTAGAATAGGGGCATTGTGTGCAACAAAGGCACACACAGAAATGCATCACCATCTGACATTAGTCAACATTTTGACTCAACGTCTGTCAGAGCAAAACTTCTTCTAACATGTTCTTTCTCAGATACACGAACAATGCCTAGAATAGATGAGTTTAGAGGATATGTGTAGAAGTTCTCAACATTAAGGAACATATTTCCAATCAGAAAAATGCCATCTTCATTCTGAACAATGTTCCTCAATACAACAATGTCTCCACCAACAGTTCGTAAACACGAATCTTTCCTTCCTAGCTGGACAAAAATTTTACCAACTGACAATCGTCTGAAGTACGTACCAATCATGACTTCATTTGGATCTCTGTGCTCTTGAGAAAGAGTAACATGCTTATCATTAGAAGACAAATGAACAGTAACACGTGCAGACCTTTCAAGGTCTCTATAAGCTGCTTGCTGCAACGGTTGATACCCTGATCGGAGAACTGCCTTAAGGGATTTTAATCTATTTTCGAATTTGAAAGCACTGAAGTTTTCGAGCTGTCCATATACGGCACATTCAGCGGTCAGATGGCAGAGAGCATGGACATTATATACTACAAACTTCTGCCCGTAAATGTTGACAGAATGGCGTATAAAGAGTCGTAACAATTCATTAGCAGTTTCTAACATTGAACGAACCAGAACTAGACTAGAGAGAATATAAAGACCAGAATGCAATAAGAGAAAATGTTTATACACATTTTCATGAAGATATCTTTTGAATACAAAAATGCCATCATAGAGACACATTCGTCGAAGCTCAGTAGCCTTGTACAGATTCCATTCTATCAATGATCTTGGAGGCCTAGCAAAATCTTGTGGACATGTTTGAGATAAATCATTTTCAAGAATAGCAGATATTTCGCGGACTGCATTAACTTCCAATTGCCAAGGCCCATTCCACAGGATCCATGCCTTAAGCAGTCTCTTCCAAACTCCTTGCCAAATCAAATGCATTGGATCAAGGCGGAACTGAGATATCATGTTAGTATTTCTCGACAAAATAGACACACCAGTATGATGAAGTCGCTGACTCATGTTACGAAAAGACTGATCCGTTCTCAGAGGTTCATCAAGTTGCACGTAAGTTCTCCTTCCATCAACATGTTGACCAACAACAGTACATTTTTCACATGATGCATAGCCCGAATGACCTATAGTGCATTTTACTAATGATCGAGCGGGTGCATCTAGTATGTAATTTCGAACTTCAAACTGGTACGTTACCCCATTGTAAATGTATCCATTTTCTAGCAAATTTTCAACCTCATTAACGAAGTCATACAAGAATTCTGCCGAATTTTTAGGATCTTGCTTGCCCAAATATAAAGCAATAATGAATGGCTCATTTTCGGTACCAACAAGATAGCCCAAAATAGGCCAGAACTTCTTCTTCGAACTTTGAAATAAAGGTAAACCATCTATGTTCACATCAATCTTGATACAGTCATATCTTTGAAAATACTCTCTCAGATCCATAGCATTCAGATTAGTCAAAATACTTTTGTACCAAAACTTACACCCATCATCAAATTCAACTACATTAATATGAACAGGAGTGTGAAGTAGTGTCTTATAGTTTCTGGGCATTCGTGGAAAAACTACATGAAGTCTATTGAGAAGATCATTCAATTTTTTCATGGATAGATGTCCTGCCTCTAATGCCCACTCACGAACAGTTTCAATAATATATTCTTCTCTTTCAGTATCATTTTCAAATTCTACAACATTTCTCTCATTATTATCGACAAAATCTACACCAGGCCTATTATCATCATTTTCATCATTGGCACTTGATAATGAATCACTTCTATTATTATTTTTCTCTTCACTTGATGAAGCATCATTATTTGGTACAGATTCTTGTTCTAGATAACGCATTTCACATTCATCTATACTGTCGACATACGAGAGATTGCAATCAGAAGATTCACTATCCGCGTCACTTGTTATAGCATATCTTGTATTGACTTTGCTCATGATCTCATCAACTTTGAATCTTTTAGATACCTCTCTTTCAGCTCTTCGTCGTAGCCTCCGCTTGTAAGATTTCGAACTCATCTTAAAAAGTGGAAAATAAAGAAAAAGAGTGAAATTACTCAATAGTTCTAAAAAGTTAGTTAGAATATGTTAGTGAGATCACATTCATAAGACACTGAATACGTAACCTGCTAATACTAAACAAAAAATGTCTCAATCTAATTACAGTATATAGGAAATCTGTATATAGTAAAGAAAAATTTAATTTGTGGTTTAATTTCTCAGATTTCGATAAAAAAAGGCTTAAATACTATAATAATCAGAGACTTTATAAGCGCACCATAGTAGGTGAAATTGTAATAAGATTTTAATGGTAAAATTTTGTATAGAATCATATTTGTAAAAAACTTTTTATGTGTTAATAGATACATTACCCCGTTTAAATTTTTCTTATAAAACGACACTAAATCATTTAAAGGATGGAAAGAAGCAAATGTTAAATAGATTACAACAAATATTCAGTCAAGTTGATTATGTTTGTACTACAATATATATATGGAGTAACAATCAAAAAAGTTATGGAAGCAACATGCTATTATACAGATGAAAATTTAAATAGACGTTCTGTTATTAGGATGTAGAAGAATTTAATTTTCACATACACATCGAAAAATTGAACGTCTGCTTACTGAAATACACAAATCATTTAATGTACATAGTTAGGAGAAAATTAGTTGGCATTAACTGAAAATGCCAGCAATTTTGTAAAATCTTTCAGAGTGTATTCTATTACTGAAAATTAAAAACACACAAGATATTGATTTTATTAATGATGATGAATGGTATATTATTTCAGTGCACAATATTTCCGACTTTCAAACTCTTGAATTTTCTAATGACAGAACGATGATATTATATGATTCATTTGCATCAGCATTTTCTTTGTGGATAACAAAGAAAATGCTGAGGCATTAAATTTGATTGCCACCGTAGATGTTCAAGAAGCTTTTAAAATAGCTTATTAACAAATTTATAATTCAACGTTTGAAAAGTTAACTGCATTGTGGAACATCTGTCATAGATCAACAAATGCTTCAAATATGATAGAAAGTATTTGTAAATACAAATACTATCTTATTGTTCCATGTACAACTAGATGGAATTCTTTTTTATGAGTCTGTAAAAGAGAGGTAATTACATAAGTTTATTGAAAATATGCTCATCGCAAAAGCCTTTCAGACAGCATTCTAAAAGATTAATTTAATATGAAAATTAAAAACAGCAATGATACTGACAGATTGCCAGTGTTTTGATGATTATCAACAACAATAGGCTAAACGTTTATAAAAATAAATATATTAGATATCAAGAAATTATACTTTGAACCCACAAATCGATATAAAATTAAAATTATATATTTATGTATGAATACCAGTTCATCTAGGTTTTATGAAATGTTTAGATTTAGGAAATGAGATCACGAACTCTTGCCAAAGAAAGAGCTAACGAACAAGAAGATCCAACCATAGAAGTTCCAATCAACGATGTACGAACCATTTGCACAGAAACTTGGAAAAAACACAGAAAATTATATGCATGGAGAGTCAATTTAAAGAAATAGAATATTTTTCGCTTTTCTATAAAAGAAAGAGGAGGAAACCATAGTTCAATAAACTAATAAACGAAGAACATTACAGAGGAAATCAACATCAGTAAACAAAAATGAGCTCTCAATGCCGCCCTCAGTGTGGTGCCAGTGTGCTGCCGCTTAATTACTGATACTTAGGTTATGTTCCGAAACATCTTTTCCGAGGAAAATTTTGCTCGATGTCGGAACGTAACCCTAATCTAGAGATAATCCATAAATGTAACATAACTGAAAATACTTACTGGACGCTGATCGTCACTCGACATGGTTCTCGGAAAACTTAATTCCCGTCACTTCGCGTCAATGCTGAGATTCTTCCCAAGTTGTTGCTTAGGACCACTTGCTTGACCACTTGTTAAATTGCTTGTATATAACACACGTCCAACGCACTATCGCTATCAACGCAAAGAAATTGAACGGTCGCGTGAACTAGCATACACGTTCGCACACGTATACGCTTTCACAACAAGAAACGCCGATAGAAACGCAGACCGCGCCGTTACAACAATGTCCGCGGAAAATAATATTAATAGCGCCAGTAGCGCCACATCTAATCATCATCGGTTATCGATTCGATGTCGATCGATATCGAATCGATGATTGTCTGCATACTCTCTCATATAATGAGTCTCTTAATTGTAGACAAAATTTGCGGGTTTTGAACACAAATAACTTAGAAAAAAGCAACTCCTGATGTCAAAACAATTTGATCGAAATCGGCTGATTTTCGAAGTCAATTTCGATGTCGATGAGTTTTCGGTGAATCGACGTTGAATCGACATCGAGTCGACATCAGCCTTCTCACTGGGTAGTGCTCTGCTCTTGTGGCTGCCAACGTTGACTAATTATTCTCATAACATCTAAGATAATCCGTCCTTTACGGTTGGAACCGGAGGGAGGTTTACCATAGTTCTATTAATTTTTTCAACGATGATTTCCACGGATTCTTACGCGCGCTTTTGTTAATTACATGTATGTATTTTCGTGTTTTGTTTAGTTTTTTCGAACTTTCGCATCATAATTCGTAATATCCTTCATTTTTTTATATATTTTTTCCAATTAATTTTTGTTAATAGAACATAGCAAACAACAAGAAAGAATAGCTGAAGATGGTCCAAAATTAGGACCGAAACATTCATTAAATAATTTTCATACTAAACATTTGTGTACACTGTTTACTGCGGTTGGCTCATAACGGCCTATTCCTCTCCACTTATATTGCTAAATATTGAAACTTGTAATGTCTCTGTTCATAATACATGTAGAGCAATAATAAAAATATTTTTTTATTTGATATAATTGTGATTTAATTTATCAATTAAGCCTATTAAGGCTTCGAATTCGATTAGTTTAGTCATTATTAAGATCTGATAATTCTAAGATACTCTATTAATTAGTTCTTTATATAGATGTATAATCCGCCTATTACTGTGTATAACATTAGCACGAGACATTACCGTCTCTTGATTTAAATGAAGACCACATACATTTATACATTATTATGTTGTATATTATTCTAGGTCAAATTAAGTAGTAGAAATGATATATCGCGTACTGCTTGTACCACTCTATGCTGGATCAGTGGGAACACTTTAGCTGTGCTCACAGGAGAACTCGCTATACGATGTTGGAATCTTCATACAGGTGATACATATGTTCTCTCGCCTTCAGATTCATCTAATGGAAACATTGCTACTCCTCAAGAAATATGTACCAGTTTAGCGTTTTGCAAAAGCAATGGTAAAAACTACAGTTAAACAATATATTTTAAAAATTTTAAATTAATCTATTCGAGTTAATAAGTTTGAAAACAATTAGTTAAATTATATTTCTCGCATTTTTCAGATACTTTAGCTGCTGGTACCAATTTAGGAACAATCTATTTATGGAAGCGGAAATCCTCTCCCGACAACGATGAGAACGCTTGGCCAAGTATTCCAGAATCTTGCGCAATTCATGGAACAGTGAAGCAATTGACGTGGGGCATCAGTTTATCACGGAATTCCCTTTTGGCCGTCAACTGTATAACTAATGTATTTATTTTGCGTCAACAGCCGATGTGTGCTGTGTACAATAATGGCATTTGTGCAAGTCAGCTTACACCAACACAGATTCTACTTGAAATGGATGAGCAAAGCTATACATTAAAGACGGAGATCCAAGTGCAGACTATTGCTGTTACAAAAGAATATATCGCCGTTTCTTCTGGTAGACAAATTATTGTCAATCGCATTAACAAAAATACTAATTTTAACACGACTGTATTGGCGACCTTCAGTTGTGATACTGAAAAGATGCTCATCCATGAACATACATTGATTATATTGACTCCAATGACCATTCAGTTACGATCTGTAGAAGGTTCCGTCATTCAAACACTTCCTACTTTACCAGAAGAGGGCGAACCGATCACGATGGAGTTAACAGGTAAAAATTTTTAAATAAATCTAAATAAATATTATTATATTAATATTATATAAACGAATAAAACAAATACATATTACAAACAATATACAGGGTGGCTGAAAACTTTTCACACATCCGAAGTGTGAAGGTAGATTGGCTCAAATTAAGAAGGAAGGTCCTCCACTGTTTTGCGATATTTACAATAATTAACGAAAAATTAATTAAAGAAGATCGGCCAATGCGCGTGGCTAGAAGTGCGTGGCGGTGAAGGCGGTCTCACTGTAACATAATGGCGACGCGCAGCGAAGCGGTGATTGGGGAGGGGAGGAGCGATGAGTGTGTAAGCGCGCGGCGAAGGCTCTTTCCCCCCCCCCCTCAATCACCGCTTCGCCGCGCGCCGCCATTATGTTACAGTGAGACCGCCTTCGCTGCCGCACGCTTCTAGCCACGCGTATTGGCCGATCTTCTTTAATTAATTTTTCGTTAATTATTGCAAATATCGCAAAACAGTAAATCTTCCTTCTTAATTTGAACTAATCTACTTTTACACTTCGGATGTTCGAAAAGCTTCTAGCCCTGTATATACATCCCAGCAAACACCAAGTAACAATTATATAATTGTTAGTTATAATGTTACATAATACTAGTATTATGTAATAGTTATATTGTTGAGCGAGAAATTATAACTAACAATTATATAACTGTTACTTGATGTTTGCTAGGATATTATCAACAAGTTATTAATTAATTATAATTTTCGATTCATAAATATAACATGTAATATAACATATATATGTTAGATTATTGTTGTATTATAGTTTTATTCCATAGAATTGTTTAATATAGAATATTTCATATAGTATATTTTTTTCGGCCTTATATAGAATTGATAATTAAATAAATAAAATAAATAGTATATATTTAATTTATAAAATTCGAGATTTTTAATTTATATAGATTTCAATTTTTGTTTTAAATAGGCAATAAATGGATTTTCTTCTATATTTACCCATTCAATTTCAATAATTGCTTAATATATTTTGAATCTTTTTATTAGGATTAGAATTAGAATTATTAGTATTAGAAATTAAACTGAAAAAGACACATATTTTGTATTTTATGTTAGTACCTGTCTTTTGTAGGCTTTATATCCATTTTATATTGAAAAGTTGAATATGAATTAAGGTTTTATTGCGTAGCGGCAAGCGAAGGAATACATATATAAACATTATTGTAAAATAATACACATAACATATTACAGTTTTATATCATAAGATAACTTGCATTATTATATTATTTGTTACTTTCACATTATATTACAACAAACAGCATTTACTGGGTAACAATATATATTATAATTTTTTTTTAAATCTAAGAATCTTATATACAGGGCTTATTACAGGCCTACTACATGCTAATAGCAAATGTGACCTGAACTTATTTAAAAACAAAAAATCCTAATACCTGCCTAAAAACTGCCGAGGCTATTGTAATCTTTGAATAGGAAACATTTAAAAATGATTAATCGGTTGTTGAAAATTCGTACACTTAGGTCTGTTACATAGTTAAGGTGCTCTTAGATATTAATATTTAAATGTTAATATAATTTTGTACTTTCGAATTTATTAATATAATAAATATTTATAAATTTTCTTATTTATTTAATTAACTTGCTGTATATACTCATAATATTAATAGGGCACAAATACAATTATTTTATTGAATATTGATTTTAAAATGCATTGAATTGTCAAATATGTGACATGAAGTATGTTATAAGTAAATAACATCATTATGATTATATAGAAGTTTTAATCAATATCAACCGATAAATTATTTTTTATATATTTTTTCTATAATGATAAGATAAATTAATGAAGAATAAACATATAGATACAGTAGATTTTTCTTATGTTATTTATTTATTCGAAAATAATTTAAAATATAAATAATTATTCTTAACATATCTTCTTAGGAAATGATGATGAAATTACATGTGTATGATTTTACAAAATGCAAAATTTATTATTGTGTGATTAGTATTTCATAACAAAATTAGCACTTCGTATGTAATAGTTATGTTAACAGATTAATATAACACATATACACAAATATTGATGTTAAAGAATAAAATAAAATAAAAACAAAGATCTCAAATTGAATTAATTATAAAAGTAATAATTAAAACTATGTGTGATTGGTCCAGACAATAAATCAAACGTTGTAAGGAAGGCTTGTTTAGAACCAAAAAATCGCAGGTGATATTGCGTATTTTAACAAATCTATAAAAAAATCAATTTCTAAACATACATACAAACGTTTCAGTCACACTGAAGAGGATCCGAAAGGGACCGAAACGTTTGTATGTATGTAAAAATTGATTTTTTTAAATTATAGATTTGTTAAAATACGCAATATCACCTGCGATTTTTTGGTCCTAAACAAGCCTTCCTTACAGCGTTTGAAAATAAAATAAACACCAAATAAACATTTTTTTCGTCAAAAACATGAGACTATTATATTCACTAAGCAATGGATCTGAGCGCGCGTTTTCAACAATCCGATTGTTCATCTTTAAATGTTTCCCGTTCAAAAACTATTGTGCCTTGATATTTTAATATAGAATTTTCATTTTTATATAACTCCAGAAATCTGCTATTTTAACAGGGGACACGATTATTACCTCTCTTTGTATATATACATATGTACAGGATATTTGATAAAGATTAGACCAACGCTCTTGAGAGAATAGAGTGCAATAAATTGAACAGAGAAATCCTTCATCATTTTGTAATTTTCATAATAATTATTGAAATGTTAAATTAAAAAAGACTAGCGAATGAACGTGTGCTTCGAGCGGTTAGTTTGTGTTTCATTGTTAGATGTACAGTGTCACATGGCAATCAAAAGTTTGGCCGCGCATATTTCGACTCTTATTTTTTATACCTTCTTCTCACTTTCTGTGTTACTTGTTCACGAATGTTAATTCAATCTTTATCAAATATCCTGTTTATTGCGTTCATTTGATACACGTATTAAGTAGTACATTTGAATTCATTAGCCAAATGACTAATGCCTAACAGTCAAATGACTAACAAGGGGAACCCACGGGCTGGGAAATGAAGTTCGGGATGAGGCTTCGTGTGGTAATAGTAGTGCCCGAAACTTATACCATGCTCAAGCCATAGGACCCCATAGACCGCCAGTTCCGAGAAAAAGCGCCTCAAACTTCGTGTAGCAATTTATATATCTAAAAGTTTTCTTCATTGTCAAGTGGCCCGGTAGCCGAAGCGGTAGCGGACCAGCGTGGTAAGCCAGAGGTTCCGTGTTCGAACCTCTGCTCGCGAATTTTTTTTTTCATACACTTTTTTTATGCATTTTATTTTTAAGTTTAATATTATAATAATAATCATGCAAATATTTATTATTATTACAATTTTATTATCTTTATTATTAATTACGTTAGTATCATAATCGTAAGAATTATAACGAAAATAATATTTTCGTAAAATCTATCGCTGTAAAATATTTATAGGCGGTTAATACGTCAAATATTACGTGTCTATACTTTTCATTTTCAAAAGTTATACCTTAAAAAAGGTAAGGCTGATATGATACAATACATCTGATTCGCCTCGAAATTAACGGACGATAGAAAAATTTTCAGAAATGTTAACGAAGTTTGCTTTTCGTTAGACTTTCTCAAAACTCCCTGTACATGTAAGCAACCATCATTTATTTGTTGCTCACATTGCCGAAATGTCTTTTATTTTGAATGCTTTTATGATAATTATCATTCGGGTTCTTGTAAATAATAAAAAAAAAACGGATTATGATTAAATATAAATACAAATATAATTCCTATTCTTCTTGACTTCATTATTATTCTCCCATACATAATATTTGATGTATTATACCGCCTATAAATATTTTACAGCGATAGATTTTACGAAAATATTATTTTCGTTATAATTCTTACGATTATGATATTAACGTAATTAATAATAAAGATAATAAAATTGTAATAATAATAAATATTTGCATGATTATTATTATAATATTAAACAAATTTAAAAATAAAATGCATAAAAAAATGTATGAAAAAAAATAGTTCATGAGCAGAGGTGTGAACACGGAACCTCTGGCTTACCACGCTGGCCCCCTACCGTTTCGACCACCGGACCGCTTGGCAATAGGGAAAACTTTTAGGTATATAAATTGCTACACGAATTTTGAGACGCTTTTTCTCGGAATTGGCGGTCTGTGGGATCCTATGGCTTGAGCATGGTATGAGTTTCGGGCACTACTATTACCACACGAAGCCTCATCCCGAACTTCATTTCCCAGCCCGTGGATTCTCCTTGTAAATCAATTTATTAGTTATTTACTATTTAATATGCGTATCAAATGATTGGTGTAAATTAGGTCTGTGTGTGTGTGCGTGTGTGTGTATACAAATATACACACACATATAACTGCTCGTTACAAATTCTATATTTTCTTTATACCAATTGATTCTTCTTATTATTTTGTGTAAAAGTATTGAGGCAAGGTAACTGAAAAATGAATATTTTACGAGATATTTCGTAGTTTATATAAAATTATGTTACATTAAAATATAAAATATTTTATAAACTATTCAATTTTTGACTATTCTACTCTTATAACTTTTTATGCCAAATATTACGAGGAGTCGATTTATATAAAAAAACTTGGGTCGTCCATTTAAAAAATTTAAGTTGATTTTCAAATGACTTTAGTATTTACACTCAGATCAATTTAATATCCCCCAATCAATTTAATATTTTTATCCCCCTTCGAGCCAAACAAATATCTGAAATATTTTTCCGTATATCATCCGTATCTTTCGAGATAATCGATTGTGTCACTTAAAATAACATCTGTATACAGATATACATATATGCTGAAAAAAACATATGGAGCATACTAAATACAAAACAACAATCCAAATTAAAATGCCCTGAGCCATTTTTTGATCTAAGCTTTTTTCATTTTTACGATATTAAAATAAACTAATCAACTCTTATCTATAGCCTATATAGATAGACCGTCTCTATTTTCCGATTTCCTGTTCTATCTTTCCTGCTTTTCGTCATAGATAGATGCCGATTAGTGAATACCATAATAAAAAAAAAAAGAAAACTCAGATCAAAAAATGGCACGATTTTTCGATTTGTTGTGTTGTATTTGATGGTGTGATCTGTATGTTTTTTTCAGTTACATCCTATATGTATATGTACATGCGTGTATGTGTGTATGTATGTATATATACAGGGTGTTTCATTTTAAGTGATGCAACTGAATACCCTGGCGAAAATAAGAAACTTTATAAAGCGTTAACAACCGTTGAGTGAGGGTTTTCTGAGAGTTTATATGCTTTTCAAACTTTGTAAGAGCACTTACATAACGCTGTTGGGTTTTGAATGCTTTCAAACGCTGCAGTGTTGCAATTTTTGTTCTACAAACTCTTTATATAATGTTACATGAAAGTTTTGCAATGCTGAGGTAACATTTTTCAGAGTACGTTCAGTAAACGTTGATACATCTTCGTGTACAGAGTTTACTCAGACTTTTCAAACGTTTACGATTACGCTATAACGTACAAACGTCTTTTAAACGCTAAAGTGTTGCAATTTTTGTTCTACAAACTCTTTACTAATCGTTTTTAAACTCTCGACGAACTTCCACAAACGTTCATGTAAACGCCAAACAAACGTCTCATTTTTGCCAGGGTATCTCTTAAAGTAAAAAAGATTGAAAAAAAATGTTTCAGACAAAAGTTGTTTGACTCGAAGGGGGACATAAGATGATGCCATTGATTTGACCTTGGATAATTGTTTGAAGGTCACATGAAGGTCACCTTTAATTTTTTAAACAGAACCCCCCATTTCTTATTACTTATTCTTATAATTTATCTCGAAATATTGTTTTCTCGAATAATTGTTTCTAAGAAAAAATATGTATTTGTTAATTGCAAATAACATATTTTTTCTTAGAAACAATGTGTTTTCTTTACACTAATTGATTTCTCTAATTATTTTGTACATAAAAGTATTAAGGTTAGATAATCGAAAAATGAATATTTTACTAGATATTTTATGATTTATGTAAAATTAAGTAATTATTTTGAGTCTTATAACTCGAAATGTACTCAATGAAAAAATTCTTTATTTAGTGTTGGAAAGCTTTTAAGATAAACTATAAGAATAAGTGATAAAAAATGGGGGGTTCCGTTTAAAAAATTAAAGGTGACCTTCATGTGATCTTCAAACAATTATCTAAGGTCAAGCTAATGGCATCATCTTATGTCCCCCTTCAAGTCAAACAACTTTTGTCTGAAACATTTTTTCCAATCTGTTTTACTTTAAGAGATATTCAGCTGCATCACTTAAAATGGAATACCCTGTATATACAGTGTCCCATTTTAAATAATGCATTAAGATTTCACAAAAACTATAGTAGATATGGAAAAATGTTTCAAACAAATGTTATATGATTCGGAGAGGGACAGAAGAAGGTATCATTGATTTGACCTTGGGTGGCATCGTTAAGGTCAGGTCAAGATCACATTAATTTTTTTAAATGGAACAGCATTTTTATTTTTTATATCAGAATCTAATAGCTGATAGCAAGAACTTTTCAAAACACTATAGTGAAGTTCCTTTTCATTAAGTACTTTCCGAGTTATGAGTTAAATTTATTAACGTGAGTTCCCCTTACCTCTCACGTCAGGGTGCTTTAAGGTCCCGGTGCTAATGCTGAAGATCCCAGATAGCAAAGTCTGTAGAAAGCAAATCATACCAAGTGTCTGCTATCAACTAATGTTAGCAAAAAGGTTACAAATTTGATACTGAAGCTGCTATTATCGATTAAGTTGACAAATTGATGTCAAAAATCGAGCAGAGCCTGCTCACAGAATCTGACGCAGATTTGTGGCAAAAACCAAGCAGGATCTGCTAACATGACTTGATATCAGATTGTCGGCAGAAACCAAGCAGGATCTGCGTGCGCGTAATTTGACTTTAGATTGACGGCAGAAGTGAAACAGGGTTTGCATGCGTGATCTGATAACAAATTGGCAACAATCTACATTTGATTCGATAGTTTCTTCGCTTACCGCTATGTGATGTACTTTCTCGCAATCAAATTTCTGTCAGAAATATATATAAAGTCGCGATTATTAATAAAAGATTAAAAATAGTAACTATTTCTATCACTTTAATATCTGATACAAGCAGATGAGATTCAGAATATTAAACTGATTGGAATCAATAGAATAAATGGAAAATTATTCATTTACTACCTATTTGAAGTATAAAGGAATTTAATTCTAAATAAATTGTATATCAAGTTTTATAAATTAAATTTAATTACTTTCACCATTTACTTTATTATTAATTTAATTAAATTGAACTAGTCCTTCACTATGTGAGATATAACATATATTACATATTATATGTTATATTAGAATAAAATTGTAATTCATCAATAATAGTCTTATTTAGCATCTGTAATAATCAATTTTGTTGCATTTATATTACATATTTATATGAATGACCAGAAACTGCAGATTCTGCTCAGAATGTGCTGCCAATCTGCCGTCAGATTACGCGCGCGCAGATCCTGCTCGGTTTCTGCCGACAATTTGACGTCAAGTCATGTTAGCAGATCCTGTTCGGTTTTTGCTAACAATCTGCTGTCAGATTGTGTGAGCAGGTTTTGCTAGCAAATCGTGAGCTTATTGCGGACATAACGGATGCCAATCTGCTAGCAACTTTTGTGAAAATCTGTCGCCAATCTGCTGGCAAATTGCGCGCATTTTGCTTACCGGGCACTGTAACTTTCGAGTCTCATAAGCGTGCGCCGCCCCTGATTCATGTTTAATCTAAAGCGCTTATTTATTAGCTTAAAGTTACTCTCATTAAAAAAGTAATATTCAGACGCAATTTTGCCAAGAGAGAAAGTTATTTCTTTTAGCACAAACTATCATGCTGTGCATTCCGCATCTGCGAATTCTGATATACCCTGTTTATGTGAAGATATGTGTGTATTTCATTCATATTATAAATATTATTTTTATAATTATTTACAGGACAGTATTTGACTGTTGCGTCATTGAATGGTATTTTAAAAATCTGGGACTTGGGTAAACATGAGGCTAAACTGCATACTCGAGCTATGGCGACGTATGAGGCGATCAGTGACTTTGCCGAAATTATTGAAGCAAGATGTAATTCGGATTGTCGTTGTGTCTCGATCACTGTCGCAATGGCAAACCTTATGCCTAGTTCGATTTTATATGTTTGGGATATTGAAAGTGATCAAGTCCACGAGTTCGATTTCGGGGAGTCAAACGATATCATTGATGATGATTCTACGTTGTGAGTAAAAAAAACATTTAAAAAAATATTTAAAAAAACATTTTAAAAAATAGGAAACTGCATCATAACTATATGAAATTACAGATTAGATTATAAATAGAATTATAGATTATAAATGGTATTAATTATATTTCTAATCTATTATGATGTATATTTTTAATATAGAGGAAAGATACAAAAACATACTAATTTGTTTTAGCTTTTAGTGTCTAGTGTCTTAGTGTTTAGTGTCTTGAAGGATTAAAATAAAAATTTATATTCAAAGATACATTTATCAGAAACTGCATTCACTATCAAATTGCATCATAGTTTTGATAATTTTGTTTCAAGTCTTTTTGGCCGAATTTTAATGATCTTATATGGTATATGTATCGTTAAATATGTGTCTTAACAGTGATACATAATACACAATATTAATTCATAAATATATTAAAATACGACATTCCATTTAGAAATATAAAATATTCAAAATAATTTATATTATTAAAAAAATTATATGTGATATCATTTATTGTGTATACAGGGTGTCCCATTTTAATCGATCACCCCGAATAACTTTTTTAATTTTGATTGTAGAAAAAAACGTTTCAGACAAAAGTTATATGGTTTCAAGGGGCACATGAGACGGTGCCATTAGTTTGACTTTGAAGAGTCAGCTGAAAGTCACGTGAAGGTCACCTACAACTTTTTAAATGGGACACCCTATATGCTTTTGCATATTCTTATAGCTCATCTCGAGAGCTTTCCAAAACACTATAATTAAGTTAGTTTTCATTAAGTACTTTCCGAGTTATGAGGCTTGAAATAATTTCTTAATTTTACATAAACTGTAAAAAATATCTTGTAAAATATTCATTTTTCGATTATCTTACCTTAATACTTTTATGTACAAAATAATGAGAGGAATCAATTGGTGTAAAGAAAACACATAGTTGTTTCGAAAAAAAAAAATGTAATTTGCAATTAACAATTACATTTCTTTTTTCGAAACAATTATGTGTTTTCTTTACACCAATTGATTCCTCTCATTATTTTGTACATAAAAGTATTAAGGTAAGATAATCGAAAAATGAATATTTTACAAGATATTTTACAGTTTATGTAAAATTAAGAAATCATTTCAAGCCTCATAACTCGGAAAGTACTTAATGAAAACTAACTTAATTATAGTGTTTTGGAAAGCTCTCGAGATGAGCTATAAGAATATGTAAAAGCATATAGCGTGTCCCATTAAAAAAGTTGGAGGTGACTTTCAGCTGACTCTTCAAGATCAAGCTAATGGCACCGTCTCATGTCCCCCTTGAAACTATATAACTTTTGTCTGAAACGTTTTCTTCTACAATCAAAATTAAGAAAGTTATTCGGGGTGATCGATTAAAATGGGACACCCTGTATATCTCTCTATGTATACTTCACTCATAATTTTACATACTACCTTTCAAAACGATTCCACTTTTGTATGAATAATTTGTTTATAAATTAATTTTTTTTAATTACTTATATATAGATATAACTTAAAATTGAATACTACACATACTATTTATAATGTAACATACATTTATAGAATTAATTAATTATTCTATAATAATGTGATATATTCTATATTATTTATTGATAATATTCTATAATAATGCGATATTATACACATATATTAATATGTAAGAACACAAAAAATTTAGCATGGAAAAATTTACCTTTTCTTTTCTTTTTTTTTAGAATTACGCAATGTAGAGCGAGATTAGTTACGGCGCATTGTTGGGATATGGAGGACCCCAGATTACTGGTATGTCGAGCTCAAAAATTGGAAAGCCATGATTCTAAGAGCTTTCATAAAAATGATGATAAGGTAATATTCATTTAAAAATAAAAGATGCCAAAAGTCCACGCGGCTGTTTAAAAAAATTATTATATATATAATAATATATTATTTTAATGTACTAACATACACTCTTTAAGAATGGATGAAGGCGATCCAATAATACTTTTATGACTTATATAGATGTTGAGTACATATGATCTGTGTGTGCAATCTCGAAGTCAAGGGCATATGTTATTATATAGGAAGGAGAGAAAGGGGAAATAATAACATGCGTAGATGTCTTCTATCTATTAATCGAAGTTTTACAAGTAAACAAAATGGCCATATTATTAAAATTTATTCCAAATTCGATATGCGCGAGTTATCAGATTTTTGCAAGCGAAAGGCATCAATCAAAATGAGTTTTAAGAATTAGATTTTAATTAATGGAGAGTTTGTTGCAATCGGGTGAGATTGACGTTTTTATTATTCAAGTACAAGTATTGTATGAGGCTAGTCTATCAGGCGAGCACGTGTAATGTTATAAGTATCGTTTGTTCCCATTGTGATAATCATGTCTTTAAATAATGTCTTTAAATGTCTGTAATTATTGCTGTTTGGGTACAATTAATAACAATTTCATTCGAGAGACTGTCAATCTTTATTTAGAATTCTTAAATCTGCTTATCAGTTGTGGACCTAAGTGAATATTTATTGATCTATTTTTTGTCTTAAACTACATATTACTATACTTTCAATTTTGTAGTATACGTAGCCGCTAAGAAAGGGATTTTTTAGGATTTGTATATCTAAAGGTATATTAAAATCCACGTACTGAATAAAAACACTTCGTATTTTCTTGTAGAAGAGTATATTTAACGTCCCAGTAAGCAAAATGTTAACAAATTGCATGCAAATTGGCAGCAAATTTAATCAAAATTCCACACCAAATCCATAGCCATCTGTGTCCGCATTAAGCTCGTGTTTTGCTAGCAAACCTTGCTGACATAACCTGACAGCAAATTGGTGACAAAACCCGAGCAAAGCTTGCTGACATGTTGACGTCAAATTGTCGACAAAAACCGAGCAAGATCTGCGCGCGCGCAATCTGACAGCATATTGACGATAGAAACCGAGCATGATTTGCTTTTGACCAGTGCAATAAAATTTAATATTACAGAATAAGTTTTATTGGTAAATTATAATTTTCTTTTCATAAATAACTATGAAATGTAATGTTATATCGTAGTTATATCTCACGTAGCAGCAAATTCTCTTTCAACTTAATTAAATTAATAATAAAGTAAATTGTGAAAATAATTAAATTTAATTTATAAAATTGAGATATAATTTATATGATAATTAAACTCTTGCTTTATGCTTCAAATAGGATAATTTTCCATTTATTCTGTTGATTCTAATCAGTTTAATATTCTCATATTAAGCTTGTATGAGATATCAAAAATTAAACTAATAGAAATATACTTTTGATCTTTTATTAATAGCCACTAGCAGGCTTTATATCTACTTTTAACAGAAATTTGATTGCGAGAAAGCGTGCATCGCGTAGCGGAAAGCGAAGGAACTATTGAATCAAGGCATCTAAATACCGATTATGCAGGTTCTGCTCGGTTTCTGCCACCAATCTGCCGTCAAATTATGCGCGCAGATCTTGCTCGGTTTTTGCCGCCAATTTGACGTCAAGTCATGCAGCAAGCTTCGCTTGCTTTTTGCCGCCAATTTGTTGTCGGATTTTGTCAGCAAGCTTTGCTCGGTTTTTGCCGCCAATCTGCCAGCTTAATCAGGTAATAACAACTCTTGTAGCAAAATTGTAGCCTTTTTGCTGACAACAATTTTTAGCAAGCACTTGGCGAAATCTGTTCGAGCAGACTTGGCTAACTGGGGTTACTTTACATACTTAATGGTTGTTGCGAGTCGCGATTACAGTATTCGGACACAATATATGTGGTACTCTTCGATGCTCGGAAGCGGTCCACTTATATAATATTTAATTAAGAAGAAGGGATGTGATGATGTATCGTGCTTCATTTAAAAAAATTTTTTTCTCTACTTACAAGGAAAAAATCAGAAATATCTCATTTCGATTTTGATGAGCTTTGGATATGGTATAGTTTAGGGCAAAATAAAAGGCACATATTTTTTTACGTGCCATGGATACGTGATCGTTAAGTGGATGAACATCTTCTTGAAAAAAAATTGGTTTTTATATTTCTGAGCGAATATCATCGAAACATAAAAGATACAAAAGAGAATTTCAAATAAAAGTTTGATGGTTTTTAACAATGCAATATTTTATAACAATGCAATCAAAATTTTTGAAAATGTTATATTTTTCGAAATCCTTTTTCTCTCCTTTTACTAATTTTCAAAAATTTCAAAATTTTTTTTATAGCAAAACAAAGCATATTTAACGCCATAGCATTTAGCATATATGATAAAATCGTATTCCGAAAACATATTTTTCAAAAATAAATTAGAATTATTTCTACTTCACGCGCCCTATCCGCTCCCTATCCTCATGATGCTTGCTATTTCCATGGCGACAGTTTTTTCTTCGCAATTTTACAGTCAGTCATAAATTATTAATAAATAATTTATTCATATGAGGAAAAATAATGTTTTTATCAACTAAAAATAGTCGGACATGGAAAAGTATTTTTAACGAGATATTAAAGATTAATAGATAATAATTCATTATCAGTGCAATGAACACAAATAGATGCGTTTGCGCAATCCTGACATAACTTTGTTTATATCAGTGCTCTAATGGCTGAACCACATAACGTCCCTTTTCTTGTATTCCTTATACTCGCTTATAAATTTTTTTGTCGTCAATGTCTGATACAGTAGATCCTATTCCGTTATATATTTTTGTTAGTGAAAATAATTGAAGGCAATGCTTGATTTGTATTGTATTTCTACTATCATGCTATATCACTAAGCTATCATGTTATATCACTAAACTATCAAAAACTTAGCCTAATAAGGATGCAAAATTGGAATCTATCTAAAAAAATCTGTAATCCGTAAATCATGATCAAGAGACACGATAGTGTCTCACGCCAAGTTCATGCGAAGCATTAGCGAGGCACTCCGCGTTTGAATTTACTGGCGTACTGCTAGCAACATTTTGATATCGGGACATAGCATTAAAGTGGCTAATGAGATTATGTAAGGATATATTCGCCCAATATTTCTATTCTACATATATTGAAATCTAAGTAAATATTGAAAGAGAAATTAAAAATAGGATGTATGTTATCTTTTTCCCTCTTTCTTCTTTCCTTTATCCGCTACCTCTCACTTTCTCCTTGCTTTTTCTTTCTCCCTTCTCGGTCACAATGAGTTAAAAGTAAGAAGGTTCATATGTATTTAACATACTATTTTTTAAATAAAATATTGTCTTAAATTTAAACGGGCCATCAGAGCCAAACGCGGATGGTAGTGCGTAAGTTCAACGAGAATTAAGTTTTCGTTGAAACTTTATTTGTGTGCACAGGGCACAAAATTTTCTTGGTACGATACCAAGCGAATTTAAAATAATTCTCTTTCGGCCCGATATTTTTCTCGCCTACAACACTACAGGGGGGGAAAGAGGGATAATTAAATAATTTCTCGAATTGAAAATTATTTTAAATTCGCTTGGTATCGTACTAAGAAAATTTTGTGCCCTGTGCATACAAATAAAGTTTCAACGAAAACTTAATTCTCGTTGAACTTACGCACTACCCCATCCGCGTTTGGCTCTGATGGCCCGTTTAAATTTAAGTTTATATTTTCAATATACAGAGCCTAATTTCTTATAGTTATTTTAAAATATTGTCTGTTATTAATTATATATAAAAATGGATTGTTTCTTAATAAAATATTAATTTCTTAAATTATTATATAAGAATAAATATATTGTATACAAATAATATACACAGTATATCTACTCTTTCTGGCAACACGGAAAACCTAGATATCTTGAAGATTTCTTTCATAAACATTAGGAAATTCTCATGAAATTTTATGAGATTCAAGGAATTTTTTTTTAAATTTTGTTTTTGATAATTTTGCTCTTACATTGTAAACAATTCGTTATAAATCAAGTCGGATTGTTTACAATATATATATATATATATATATATATATATATATATATATATATATATATATATACAGGGTGAGTCTGATAAAACGACCACCGTGTTTTTCTTGAAAACGGTAAGAGATAGGTAGAAGACATCTATTATGAAAATTGTAGGATAAGTAGGGGCACATACTTTGATGACCTTGAATAACCTTGAATGTCCGTTTTTTACATCAAGAATTTAAAAAAAATTTTTTTTTTAATGGAAAGGAGTACTTTGTAGTCACTCTATCGATGGTACTCAATGAGCTTAATAACTTATGTATCAGAGTTTTTTTCGAAAATTCAACCGTTGTCAAGGTATCGACAAAATAAGTCAGAATGAAAATTTGGAAAAATCCAAACATGTTAAGTCGGGTGATCTCGCACTTTGAAATAAATACGAGGCAAGAGCTCAACAGAATGTTTCCAAACAAATAGATAAGTAGAAGTGGTCCTGTACTATTTCCTGCAAGATCACCCGACTTAACATGTTTGGACTTTTACCTCTGGGGAAGAGTGAAGGAGTTAGCCTATTTTCAACGTCCTATCACTCGAGAAAATATGATAGAAAGAATTAAAATAATTTTTCGTGAAATAACCATACAGGAGTTAGAAGAAATACAAGCAAGCTTTCCGCGAAGACTACAGGCATGTCTGGCTCAACGTGGTGCACATTTTGAACACTTACTACAGTAAATGTACTACAGTAAGTGCAGTTAGGAATAATAAAAAAATTTATTCCAAATTTTCATTCTGACTTATTTTGTCGATACCTTGACAACGATTGAATTTTCGAAAAAAACTCTGATACAAAAGTTATTAAGCTCATTGAGTACTATCGATAGAGTGACTACAAAGTACCCCTTTCCATTTAAAAAAAATTTTTTTTTTAATTCTTGATGTGAAAAACGGACATTCAAGATTATTCAAGGTCATCAAAGTATGTGCCCCTACTTATCCTACAATTTTCATAATGGATGTCTTCTACCTATCTCTTACCGTTTTCGAGAAAAACACGGTGGACGTTTTATCAGACTCACCCTGTATATATACATACATACATACATACATATATATATATATACAGGGTGAGTTTTAATGGTTGTGTCAATCTTTTTATCATACGGGAGATTACCGATCGCAATTTTAATAAATTGATTGATACATAGATGTCAGTTAATTGAATCGACCGTATCGAAGGCCGAAATATAATGTGTACAATTAAAGCAAGTTAAAAGCTGAAATTATGTAGTGTGGATTTATTATTATTATTAAAGCTACGCATTTATTATTATTATTATTATTATTATTATTATTATTATTATTATTATTATTAAATATATATGTTATTATATTTATTATTATTATTATTATTATTTTACTGTGATCAAATTAGGGATTTATTATTATACATATTCGATACATATTATACATATTAAAGCGGAAGAAATACATATTTAAAAATTCAATTCAAATTTAACACTTTAACGTTTTATGTAAAACTTTATTTCAAATTCCGCATTTATTTTTATGATTAATTTTTATTGTTTTATATGCTAAAAATATACAGCAAAAAATTTTCTTCCTTCTTAAAATAAAATTACGCAATTGTTTCATAAGAATGTATTTCTTGTGGAACAATTGCGTGATTTTATTTCAAGAAGGCAGAAATACTACATACCTTTAGCGTATAACAATAATAAAGATTTTTATCATAAAAATAAATGCGGAATTTGAAATAAAGTTTTACATAAAATGTTAAAGTGTTAAATTTGAACTGAATTTTTAAATATGTATTCTTACTGCTTTAATATATTAAATATGTATACGTAGCTTTAATAATAATAATAATAATAATAATAAATATAATAATATATATATTTAATAATAATAATAATAATAATAATAATAAGTGCGTAGCTTTAACAATAATAAATCCATACTACATAATTTCAGCTTTTAACTTGCTTTAATTGTACATATTATATTTCGGCCTTCGATACGATCGATCCAATTAACTGACATCTATGTATCGATCAATTTATTAAAATTGCGATCGGTAATCTCCCGCATGATAAAAAGATTGACACAACCATTAAAACTCACCCTGTATACAGGGTGGGCCATTTTAATCTATGCACCCAAATTTCTTTGTACCTAAGACAGATACGGAAAAATGATTCAGACAAAAGTTGTTTGGTTTTGAGGGGGCCATAAGATGGTATCATTGGTTTGACCTTGAAGAGTTATTTGAAGGTCACATGAAGGTCACCTTCAATTTCTTAAATGGAACCTACTATTTGTCATTGCATATTCTTGTAGCTTATCTCGAGAGCTTTCCAAAACACTATAATTAAGTACTTTTTTGTTAAGTACTTTTTGAGTTATGAGGCTTGAAATAATTTCTTAATTTTACATAAACCGTAAAATATCTTGTAAAATATTCATTTTTCGATTATCTTACCTTAATACTTTTACGTACAAAATAATGAGAGGAATCAACTGGTGTAAAAAAAACACATAGTTGTTTTGAAGAAAAAATATGTAATTTGCAATTAACAATTCCATATTTTTTCGTAAAAACTATTAACGGAATCGAGAGATTTAAAATTATACAAATTACAAATAAATTTTTCCAGAATTGGAAATACATTCACTATGTCGCAATTTTCGGAACCTATTTCATCGAACGCTTTCTGAAATTGTTCAGATTTTGTTAATAATTGCAAAGGTCGTTGTTTTCCTTTACGAAATAATGCCGGATTGAAATCACATCCAGTCAACGCGTGAAATCCTGCCAAAGATTTACAAAACAAATCACCTAATTCTTCATACAATGCTGAGACGTCAATAATGCGCTGTTTGTTCCAAATCCCCGTTTGTATCCAAATCTCACGAAGAGGCTGATACAAAAATTCGTGATTAATTTTTTTTATTTATAAAAATATAATTAAAATAAAAATATATTAAATTAAACTTATTTTTATTAACTTATTTTGAAAGGCCAAAAGAGATTCATGCATGTACCTTATTATTTTCAGTTACTATTTTATACTTAAAAGTTAAGAGCGGCGAGCGGTCGCTAAGAATGCTGAAGCTACAGCGCGACCTTTGTAACCGTCTGCCTTGATTTTATCCCCCCGTTATCAGTCTGCCATTTTGCATACAGCTTTTTAAAGTTATAAACTACTACTACAAAAAACTTCTATTCGTGTACCTTATGATTTTTTTTTCCTGAAATTTTACGCCACTTTGAAGCGGTCTGTCGGCTCTTTCGCCTCTAGGAAACAGTCTGCCAGCATTTTTTCATGTATTAACGCAATAAATAATAGATTTTCGCGGAACTTTCATCCTTGTACCTTATGATATTTTTCGCCTATAAATTTGTCGTCTTTGACCGCCCGCCACCGCCTTAAGCCCCGGGACCGCCCTGGCAGACTGGTGACTCAGTGCTTAGCTACACTAATGGATCCTTTTCAGGTATAAATACTTCGTGTACCTGATGAAGGACATTTTTATGTAGCCAGCTCTTAGTCTAATATAAGGCATACTCTTAATTGAAAATTAATAACATTAATTATTATGCTTTTTTATAATTTAGGAAGTATTTAGCAGTTTACACACACACACACACACATATACAGGGTAGACCATTTTAATCAATACACGCGAATATCTCAGAAACACTGCATTAAATCGAAAAATGTTTCAGATATAAGTTATATGGCTTGAAGGGGGACATAAGAGGGTACCATTGGTTTGACTTTTGGTGGCGTTGTCAAGGTCAGGGCAAGGTCACTTTGGATTTTTTAAATGGATTTCCCTATTTTTTATTACATATTCTTGTAGCTCATCTCGAGAGCTTTCCAAAACACTATAATTAAGTTAGTTTTCATTAAGTACTTTCCGAGTTATGAGGCTTGAAATCATTTCTTAATTTTACATAAACAATAAAATATCTAGTAAAATCTTCATTTTTCGATTATCTTATCTTAATACTTTTATGTACAAAATAATGAGAGGAATCAATTGGTGTAAAGAAAAAACATAGTTGTTTCGTAGAAAAAATATGTAATTTGCAATTAACAATTACATATTTTTTCTTAAAAATAACTATGTATTTTCTTTACACCAATTGATTCCTCTCATTATTTTGTACATAAAAGTATTAAGGTATAAGGATAATCGAAAAATGAATATTTTACAAGATATTTTACGGTTTATGTAAAATTAAGAAATGATTTCAAGCCTCAGAACTCGGAAAGTACTTAATGAAAACTAACTTAATTATAGTGTTTTGGGAAGCTCTCGAGATGAGCTACAAGAATATGCAAAAGCATATAGGGTGTCCCATTTAAAAAGTTGGAGGTGACCTTCAAATAACTCTTCAAGGTCAAACCAATGATACCATCTTATGGCCCCCTCGAAACCAAACAACTTTTGTCTGAATCATTTTTCCGTATCTGTCTTAGGTACAAAGAAATTTGGGTGCATAGATTAAAATGGCCCACCCTGTATATATATATATATATATATATATATATATATATATATATATATATATATATATATACAGGGTGATCCAGAACAAACGTTTGTCTTTAAAAAAATAAATTGTCGAGTCTATTCTAAGACGATTTTCCCTTTACCAAAATTGTCTACGAGGCTTAGTTTTTAAATTATTAAATAAAATAGTTTGCGAATTACGGAACGAGTACAAGAGGTAGACAGGGACGGCGCAATTCACCGTCCGATACAGGCGATCATGTGGGGCGCTCGACGCGATCAGCTGATTGCTGCACACGATGAGTATAACAATCAGTGTGTGTGTGTGTGTGTGTTGTGTATTTATGCACGCGTATCCACACATGCACCGTACTCTCTCTCTTTCGCTCTCTCTCTCTCCCTCTTTCTCTCTCACTCACTCACTCACTCACTTATTCTTACCTTAATAATGAGATTCTTCATACTGCTGATAAATAGCAGTGCCCAGTGTGTTGCACGATAATAATCGTCGTCGACGAGACGTCGTTTCTTCAACACGCAGTCTGACACATCGTCAAATAAGCGAAGTTTTTTCTTTCATCACTTTCGACACTTACAAATTTACTCGCACACTTAATCACTCACGATTGATAAAAGGAGGAATTTACCAACGGTTACGGTACGAATTTAATAAACGGTTAACGCATTTAATTATTAATTACATACTCGATTAAAGAAACGCGTTAACAGAACGCGATACTCGATGCAAAGCGCGCGACGCGACGACCGACGACAAGCAGGTCAGGTTAGTACTAGCGCGTAATGCTACACGTTTATGTTTGGCAGCGCTAGAGGCGCTAGTACTAATCTGACCTGCTTGTCGTCGGTAGTCGCGTCGCGCGCTTTGCATCGAGTATCGCGTTCTGTTAACGCGTTTCTTTAATCGAGTGTGTAATTAATAATTAAATGCGTTAACCGTTTATTAAATTCGTACCGTAACCGTTGGTAAATTCCTCCTTTTATCAATCGTGAGTGATTAAGTGCGCGAGTAAATTTGTAAGTGTCGAAAGTGATGAAAGAAAAAACTTCGCTTATTTGACGATGTGTCAGACTGCGTGTTGAAGAAACGACGTCTCGTCGACGACGATTATTATCGTGCAACACACTGGGCACTGCTATTTATCAGTATGAAGAATCTCATTATTAAGGTAAGAATAAGTGAGTGAGTGAGTGAGTGAGAGAGAAAGAGGGAGAGAGAGAGAGAGAGAAAGAGAGAGAGTACGGTGCATGTGTGGATACGCGTGCATAAATACACCACACACACACACACACACTGATTGTTACACTCATCGTGTGCAGCAATCAGCTGATCGCATCGAGCGCCCCACATGAGCGCCTGTATCGGACGGTGAGTTGCGCCGTCCCTGTCTACCTCTTGTACTCGTTCCGTAATTCGCAAACTATTTTATTTAATAATTTAAAAACTAAGCCTCGTAGACAATTTTGGTAAAGGGAAAATCGTCTTAGAATAGACTCGACAATTTATTTTTTTAAAGACAAACGTTTGTTCTGGATCACCCTGTATATATATATATATATATATATATATATATATATATATATATATGTATATGAAAATGTTATGCGAGTGAAAAATATTGATCCTACGAAAGCTATTAGGTTTTTTTCAATATATTTACAAATTTACCACTTGAAACTTAAGTAGCTTTGCATTTTTTCTCTGTTTGTGTAAAAGCATTAAAAAACGTATATATTAAAAAACTTATTTTAAGCTGCACCAAAAAATCTTTAAAATATTTTCTCCATCTGAAATTTTAAATAAAAATACTTTGGAAATCAGGGAATTTTCAAGAAATATTTTTCCAAGATTTGAGTAGATACCCTGTGAATAAATCATTATTATAAATTTTTATTATTATTATTATAATTATTATTAAATCGTTATTGTAAATTTCATTACAAAAATTTCACTAATTAAATTTCATTAAATTTCATTAATTACATAATTATTAAGTTTTAAATAAAGAGTAAAAAAGAAAAGTAATATATAATTATAATCTTTAGTTTACAATGATCATTGTTGATAATCCGTTTTTTATTTAGATTATACAAGCCTCCGTAGTATTGGTATCATTATTCGCAACATCAGATCATGGTATTGTCGTGCAAGACGTGAAACCAATAGTTGATGAGAACTGTCGATTATTAGGTGTGCATTCGCCATATATCATTATCCTGAACTCTGAAAAAAATTTGGATAAAAACAGTAAAATTGTACAGTTGTTAATGAGAGATTTTGAAGAATTGGGAGATTGCGATTCTGTCACGAAGAAGGCAGTAATGGATTTTAGTTATCATATTAGTGTAGCAAATATGGAGGAGGCTTTTAAAGCTATTAAATCCATAAAAAACGAGGCTGTTTGGAAGAGTTTAGCTAAAATGTGCGTAAAAACAAAGCAATTAAACATGGCTCTACTTTGTCTGGGTCACATGAAGCAAGCTAATGCTGCACGGGCTCTACGTGAAGCAATGCAAAACGATGCTTTGAATCTAGAAGCACAAGTAGGAATACTGGCTGTTGAACTTGGTTTTTATGTAAGTTGTTAATATATGTGTGTGTGTGTGTGTGTGTGTACACATAAATACCTTTTTAGAACACCCTGTGTGTGTATGTATATATACAGGGTGTCCCATTTTAAAAGTGCCACTAGATTATCTCTTTAGGAAAGCATTTAAGAAAAAAATGTTTCAAACAAAAGTTGTTTGGTTCGAAGGGGGACATAAGACGGTGCCATTGGTTTGACCTCGAACAGTTATTTGAAGGTCACATGAAGGTCACCTTGAATTTCTTAAATGGAACACCCTATATATTTTTGCATATTCTTGTAGCTTATCTCGAGAGCTTTCCAAAACACTATAATTAAGTATTTTTTCATTAAGTACTTTTCGAGTTATGAGGCTTGAAATAATTTCTTAATACATACATAAACCATAAAATATCCAGTAACATATTCATTTTTCGATTATCTTACCTTAATACTTTTGTGCACAGAACAATGTGAGGAATTAATTAGTGTAAATAAAAGACATAGTTGTTTTTGAGAAAAAATATGTAATTGTTAATTGCAAATTACATATTTTTTTTAGAAACTATTATGTGTTTTCTTTACACCAATTGATTCCTCATTGTTCTGTGCATAAAAGTATTGAGGTCAGATAATCGAAAAATGAATATTTTACTAGATATTTTATGGTTTATATAAAATTAAGAAATTATTTCAAGCCTCATAACTCGAAAAGTACTTAATGAAAAAATACTTAATTATAGTGTTTTGGAAAGCTCTCGAGATAAGCTACAAGAATATCTAAAAATATATAGGATCCCATTTAAGAAATTCAAGGTGACCTTCAAATGACTCTTCAAGGTCAAACCAATGGCACCATCTTATGTACCCTTCGAACCAAACAACTTTGTTTGAAACACTTTGTTTGAAACATTTTTTTCTTAAATGCTTTCCTAAAGAGATAATCTAGTGGAACTTTTAAAATGGGACACCCTATATATATATATACACAGGGTGTTCTAAAAAGGTATGTCAAAAATTTAAGGAGATATTCCTCACACCTGAAGGATGAAAAAATGTTATATGGACATAGGTGCGGAAATGCTTATTTCAGGAGTTATGTTGAAAATACTGTTAGCTGTATTACTTACACAAGGAAAAATTTAGGATTAATTATTGTAGACGACAATCGTTTAATTAGGCTTATTTACATTTGGTTTTAATGTGACCTTGAGTATGTTACAATAAATGTTGAAAATGAATTGATGATTAGACAAAACATGTACTTTATGCATGAGCTTTATGCATGAAGCTCCTCCTCGTTTCAGCCGTATTAATCGTGATTTTCTGAATCAAACTGACGGTGATCGGTGGATAGGAAGAGGTGGACCTACTTTGTGGCCTCCACGTTCCCCGGATCTCAATCCGATAGACTTTTATTTGTGGGGACATTTAAAGACAATCGTACATGCTACACCAGTGCGTGATATTCAAGATCTTCGTGACCGTATCACTGTAGGTTGCGAGACAATCCGCTATACGCCAGGCATTTTTGAACGTGTCCGTGAATCGATGCGTCGACGTGTCACTGCTTGTATTCAGGAAAATGGTGAATATTTTCAACATTTATTGTAACATACTCAAGGTCACATTAAAACCAAATGTAAATAAGCCTAATTAAACGATTGTCGTCTACAATAATTAATCCTAAATTTTTCCTTGTGTAAGTAATACAGCTAACAGTATTTTCAACATAACTCCTGAAATAAGCATTTCTGCACCTATGTCCATATAACATTTTTTCATCCTTCAGGTGTGAGAAATATCTCCTTAAATTTTTGATACACCTTTTTAGAACACCCTGTATATTGTTGCGTCCGCAGCGACGACCTCGATATATCGAACGCACGCGGCGCAACTCTCGGCACACTGCACAACTCTTCCACTCGCGCACTCGCACATTCGAAATAATGACACGATTCTTTAGAACACAAGAACTTTAATAAGCAACATAGAACACAGACAATAACTCAGAATAATAATACAACGGCTCATATATAGAGACGCGACCGCTCAGCTTGACAGCTGGCTCCAGACTCAATGATAGTTGTTGTTTAAAACAAACGTCTTGACAACGCGCGCGGAGACGATCTTCTTCCGTCGATGAACTTCCCGCCGACAGAATAACGGGTGGCGAATACATCCGCAGGGACGGGACGCGAGGGCGCAACACTGCCCCCCGTCTTCCAAGATTGTCGTCCCGACAATCCCAAACTGCCCTTCCAGGATCTTGAGTCTTCTTGCTCTAATTCGGCTCCCGCCAGAAGTACCGAGCGACTCACTGCAGATCTAAGGCATGTCAACTCCAGAGAATTAGCCGTGTCTTCCTGCTCTAACCTGAGCTGCTGTTGCAGAGTACCGAGCGGCACGCGCTAATCTCAATCGACTTTTTTTTTCTTTCAAGTTCCATCCCTCGGCTGATGCCCCGTCGTCTTCGGATATGAGGGGGGTAACTACCGTGGACCCATCGTCCACAAAGGACCATCGTCCTCCTCAAATCCCTGCCTCGGCATTTGCCCTCCGTCCCGCGGGAAGACCACGGCTCAAAAACCGCGGGCGAGGCAGCCTTCAATTGAAGATCTTTTCCTCTAAGGTTTGGTCAGATCACTCCGACGCATCTTCATAATTTCTTTCCTTAAAATAAAAACAATATAACGAGTAACAAGCACTAACTTTTTTTTTCATCCATATCTTTCTTTTTGGGCCTCGGATGTAGAATCATTCCCTAATCAAAACAATTTGGGAGTCCCTCCCAGAATACTTCGAGAATTAGTCTACCAATTACAATTCACTTAAAGAAATAATTGGAATCAATACAACCATTATTAAAACAAACACCGGAAATCACGAATATTGCCATCCAGGCATTCTAATGAAAGAATTATCCCCTATTCAAGATACATCCGAGCCCGTCTTAATTTTACACACACCAGTTTATTTAAAATAAATTCTTTTAACATTTTAATATTCTTTTACAAACTACGCGAATTTGACCGCGTGCGATCTAGCCACTCCTACAAAACTACAATTATTATTTTTTTAATATTGGAGCGACTTAGCTGTTTATCCGAGATTCTTTCGCTCGTTCCTACAGTCGTCCGCTGCGCAATCCTTGAATCGGGCATCGTCGCCCGGAGCGTGATCGACTCCGCTGATAGTCCGGGAGTCGCGGCTTGCATCCTCTTCCCGACCAAAATTCCGGACGACAAATCTTGCTGTTCTGTCATCATTTTTCATTCGATAATTTTCTCTCGAGATGTCTTTTTTCACTCTCGGGATTCTCAGATCCCGGTCGAGCCCCCAAAATGTTGCGTCCGCGGCGACGACCTCGATATATCGAACACACGTGGCACAACTCTTGGCACATGCTTCCACTCGCGCACTCGCATACTCGAAATAATGACACGGTTCTTTAAAACACAGGAACTTTAATAAGCAACACAGAACACAGACAATAACTCAGAATAATAATACAACGACTCGTATATAAAGACGCGATCGCTCGGCTTGACAGCTGGCGCCAGACTCAATGATAGTTGTTGTTTAAAACAAACGTCTTGACAACGCGCGCGGAGACGATCTTCTTCCGTCGACGAACTTCCCGCCGACAGAATAACGGGTGGCGAATACATCCGCAGGGACGGGACGTAGGGCCGCAACACTATATATATATATATATATATATATATATATATATATATATATATATAAATGTTTTTTAATTAATGTTACAAAATAAAAATACATAATGGTCTCTAAACTGCAGACTGATGCTGAACATCTGTTTCGAGAAGCAAAACGTCTAGATCTTCTGGGACAATTATTTGAGGCTCGAAACAAATTTAAGGAAGCAATTGAAATAGCCAGCAGTGAGAATAAGATTCGTGAAAAAACAAGTTACTATAATTACGCTCGTACATTGGAGCAACAAGGTAAAATAGCAGAAGCTATCGATATGTACACGAAAGCTGATTGCCATCGATTTGAAGTACCCAGAATGCTTTTGATGAGGCCTCGGGAGCTTCTTGCATATCTCAATAATACCGAAGAATTGTAAGTGGCGTGATCAACATTAATTGAAAAAAAAGTTATTTATAATAATTATATTAATAGGGAAATTAAAAATTGGCATGCCCAATACACTGAATCGACTGGCGACATGGAAACCGCTTTACATCTTTATGAGCAAGCAAAAGATACTTTGTCAATGACAAGATTATTTTGTTATTTCAAAAGAGAGGATGAAGCATGTGAATTAGTAACCAAAACAAGTCATGCTGCATCAGCATATCACCTTGCTGCGCATTACGAATCGAAGAATAATGTGACACAAGCGATCCACTTTTATACAGTCGCTAAAGCTTATACTAATGCGATTCGACTCTGCAAGGTAAAATGTTTAATATTGTAATATAGAAATTTTTACCTTTTCTTTTTTTTATGTTCAATTCTCCATCCTTCTATCTTTTTGAGCGAGTGAGAAAGAGAGAGAGAACAAATTTTTATTTTTATTTTATAGTGGACATATATATAAGGTCATAAAAGAAGTTGGAATTTTTTTATAACAATTTTATCTTAGCCTAATAAACGCTGTTTGTTACAATAATGTGGAAGTACCAAATAATATAATGCAAATTTTATCTATATAATATAAAATTGTAATATATGTGTTATTTTGCAATTTTATATTCTATACATATATTCCTTTGCTTTTCGTTACGAACGAAATTACTCAAAGAGAGTAACTCGTTTTTAATTTTTCGTAATGATATGTATATAAAGCCTACGAAGGACAGATACTAAGATGCAAAGAGTATATTACTTTTTTTAGTCAATTTGATTTCTACAATCTCAAGGGATCTAGAATAACAAACAGATTATTCAAAATTAGGTAGATAAGTAAGGAATAGTTTTATTTGAAAAAGAATTTGCCTATTTAAAACAAAAAATCGAAATTTCTATATGAAAATTTTAAATCCTGAATTCTATAAAATAAGTATATATAATTTATCTTATTTATCTAATTACCAACTCTATATATGATCAATATTTTATACGATTCTATATATAGAATATAATTACAATGATGAAATATGTTATATTACATGTTTATGAATGGGAAATTGGGATATTAATCAATTACTTATTGGTAATATTTATATATATTATTTGTAATATTTCGTTTTATTACTTTTATATAACATTAATATAACAATGGTTACTGGTTCGTCTCATTTACATCTTTAACTAATCCTTTATGAGGCACTTTTGTTACTAAAAGAGAAACAATTTCGCATGACTTATATACCGACAGTAGTTTCTAATCAAGCAACATTTAAATGAAATTAATTATAAAAAGATTCACTTTTATACGCCTTATTTACAGGAGCATAACATGCTGGAAGAATTGTGGCCATTGGCTATATTAGCGCCACGACATTCACAGATAGACGTTGCTAAGTTTTATGAAGATAACGACCAACCAGATCGTGCGGTGTTGCTGTATCATAAAGCTAATCTGTTACATAAAGCGTTGGATGTTGCATTTAGAACGCGACAATATAGCGCATTACAGTTGATTATCATGGATGTAAATGCAGATTCCGATCCAGCATTGATTCGCAAGTGCGCCGATTATTTCATACAAAATGACCAAATCGACAAAGCAGTAGATCTGCTCGCAACTGGCAAAGACTACATGGCAGCTTTAGAGTTGATTCAGCAACATAATATCGTGTTAAGTGAGGAGCTCGCAGAAAAGCTAACAGTTGAAAAGAGAAACGATGATGATGTAGAACACGAACGTTTGCGAATTTATACGCTTGAGAAAATCGCGGAAATCGGTTTCGATCAAGGAAATTATCACCTTGCGACTAAGAAATTTACACAAGCTGGTAATAAGTTGCGTGCTATGAAAGCATTGCTCAAGTCTGGCGATACCGAGAAGATCTGTTTCTTTGCGCAAGTCTCGAGAAATAGCGAGATCTATATTATGGCAGGCAATTATTTGCAATCTTTAGATTGGCAGAATCAACCAGAGATTCTGAACAATATCATCAATTTTTATTCCAAAGGCAAAGCAATGGATTTGTTGGCAAATTTTTATGTGGCATGTGCACAGGTAGAAATCGATGAATTTCAGAATTATGAAAAAGCACTGGACGCATTAAATCAAGCTAGTAGGTGTTTAATTAAGGTAGTAACACCACGTGATCCGGATGTTCACAAACGAGCAGTGGAATTGGTCAACAATAGGATGTCAACGATTAAACGCTATTTGGATATTAAAAGGTAAATTCAAAATCCTAATGTTAAATTTATCAGTGAGCAAAATTCGATCGATGATATTGCAACATAAAAGTTTATGAAAAATTAAATAATAAATAATAAAATTGTAACGGTTCGCCCATTCCGAATGCCTCGGACTAACTCGCCGGTGTCCAGGATTTGGGAGTAGAAGGAAACTTGCGAGACATCGATATGGTTGTAGAAAAGAGTTTATTAAAAAAATAATAAGTACAATAGTGTGAAAAATAATTACAATGTTAAACGCCTTTAAACCGGGCGAGCAAGAAGAGGGCTTATGATTAAACCTAGTATACCTAGAACGGACTCGCAGATCTACAATCAATCGCGATTTTATTACTAAACTGCGATCTAGAGCGCGAGAATGTGTGTTCTTCTTTGTCAGCGGGAACGGTCAGGAAGTCGCACAAATGGAAGATCCTCGGTAGCTCCCAGAGGCACTAGGCAGGCAGGAGACTGGGTTGATGGGGGGATAGGTGTCTCCGGTCAGTCCAGCTCATATACCAGCCGGTTGTCCCCCACTCGTTTTGTAGCAGCATAGTAATAGTCGGAGTTGATTCCGCCTGGGGGATCCACTGACACCGGCGTGCCATAAGCGCTGAATCTTTCCAAACGGATAGTCAGTCTGAGCAGTTATCGTCACTCGACACTCATGTATCATCACATCATCCCCCTCTTCTACGAGTGATGGATAGCCGCCTGTAGCCGGATAGCGGACTGCCCGTGGCCGACCTCGTGGATCAAAGCGTATGATCCACTGACCGGTTACGATTCGGACACAATATTTACGGCCATTAGTGGGAGTTCTACTTCGGTTTCATCGTCTAGCCGAACTCGAACTAGTTGCGCGCTGGCTGCGAGCCGGGCGTCTGCTGGCTCGGCCGCTAATATGAGAAAATTATGCCAATAAGTCCGTCCCTGTACTTCGAGCGGCAGGTTAATTATGGTGACATTGGCCTGGATACTGTCGATGAGGAGGATGTAGTCTCCGGCGAGCAAAGTCTGGCTCTGATTCGAGTCCTTACTCTCTCAGAATAATCGAGCCGTCTCCGCGTGAATGAACGAGGAATGGTCTCTGAACCGGAATCGATAAGAGCTGTGAGACGGCATCCGTGAATCCAGACCTGGATATGCGGCCGGAGGCGATAATTTATGCGGAGTCGGGCTAGACGACAGCCGCTACGTCCCGTTGAGCATTTTCCGTGGCAATCGTGGGTGAAGACATTGTCTTTACCACACCGCGAGCAAAACTTCTTAGGTGGCCCTTTATGATCTAATATGATATGTCCCCGCTGTTTACACCGCCAGCAGCATTTTCGGTTATATGTTACCGTAGCGACGGTGGGCTTGTTGGTCGAGCCGGATCTGCGTCGTTCCATCCGACGATTCTTCGATTTTCACGGCCTTCGCAGATAATTCGCTCAAGGTGATCTGGTCGGTGAGCTGGGTATACAATTGGTATTCTGGATCTATATAGATCTGTTCCAGCGGTTTTTTTCGCTTGGAATAGCCTCCAGCTTGGCGCATTATGATAAGCATTGCACTGGCAATGCTTATACATATAATAAACTCGGAAAGCTTCTCTCGGCTATTGGGAGAGCTGCCGTTTATTTCGCGCTTTAGTCGAGTCTGATAGCTGAACGGCAAGAAGTGGATGTGGAATTGTTCGCAGAAGCTGACCCAGCTATCCTAAATGTCGCGATTTTTTTGATATCCCAAGACAGCACCTCGTAGGAGTTCCGGGAGTCTCAACAGGAGGTGACCTTCAGGCCATAGCTGGTCCGGAATTTTTTCCGTATCCTCCAAGAAGGAGAGCGAGTCCTTTCTGTCGAAATGGTGACTCCACTTTCGGATCTGGTTGATCAGTTTTAGCCGTTTTATTGGATTTATCGTAGCCGGGTTCTCTGCCGGCGGAGTCGCCATCGTGTGGGTTCCCTCTGATATATAGATAGTTATTCCGGATAGTTAACCCGGTCTTCAAGTTGGCGGTTGGAATGTGTACTCTCCTTTGTCGACGGGGACAGTCGGGACGTCGGGAGCACCCTGGCTGCGAAAATGTGCCCTTCTCTGTCGGCGGAAATGGTCAGGAAGTCGAACATTGGGAGCATCCTGGATATGGAACTATTATATATATGCCCTTCTCCGTCGGTGGGAACAGTCAGGAAGTCATACGGATGGAAGATCTCGGGGTAAAGGTTGATATTAGGGGACTCACCTCCGATGAGCTTTACCTTGACATATGTTATCAAGGTCATTGCCCTAAGTAACATGCAAAAGATTTTAGCCGTCACTCGTTGTTTATTAAAAAGTTATAAACAAAAGAAGTTTTACGAATTTCACATAATTTTCGGACACCATGTACAATAACAGACCTCTTGTCGCGTTGAAAGTTATAAACATGAATAAACGTAAAGAAAAACGCAAAAAAAGGTAAATTAAAGATAAATAAAAAAAGATAAGCAATTTAAATTTATATAGAATTTAATACAATTTAATACAATTAAAAAATATCACAAATGTATGTGTACACACACACACGCGCGCGCGCGCGCGGGGGTGCAAGAGGGAGCCTTCGGCCTCCCCTCCCGCAACCACCCCACCGGTAGGCAAGGTGGACCTCGCTTTACAATTTACAGCATATATCCATTGTGATTGAACTCTTCGTCCCCTACCGGCGGGGTGGTTGTACACATACATTTGTGATATTTTTTAATTGTATTAAATGTATTTAAAATAATTATTTTTTTATATAACAGCTAAGTTATTGTACATTTCTATTATAATCAATGTGCTTGCTAATGAATATATATTATTGATAAATATGTATTTATTCAGCATTATTATTGTTAATGGGATACAAATCTTTTGCATGTTACTCAGAACGGTGATCTTGATAACATATAGAGGTCTGTTATTGTACATAGTGTCCGAAAATTATGTGAAGTTCCTAAAATTTCTTTTGTTTATTACTTTTAAATAAACAACGAGCGACGGCTAAATCTTTTGCATGTTACTCAGGACAGTGACCTTGATAACATATGTCAAGGTGAAGCTCATCGGAGGTGAGTCCCCTAATATCAACCTTTATCGAATAATTATTATTAAAAAATGTAAATACGAATAAACATTTCAATATATGCTAGTAGATATATAATATTGTTAAGATCAACTGGACTTTTTTAAATGGAAACTCTTACCTTTTGCCTCCTACCTTTTTTGCATGTTTTTATAACTAAATCAAGATAGTATTTCAAAATGATATCTCAAGAATACAATTAATTTTAACCATTTTTTTTATATTACTAAAATTTAAATTAGATGATTTTATTAAATCGGGATTGATTAAAAATAAAAGTGAAATAATATTATCTAGAAAAGATAGGGATGTATGTGGAAGGAGGTCAGACGTGTCTATACGCCCATTTGATCAACGAGCGACAGAATCCATCCGTGGCAACGGCATCGACGCATATCCTGTGAAGAAAGCATTCACACATTTTTCAGCTCAACGAATAATTGCTAGAAAACAATATTCGTGGACTAGAAAAATATGTAAAGTGCAAGTGGCTGGATCGAGAGTCGAACCCTAGTCTTTCGCTTTCCGGGCAACTGTTCTAGACCACTGAGCTATCCAGACCTCACACCTAATGCTGCTTTTTAACACAGTGATATGCGACTTCAGAACGATGTTGGTATCTCGCTCGATGCAATACCGATTGCTATGGAGGATCCTTGAAAGATCGCTCGCTGACCAAATAAGTGCCGGTGGAGGTATTCGCATGCACTGTGTGCTGGCTTCCGAATGGTCTTCCATAAGAAATGGCACCGTACATTACGTAATTCAATTTATTATTTAAATGCTCAAAATGTTGATTATTTACATGCAAATATTTTATTCTGATAATGAAAGGGGATAGAGAGAGACAGAGAGAAAGAGGGATATTATAGGAAAGTATTTTGTGTTATTAAAATACGCGAACAGGATTGCTATATGAATACGAGGGATCGAATCTGAATCTTATGAGAAATATGTGGGAATATACAGGGTGGACCATTTTAACCTTTAATGGAGAATAACTCGAAAACCAAGCCCGGGAGAGAAAAATGTTTCAGACAAAAGTTGTTTGGTTTCGAGGGGGCCATAAGATGGTATCATTGGTTTGACCTTGAAGAGTTATTTGAAGGTCACATGAAGGTCACCTTCAATTTCTTAAATGGAATCTACTATTTGTCATTGCATATTCTTGTAGCTTATCTCGAGAGCTTTCCAAAACACTATAATTAAGTACCTTTTCGTTAAGTACTTTTTGAGTTATGAGGCTCGAAATAATTTCTTAATTTTACATAAACCGTAAAATATCTTGTAAAATATTCATTTTTCGATTATCTTACCTTCATACTTTTATGTACAAAATAATGAGAGGAATCAATTGGTGTAAAGAAAACACATAGTTGTTTTTAAGAAAAAATATGGAATTGTTAATTGCAAATTACATATTTTTTCTTCAAAACAACTATGTGTTTTCTTTACACTAGTTGATTCCTCTCATTATTTTGTACGTAAAAGTATTAAGGTAAGATAATCGAAAAATGAATATTTTACAAGATATTTTACGGTTTATGTAAAATTAAGAAATTATTTCAAGCCTCATAACTCAAAAAGTACTTAACGAAAAGGTACTTAATTATAGTGTTTTGGAAAGCTCTCGATATAAGCTACAAGAATATGCAATGACAAATAGTAGGTTCCATTTAAGAAATTGAAGGTGACCTTCATGTGACCTTCAAATAACTCTTCAAGGTCAAACCAATGATACCATCTTATGGCCCCCTCGAAACCAAACAACTTTTGTCTGAAACATTTTTCTCTCCCGGGCTTGGTTTTCGAGTTATTCTCCATTAAAGATTAAAATGGTCCACCCTGTATATGGTGGATATATATAGAAAATAAAAATATGGTACTATATCTCGTAATAAGTGAAAATCTAGCAAAGAAAGGAAAAAAGATTTATATTTTAAAAGAGAATAGAATAAGATTAAAAATATTCTGCTCCACTTATAACATATATGTATATATTACATATTATATTATATCGTATCAGGGATATTAACTTGTGTATCTACTTTTATTTAAATAATGAAAGTTTTTTCACAATTTTATTCCTGTATTAATAGTATTTTAATTATGAGATTATAAAAATATTTCTTTTATGTATTCAATTTCATTTCTTTCATATGTATATTCAAATATTTCTTCTCTTTGTTATGCAGATTATTTGAAAGGGGAGAAACGGAGACAGCAATGCAACAGGTTCGATATTTACTGGATTCGCAAGGGTCCAATCTGGAACAATCGGTGCGTCGCGGTGATTTATTTGCGACTATTACACAGCATTATGTCAACGTAGGAGATACTAAGAAAGCTTGGGCTACCATCGAAGAATTGAAACGCTTGGTACCAGGAATAAATCTGAGTTATTACTTTAATATAAATCTTCTTGAGCTATTGGGATACAAAATGACAGTGGAACGGCAAGATGGTTCCGATAAGGATGATGGAATTGAAGAGCTCCTGGGAGAATAAAATTTCATTAAAAACATATTTTTAAATTAGAACTAATGTTTTCTTTTAATATAGATGAAAATAGATAAAAAATAGCTAAATTAGAAATAGGGACGTATCTCATGGAGGTAGCAGACACAGATATATTTAAACTACCGCATGTGTGAACGTTGAGTACGCCTTTTAGAAAATCATTAACAATTATCTCTACAAGTGTAAGGATCGAATTCACTCTATCTGCACACGAGAGGTAACATGGTTATTATTGGACAGATTGTATATATATGTTTTAACAGCTGCAAAAATGATACATATAATCAAACAAATCAACGCATGAGCTCAATTATTTTATTGAATAAATTTAATAAGATAAGCCAGCAAATCGAATTTTTGGGCGCAATCTGTAACTTTAATTCCTATCGAATCCTTTAATTTTTCCGTGAATCTCGAGACACAATAACTACAAAGGAGATATCTAATTTTTTTTTTATTTTTCTAATACTTTAAAACATTGAGTTACACCCAGGTTATAGACCCAGGGGTTTATTATTGCATAAACCCAAAAAATTAGAATTATTAGAATTTATTATTTATTAATTTACACATATAATTAATAAATAATAAATTCTAATAATTCTAATTATTCTAACATACAGGGTGTCTGGAAAGGTAAGATCAATCGAATAGGAGATGAAAGAGGAGCATGAGTAGAACACATAATGTAAATAAATTTTTTTCGTATTCGCTATGGTTTAGAAAATACAGCGCTTTATAGGGGTGCATAAAAAGTGTTGAAACCTCTTAATATTTCGAAAAGTACGCATTTTCGAGAAAAATGTTTTATACAAAAATTGTAGGGTTTTAAGTGAAGCATTACACAGAAAAATTAGTATGACCTTAAATAGCGTTCTCAAGATCACGTAAAGATAACCAAGAAATTTTTAATGGGTATCCTCAGTTTTTATTGCATATTATTGTAGCTTATCTCGAGGACTTTCCAAAACAGTATAATGAAATACGTTTTCGTTAGGTACTTTTTGAGTTATGAGGCTTGAAAGTTACAGTACCGCCGGCGTGACCTTGAGAACGCTATTCAAGATCATACTAATTTTTCTGTGTAATGCTTCACTTAAAACCCTACAATTTTTGCATAAAACATTTTTCTCGAAAATGCGTACTTTTCGAAATATTAAGGGGTTTCAACACTTTTTATGCACCCCTATAAAGCGCTGTGTTTTCTAAACCATAGCGAATACGACAAAAATTTATTTACATTATGTGTTCTACTCATGCTCCTCTTTCACCTCCTATTCGATTGATCTTACCTTTCCAGACACCCTGTACACACACACACACACACACACACACACACACACACACACACACAGAGGGTGTCCCAGAGCACTATATACAAGCGCTTGTTAGGAGATAGAGATCAGTAGACTGAACAGAAAAGTCTTATACCATTTTACAATTTTCGCAATAATAACAGAAATATTAAATATTGAAATCGGACGAATGAAAGGAGTGTTCGAGCGGCTGAGCGCTCCTTTCATTCGTCCGATTTTAATATTTAATATTTCTGTTATTATTGCGAAAATTGTAACACGGTGGGCCGTATTATAGCTCCAATGGCTGAGCGTTTCTCATCCGATTTTAATATTTAATATTTCTTAATATTGCGAAAATCGTAAAACAGTATAAGACTTTTCTATTCAGTTTACTGCACTCTACCTCCTCACAAGCGCTTGTATATAGTACTCTGGGACATCCTGTATATACAGGGTGATTCTGAACAAACGTTTGTCTTTAAAATATCAAATTCTTGAATGAATTCTAAGATGATTTTTCCTCTTGCAAAATTTTGCCCGGAGCTTAGTTTTTAAACTATAAAGGAAAATAGTTAACTACTTACGGAACGAGTACAAAAGGTAGGCAGGGACGGCGCGATATAGGCGATTACGTGGGGCGCTCGCCGCGATCAGCTGATTGCTATACGCGATGACTGTAACAATCAGTGTGTGTGTGAGCATGTGTACGCACACACACACTGATTGTTACAGTCATCGCGTATAGCAATCAGCTGATCGCGGCGAGCGCCCCACGTAATCGCCTATATCGCGCCGTCCCTGCCTACCTTTTGTACTCGTTCCGTAAGTAGTTAACTTTTTTCCTTTATAGTTTAAAAACTAAGCTCCGGGCAAAATTTTGCAAGAGGAAAAATCGTCTTAGAATTCATTCAAGAATTTGATATTTTAAAGACAAACGTTTGTTCAGAATCACCCTGTATATATTGCATTAGCAATATAAAAATTTGAAGACAGTCGATTTTTTAATTGTAAATATTAGGATAACTAAATAGGATTCAGTTTCATATAGTGTTATATATACATAACCTCACTCCAAGTTTTTTATAGAAGAGAATCCATGGAATTTCTTCTAAAAAAAACATCATGCATATGTAAGAACGTTAATATTTAATTGTGTCTTTTAACACGAATAATTAGAAAATACGTCTATGTCTTCAGCGATTCAGATTGTACACAAATATTTTTGCAAAATAATAATTTGAATTTCTCCGCGTTTTGCTTTAACGCAAATTTCAATAAATATACAAAGCTTTTGCTTTTACAGATTTTTCGATATTTTATATAATTATTTTCACTGATATCAAGATTGTGCTATATATTTCATATTTTTTTATATTTTAGCACGTGTACACTGATTTTGATAAAAATAAATTGAAATTAAAAAATGATCAGTTATACAAATAATTTTCTTTTTCTAAATGAAATTTAAATTATTTTCGTACAAAAATCTTCATTTTCAAATAATTTAACTTTTCCGAATCAACATTACACTATTTTTTTCGAAATACATACTCTCATTAAAAGAAAGCTGAAGTGTAAAAGGAATTTTCTTATATGAAGCAACCTTAAATTTAATTATACATATTAAATTGACAAGAGAACGTTGCTAAAAAATTTTAATTTTGTGGTGCAGCTATAATATATAATCACATATACATGCCAATGTAATAATATAATTTATGTATTTAAAGGAATCTCGCGGTGTTAAATTTTGATGAAACTTTACATATATGTAAGGAGATAAATAGATGAATTTAAAAATTTTCAGTTGCCGCTCAAAAACATTTCTAACGTGTAAAATCACCCCTAAATTAAGGAGAGACTGTTTGCTTCTTTTTACTTTTATTTCGAAAATTATCAAGCTAACGGAGTGTTTTATACAAAAGTTTCATGATTAAAACATCTCTATTTAACCATATTAATAAAATTTTAAAAAAATAATTTTTTCAGAAGTTTTTTAAAAACTTCAAAAAAATCTTTTTTTAATTTTATTGATATAATTAAATAGAGGTAATTTTACCATGAAACTTTTGTATAAAACATTCCGATATTATGAATAATTTTCGAGCTATATCGAGAAAAGTAAAATATCGCTCTACTTCATATGAAGGGATTTCATCCCTTAGAATCGTTTTTGGACCGCAACTGAAAATTTCTAAATTCATCTATTTACCTCTTCTACATGTGTGTAAAGTTTCATCAAAATCAGAATTTTTGGAAGTTCACAAGGTTCCCTTGTTAGTATTCTGATGTATGATTATTTTATTTATTGTTATTTTGAATATACAGCCTTTGAATAAATCGTTATTCGTAATTGACCTTCTCCCGATTCATTTTTATAATATTGTGTTACGATTTTAACTTTGAATTAATTAATGTAGATATAATTTTAATAATGATTTGTAACAATAGAATAATCAGCAATAATTTTTTTTGTAATTTTAGGATCTAAATTAAAAATTAACAATATATTATAATGTCATCTTATAATTATAATCTTATAATTAGAAAAATACATATATTTGTTACTTACTAATTTTATGTGTGTGTGTGTGTGTGTGTGTATGGATGTATATTATAAATATGTTTACATATGTATGCATGATGATGTAATGAGAAATTTCATTAAAAAAAAATCATTTTTTCATTTGTTATTTTTTATTTAAATGAAAGTATTGTACATGTTACAGCAATATTTCATATTACATTTACTGAATAAGGAAACAGAGATAGATACATAAAATGCGATAATTAATCAAATAATCCTATTTTACTGTACACATAATTTCAGTATAATGCCATATTTATATTAATGAATATCTTCTGGATTGAACATTCCCTGTAACAGTAATTACAGCTAGTAAATTTTCTGTAGAATAGAATTTCTAACTTGTGACATCAATAGTCTGCTGTGCTTATTAAATGATCGTATGCGAAAAATCGTACCTTAGCGCGTCTTAAGATCGAATCTTTGCTGGCGTCATATGGATGATCCTTGCTCGGGATTTCTAGTACGGAAGGTATTGGCTGAGTGTGACTGTCGATTACATGACGAATCATTTCAGCTACCTAAAATTAAACACCGAATGTAACATTAATGTAATTAAGTATTATTTGGATAATTACTTGATTAAACAATAAAAATAAAAGTTTACTTCTATAACCATAATTATTAAAATATAATGCAAAAATGAAAAAAAGGTGCTAATGAAATAATTTTTAAATTAAAACTATAATAGATATTATATATATATACTATATATATATAAAATTTTATCAATTTCTTCTATTTCAAAACTTTCTCTTCATCTCACCAATTTTTTATTCTAATGACATATTAATAGAATGTAAATGTCAAATTACAAATGTGAATAATATGAAAGCTGCTTTTAGATAGAAAAATCCAAGCTTAGAGAAGGCAATTTTTCATGAAACGTAAACTAAAAGATTAGAGGAATGCTTGAAAAAAAATCAATTATGTGACAAAACTTGCATTTAAAATATTTTAGTATTTTAAATATTCAGATTTTATGGGAAGATTAGATATCAAATTGTAATATTTGTTGATTTTTTAAATATTGACCAGTAAACTTTAAAATTAGCAGAAAAAATATAAAAATATAAATATCTATTTTTTTTATTTTTCTTTATAAATATAGTTATACATATTATGGATGGTTATATACAGGGTTGGGAAGTAACGCGTTACTTGTAACGCCGTTATCCTTATAGTTACTTTTTTTAGTAAAGGACTGGTAACGGCGTTACATTTTTTTTTCTGTAACTGTAACGATAACGTAGTTACATTTTTTTTTTAATAACGATAACGAATTTAACAGTTATTTTTACCGTTTCTTTTCATATGTTGAAAATACTTATGACATCGTATTTCTGTCATATTCAATTTTTAGTCATCGACCGACATTCATATAAAATTCGATAATTCTTCGGATAAAATTTATTGCTCTGAGAGGTGTCTGTGAAGCTGGCACGACAATCTACGAATTTAAAAAAAAATACTAAAAGCACTTCTGATAGCACTTTTCATAGTTCTACAGTTCCTGATAAAAATTAAAGAGTTCCACATTCCTCATATTAAAAAATCGAAATCGAAAAAATGTGCTAACTTCGAGAATCTAGCACGATACTCTTCCCTCTAAAGTACCAAAACGCGTTGAATATTATCTTTAGTAAGAGTTCCCGATAGTTCTGCTATAGTTCAGCCTAAATATGCAATTTCAGACCGATATTTCAATAATTAATAATTTTTTATGAATTTTTAATGTCCTCGACCAGCATGATACTTAGTAAAAATGTGTCGTGCTGATGATTTTCTGTAGTTTTAACGGCAGTTCTGGACAGTTCTATAAAAGTTCTATTCTTTAGAAACATTTTTTACGCAGAGTTCCGACCATTTACTATTTTTTAAACAATTTTTTACAATTACCTAGCACGACACTTTCCCTCTAAAGTACTAAAACGCGATGAAAATTACTATTTTTGACAACAGTTCTCGATAGTTCTGCTCTAGTTCAGCCTATATATGCAATTTTAGATCGATATTCCAAAAATTAATAATTTTTAAACAATTTTTAATGTTCTCGATCAGCACGACACTTAATAAAAATGCGTCGTGCTAATGATTTTCCGTAGTTTTAACGGCAGTTCTGGACAGTTCTATAAAAGTTTTATCCTTTGGAAACATTTTTACGCAGAGTTCCGACCGATTACTATTTTTTAAATAATTATTTATAAAGAATTAAGAAAAAAATAATTTTTGTTAATTAGTTATCTGAGACATTTTCCACCGAAGTTTGAGGGAAAACGCCCTTTAAAGTATTTTAAAAAAATGAATCTTATAATTAGAATATTTCAATTAAACCAGAAAATGGTGCAATTACTAATTGTAATATTTACTAATTGTAATAATTACTAATTGTAATATTAATAATCTTATCTATATATAAATCTTTCTAAATTTTAACTAATAAAATTTGCTTATCAATATATTTAAATATATTTTTATCAATATATTTAAATATATTTTATATTGATTTAAACAAATGTGGGATTACATAGTTTTATTTTATATCTTTTGACTACTTACATTCTGATTAATAAGAATGATATCAATATCATCACGCTTAATAAAGCGTTTGAACATGTCCTCTATCTCGCTTATCGCTGTATCTATGAGAATCATTATTTAACATTAATTTGTGTTCCATTGCATCATTTTATAATTTACATTATAGTATATATAAAGATACTCTGCAACAAGTAATGTATATTTCTGAAAATTAATATAATTTTTTTCTTAATAAAACAGTTTACAAATGTAGTTTAAATTATCAGCAATTAAAATAGAAAATGTTTGTAAATAAATAATAAAATTTTATTCTAATTTGCTTAAAATCTTACCATATTAAATCATTTTATTTCCTTTAATATATATACATGTACGTGTATATGTATATATATTAAATAAATGATATATATATATGTGTGTATATATACAGGGTGGACCATTTTAACCTTTAATGGAGAATAACTCGAAAACCAAGCCCGGGAGAGAAAAATGTTTCAGACAAAAGTTGTTTGGTTTCGAGGGGGCCATAAGATGGTATCATTGGTTTGACCTTGAAGAGCTATTTGAAGGTCACCTTCAATTTCTTAAATGGAACCTACTATTTGTCATTGCATATTCTTGTAGCTTATCTCGAGAGCTTTCCAAAACACTATAATTAAGTACCTTTTCATTAAGTACTTTTTGAGTTATGAGGCTTGAAATAATTTCTTAATTTTACATAAACCGTAAAATATCTTGTAAAATATTCATTTTTCGATTATCTTACCTTAATACTTTTACGTACAAAATAATGAGAGGAATCAACTGGTGTAAAGAAAACACATAGTTGTTTTTAAGAAAAAATATGTAATTTGCAATTAACAATTCCATATTTTTTCTTAAAAACAACTATGTGTTTTCTTTACACCAATTGATTCCTCTCATTATTTTGTACATAAAAGTATTAAGGTAAGATAATCGAAAAATGAATATTTTACAAGATATTTTATGGTTTATGTAAAATTAAGAAATTATTTCAAGCCTCAGAACTCGGAAAGTACTTAATGAAAACTAACTTAATTATAGTGTTTTGGGAAGCTCTCGAGATGAGCTACAAGAATATGCAAAAGCATATAGGGTGTCCCATTTAAAAAGTTGGAGGTGACCTTCAAATAACTCTTCAAGGTCAAACCAATGGTACCATGTTATGTCCCCCTCGAAGCCATATAACTTTTGTCTGAAACACTTTTTAGTAAAACTCTTCCTTAAAAAATATGTAATTTGCAATTAACAATTCCATATTTTTTCTTAAAAACAACTATGTGTTTTCTTTACACCAATTGATTCCTCTCATTATTTTGTACATAAAAGTATTAAGGTAAGATAATCGAAAAATGAATATTTTACAAGATATTTTACGGTTTATGTAAAATTAAGAAATTATTTCAAGCCTCATAACTCAAAAAATACTTAACGAAAAGGTACTTAATTATAGTGTTTTGGAAAGCTCTCGAGATAAGCTACAAGAATATGCAATGACAAATAGTAGGTTCCATTTAAGAAATTGAAGGTGACCTTCATGTGACTTTCAAATAACTCTTCAAGGTCAAACCAATGATACCATCTTATGGCCCCCTCGAAACAAAACAACTTTTTGTCTGAAACATTTTTCTCTCTCGGGCTTGGTTTTCGAGTCATTCTCCATTAAAGGTTAAAATGGTCCACCCTGTGTATATATATATATATATTTATATTTATATACAGGGTGTCTCATTTTAAAGGATCCACTCAAATATCTCAGAAACACTGCGTTAAGTCGAAAAATGTTTCAGACATAAGTTGTATGGCTTGAAGGAGGACATAAGATGGTACCATTGGTTTGACCTTGGGTGGCGTTGTCCAGGTCAGGGCAAGGTCACTTTGAATTTTTTAAATGGAACCCCCTATTTTTTATTACATATTCTCTTAGCTCGAGAGCTCCGAAACATGACAACGCCACCCAAGGTCAAATCAATGGTACCATCTGTCCTCCTTCAAGCCATATAACTTATGTCTGAAACATTTTTCGATTTAACGCAGTGTTTCTGAGATATTTGAGTGGATCCTTTAAAATGGGACATCTTTTATACAGGGTGTCTGTGCAATCTCTTAGGAAAAAAAAACATAAGTAGATCTCGTTAAATCGAACTAAAAAATCATATACATTTTGAAATGCACCACATAAAATTCGAGATATTATCGCGAGGCGGCGAAGGCGGTCTCACTGTAACATAATGGCGGCGCGCGGCGAAGCAGTGATTGGGGAGAGAAGGAGCGATATGCCGGCGTCATTGAATAAAGAATACCAGGAATGAGCATGTGCCAATACGGGTGGGACCGGAATGGTTTAGTTTTATGACGTATTCATGACGTATTTATGACGTCATCGCAAGCGAAAGGACAGCGGTATATTTCAAATGTTTATATTTAATTTGCAAATCTCGTATTAACATAAATATATTTACATATGAGACGTGTTTCGGTACGTCCTTCAGTTTTTGAATATCCATATAAATAACAATTTACCATCTTTCTATCAATTCACTCATTATAAATCATAAAATTGTTTTAATTTTTTTATCGACACACTCGATCATATCAACGAAATTGAGATTGTGTTACAAACTTGGCTTGTATCCCACCAGGTGTCACTAGTGGAATTGATTTAGTTTTATGACGTAAATCCATTCCATCCCCCATCACTGAATTTTCGCTACATGCTGCTTCCTACTAATATTCTTTATTCAATGGCCGGCGTGCGGCGAAGCGGTGAATGGGGAGGGAGCGGTGGACGGATTCTCCGAAACATGATGGCAGCGCGCGCTTTTAGGCATGCGCATTGGCCGATCTTTTTTAATTAATATCTCGAATTTTACGTGGTGCATTTCAAAGTAGTATATGACTTTTTAATTCGAGGTCTACTTATGTTTCTGTTTTCCTAAGAGATTGCACAGACACCCTGTATGTTTATGAGTGGAATGTGCATGTAAGTGTATGTACACATTACACACTCACACACATCCATATATATATATATATATATATATATATATATATATATATACTGGGTGTTAAAAAAGTCTGGACACGGTCGAATATCTCGATAAGGAAGAGTTTTACTAAAAAGTGTTTCAGACAAAAGTTATATGGCTTCGAGGGGGACATAACATGGTACCATTGGTTTGACCTTGAAGAGTTATTTGAAGGTCACCTCCAACTTTTTAAATGGGACACCCTATATGCTTTTGCATATTCTTGTAGCTCATCTCGGGAGCTTCCCAAAACACTATAATTAAGTTAGTTTTCATTAAGTACTTTCCGAGTTCTGAGGCTTGAAATCATTTCTTAATTTTACATAAACCGTAAAATATCTTGTAAAATATTCATTTTTCGATTATCCTTATACCTTAATACTTTTATGTACAAAATAATGAGAGGAATCAATTGGTGTAAAGAAAATACATAGTTATTTTTAAGAAAAAATATGTAATTGTTAATTGCAAATTACATATTTTTTCTACGAAACAACTATGTTTTTTCTTTACACCAATTGATTCCTCTCATTATTTTGTACATAAAAGTATTAAGATAAGATAATCGAAAAATGAAGATTTTACTAGATATTTTATTGTTTATGTAAAATTAAGAAATGATTTCAAGCCTCATAACTCGGAAAGTACTTAATGAAAACTAACTTAATTATAGTGTTTTGGAAAGCTCTCGAGATGAGCTATAAGAATATGTAATAAAAAATAGGGAAATCCATTTAAAAAATCCAAAGTGACCTTGCCCTGACCTTGACAACGCCACCAAAAGTCAAACCAATGGTACCCTCTTATGTCCCCCTTCAAGCCATATAACTTATATCTGAAACATTTTTCGATTTAATGCAGTGTTTCTGAGATATTCGCGTGTATTGATTAAAATGGTCTACCCTGTATATGTGTGTGTGTGTGTGTAAACTGCTAAATACTTCCTAAATTATAAAAAAGCATAATAATTAATGTTATTAATTTTCAATTAAGAGTATGCCTTATATTAGACTAAGAGCTGGCTACATAAAAATGTCCTTCATCAGGTACACGAAGTATTTATACCTGAAAAGGATCCATTAGTGTAGCTAAGCACTGAGTCACCAGTCTGCCAGGGCGGTCCCGGGGCTTAAGGCGGTGGCGGGCGGTCAAAGACGACAAATTTATAGGCGAAAAATATCATAAGGTACAAGGATGAAAGTTCCGCGAAAATCTATTATTTATTGCGTTAATACATGAAAAAATGCTGGCAGACTGTTTCCTAGAGGCGAAAGAGCCGACAGACCGCTTCAAAGTGGCGTAAAATTTCAGGAAAAAAAAATCATAAGGTACACGAATAGAAGTTTTTTGTAGTAGTAGTTTATAACTTTAAAAAGCTGTATGCAAAATGGCAGACTGATAACGGGGGGATAAAATCAAGGCAGACGGTTACAAAGGTCGCGCTGTAGCTTCAGCATTCTTAGCGACCGCTCGCCGCTCTTAACTTTTAAGTATAAAATAGTAACTGAAAATAATAAGGTACATGCATGAATCTCTTTTGGCCTTTCAAAATAAGTTAATAAAAATAAGTTTAATTTAATATATTTTTATTTTAATTATATTTTTATAAATAAAAAAAATTAATCACGAATTTTTGTATCAGCCTCTTCGTGAGATTTGGATACAAACGGGGATTTGGAACAAACAGCGCATTATTGACGTCTCAGCATTGTATGAAGAATTAGGTGATTTGTTTTGTAAATCTTTGGCAGGATTTCACGCGTTGACTGGATGTGATTTCAATCCGGCATTATTTCGTAAAGGAAAACAACGACCTTTGCAATTATTAACAAAATCTGAACAATTTCAGAAAGCGTTCGATGAAATAGGTTCCGAAAATTGCGACATAGTGAATGTATTTCCAATTCTGGAAAAATTTATTTGTAATTTGTATAATTTTAAATCTCTCGATTCCGTTAATAGCGCTCGATTTGCATTATTTTTAAAAACCTACAAATGTAATAATTTAGATGAACCATTTGAGAAAAAGAAAATTCAGAATTTTGATGCTTCGTCTTTACCTCCTTATCACGAAGAATTCAAACAGCATTTATTCAGAACAGTGTATATTGCTACAATATGGAGAAATGCATACAAAAAAATACCGACATCTTTAATACCAGAGGATTATGGATGGATAAAATAGATAATAAATATCAATTTAAATGGTTTGAGGGACAGCAGTTGCCAAGCACTGTAAAAGATGTTGTGATTGGCTGCGTTCAGCAGAAAAAGCTGCTTTGCAACTGTTGTAAAATTTGTAAATCTGATTGGTGTATACTCTTAGATTCAGCTAAAATTAAGAGCATACACCAATCAGGCTCACGAATTTTACAACAGTTGCAAAGCAGCTTTTTCTGCTGAACGCAGCCATTGATGCAGAAACAACTGAAGGTAAAAGCCTTCCTACATACATGATATGATGTAGTTTTACATTTTAATACATAATATCTATATATATATTGTTCAAATTGTATTTCAGGTGACGGTATAGAAATCGATTTGGAGGAAGAAACCGATTCTGACAGCGAGGAGGACCTGCAATACGATGAGTCCAGTGCTGGCGAAATCGAAAAAGAGCTTCGTGATTAATTTTTTTTATTTATAAAAATATAATTAAAATAAAAATATATTAAATTAAATTTATTTTTATTAACTTATTTTGAAAGGCCAAAAGAGATTCATGCATGTACCTTATTATTTTCAGTTACTATTTTATACTTAAAAGTTAAGAGCGGCGAGCGGTCGCTAAGAATGCTGAAGCTACAGCGCGACCTTTGTAATCGTCTGCCTTGATTTTATCCCCCAGTTATCAGTCTGCCATTTTGCATACAGCTTTTTAAAGTTATAAACTACTACTACAAAAAACTTCTATTCGTGTACCTTATGATTTTTTTTTCCTGAAATTTTACGCCACTTTGAAGCGGTCTGTCGGCTCTTTCGCCTCTAGGAAACAGTCTGCCAGCATTTTTTCATGTATTAACGCAATAAATAATAGATTTTCGCGGAACTTTCATCCTTGTACCTTATGATATTTTTCGCCTATAAATTTGTCGTCTTTGACCGCCCGCCACCGCCTTAAGCCCCGGGACCGCCCTGGCAGACTGGTGACTCAGTGCTTAGCTACACTAATGGATCCTTTTCAGGTATAAATACTTCGTGTACCTGATGAAGGACATTTTTATGTAGCCAGCTCTCCGTCTATATGTTAATTGAGTACATTTCATTAACTTATACATACAAGATGCAGCAAAACGAGCAATAATATTTTATGTAATTTTGACTTAATTAGCTTTTCACTTTTTTAAAAATTTATAGTACTAAAAAGTATTACTTTAATATATATTTTATTAAATCTGATTTTTTTTACAAAAATAATATTAAAAAATTGCACCAAATCATGAAAGTGTAAATACACTCTTCAATAAAATTAAAGTATCACTTTGAATTGAAAAATTGATGAAATCAAATGCACGTAATTTTGCGAAAAATAATTATGAATTATTTTTGCAAGCATTTTAAAGCTTGAAATTTCAGTTTTCAAATACTATTAAACTGTTTTCTCGATGATAATTCTTTTGTAGCTGATACCACTTTCAAGTCAACCGCGAAAAATTAACGAAAAAAACTTCAATTTCGAGGTCACATACGCTAAAATTTTTTGTAACTTTGTTCTAAATTGAATTAACATATAAATTAAAAATCTCAAATTGAGATTTATACATTTACTTAATAGGACTAAGAATAATTCATGCTCTAAGTTCACTAATCAGTTTCATATAAAAATTAATTTTCTGTGAAAATGACATAACCATCTGCAATTGATCCTTATTAGCCTATGAGATTTGAATTTGTGTATTTGCTCTAAATGTTTTGTGAAAGTTTGAAGTTTTAAAATGCTTTTTTAGAAATAGTTAAACTGCAATGTTTCTTCCATCAAGTTATAATAAATGGTAATCATTGCACTTTTTTAATAGAAATTTCTAAGTAAAAAAAGTTCATACGTTATTTATTTCATGCACGTATATTCTCTGTTTTCATCAATATAAAATCAGGAAAGTTGCACTATTGTATATCAGGGGGAATATTTGTACTTAACTCTTGTAAAAAATTGCCTGAAAATTCTCTAATCTTCCAGATATGTTTGTTAAAAATTCCATCTAAAAAGAATATTTCAAAGATTTTTTGGTGCAATTTTCGGAAGTAAATTTTTTTATTGTTTGCATTTTCTAATGTTTTTCTTTTATACAAAGAAAAAAACAGAATCTCTTAAGTGATAGATTTGTAACGTACTGAAAAAATGGATAATTTTCGTAAGATAAACAGTTTTCATTTGCACAATATTCTCACTTTTTATCATTAAAAATGACAATAAAGAATATATTCTGTACAAATATTTTGTTAAATCATTGAAAATATAAACAGAAATAAATAAATATTTATAATATATATTTTATACATAAATATATATTTTAATATATATATTTAATAATATATATTTTAAACGTATAATTCACACACATTTGATTTGTCGATTGTTTACAATATGAGAGCAAAATTATCAGAGAAAATTTTCTTTTTAAATTCCCTGAGTTTCAATAAAATTCCATGAGAATTCTCTGAGTTTTTCTTAGTATGAAAGAAATCGCAGAGAGAGAAAGAGAATTTCAGACTTCCCATGTTTTTCCAGAGAAACACATTGTATATATTATCATGTTTCTTGACATAAAATATGATTGGCTACTGAATTAATTCTTACCGCGCGCAATGTTACTGCATTCTGTATGTGAGAACCACACATTACAATATAGAAACTTTTAATAACACACACACGCACACGCACACGCACACGCACACCCACACGCACACGCACACGCGCGCACACACACACACACACACACACACACACACACACACACACACACACATACATACTTTTATCAACCACCAAGAAATTAGGTTGGCGATGTTTATTAATCTCTCCAACTCCACCCAGCAAAAAGCCCACACAAGTATCCTAAAACAATATTTATTAATTGAGTTTATAATACAAAAAGCTAATATTGATTTTTTTATTAAATATATAAAAATATATTTAAAAAAATAAAAATTTGCAAAATTAAATTGTATATATCTGCAAACATTATTACAGTACAGTATAATTTATTGTGGTTTATGAGTGTTTATAAAGAAACAGCATATTATAAAACTAAAAAATACAGAAAATTTAATACTTAAGAAAATTTAGTATAAGCAAAAAAAGAATTTTTTATTGTTTTTAAGTATATTAATAAAGAATAAAACATAAAAAACATTGTAATAATTTTTATACAGGGTGAGTTTTTTATCTTGAGACATCGAAATATCTCGTAAAGTCTAAAAGATACGATAAAATGTTTCAGACAAAAAGTTGTTTGGTTTCGAGGGGGCCATAAGATGGTATCATTGGTTTGATCTTGAAGAGTTACTTGAAGGTCACATGAAGGTCACCTTCAATTTCTTAAATGGAACCTACTATTTGTCATTGCATATTCTTGTAGCTTATCTCAAGAGCTTTCCAAAACACTATAATTAAGTTAGTTTTCATTAAGTACTTTCCGAGTTATGAGGCTTGAAATCATTTCTGAATTTTACATAAACCGTAAAATGTCTTGTAAAATATTCATTTTTCGATTATCTTACCTGAATATTTTATGTACAAAATAATGAAAGGAATCAACTGGTGTAAAGAAAACACATAGTTATTTTTAAGAAAAAATATGTAATTTGCAATTAACAATTACATATTTTTTCTTAAAAATAATTATGTGTTTTCTTTACAACAATTGATTCCTCTCATTATTTTGTACGTAAAAGTATTAAGGTAAGATAATCGAAAAATGAATATTTTACAAAATATTTTACGGTTTATGTAAAATTAAGAAATGATTTCAAGCCTCATAACTCGGAAAGTACTTAACGAAAACTAACTTAATTATAGTGTTTTGGAAAGCTCTCGAGATGAGCTACAAGAATATGTAAAAGCATATAGGGTGTCCCATTTAAAAAGTTGGAGGTGACCTTCACGTGACCTTCAGGTGACTCTTTAAGGTCAAACTAATGGCACCATCTTATGTCCCCATTGAAACCATACAACTTTTGTCTGAAACATTTTATCGTATCTTTTATACTTTACGAGATATTTCGACGTCTCAAGATAAAAAACACCCTGTAACAATTTAGCATTTTATTAAAAAAGAACAAAATAACAATATTTTACATTAAAGCATAGAATAATTTGCATTTTAATCGTTAAAATCAAATCACAACATATAAATACATTGCTATAACAGTGTATACATATGTGTGTGTGTGTGTGTATGTGTGTGTACACACACACACACACATATGTACACACTGTTATAGCAATGTATTTATATGTGGTGTTTTGATTTTTGTGTGTGTATATATATATATATATATATATATATATATATATATAAACATATGTCTAAAAAAATCAGTGTTAGAGACAATACATTTAATATCTATTAATTAAGGATTTAAGAGCTACTTTGATGAAACTGCGATTAATTTTATCAGTGATTATTGTAATATCTCCAATTTGTTAATATTATTTTAATAGAATAGAATTATAATTTTTATTGTTTAACACATAAAAAATTAGAAAGGAGAAATTATATTATTATTGTTACATAATTACAAATTTTACTATGAATAATATTACTGTTTGAATTGCTAATTAAATTTATTGGAGATTGATCAAAGTAGAGAAAGAGCTACCTATAGCACGTAATATTGTAGCTATATTTCAACAATGTGATAATATTACAAATTGTCATATAATATTACGGAAACATCGTAGAAATATAAATTAACAAAATAACTGTTACATACTAATATGACATTAATATTTTGGAAACATTGAAAAGCTATAATTTCTTAATTTATCTAGAAAAATAATATAATAATATAATAATTTTTTATATTTATATACAAGAGATAATTTTTAATTCTTTGCAAGTAAAGTCAAATAAATTAATGATAGAGAAATAATATGATTCGAGTTAAAATATAATTTTAAGCTAAAGATAAGCATTGTTATTCTTTTCTATTAAAAGATATACACAACATTTTATATCAAAGTTAAATATATTTAACATATATTTTATAATATATTTTCGAAACAACTTATGTACAAATGTGATATTATAATTGACCTTTGAAAATAATATATTTTTTATTATATTATCTAATATTATATTTTATTTTTATTTTTCTATGCATTTTTACTTATTTTTCTATGTATTTTTCACATACAAATATGTAATTATAATGGATGTATTTTTCACACACATATATGTAATTATAATGGATTTTTAAAATTTTTAAGCAAAAGTATATAATTAATTTAATTCTTCTTATTAATGTTTCATATATTTGTACCATATATAGAACATTTAAAATAAAAAGAAAATTATTTGTATAAATAAAAGTTTATAATAATTTTATATCCAAAATATAATATTATTATATTATTAATATTATATTTTGGATATAAAATTATTATAAACTTTTATTTATACAAATCATTTTCTTTTTATTTTAAACCCTAACAACACACATGTCCAAAAGATGTCCAAAGGTCATCGAGAGGACATCCAGAGGACATAAAATATCCTTTGGCTGTCCTCTAGATATTCTATGGACGTCTTTTGGATATGTGTGTTGTTAGGGAATGTTCTATATATGGTACAAATATATGAAACATTAATAAGAAGAATTAAATTAATTATATACTTTTGCTTAAAAATTTTAAAAATCCATTATAATTACATATATTTGTATGTGAAAAATACATAGAAAAATAAGTAAAAATGCATAGAAAAATAAAAATAAAATATAATATTATATAATATAATATATTTATTAATATAATATATATGATTATGTTTAGATATAATTTTACAATATATTATTTATTAAGTTGGTAAACTAAACTTCTATTTATATCAAACTTTTTAATTTATGTTTCTATATGCTTCGACATATTTATCTATCAGAAATAAAAACATTCTATATATAATATTACTAGATTGCAGTAACATATTATATTATATTACATTGCAATGTTATATTATATTGCAATGTTGCTATGATATTTCATTGTGATATTACAAAAAGTAACATTGCCAAAATCTTACAACAATGATTCAGTAACTTTACAATCGATTTGCGATCTTACTATATTCAATGAAATTATTCTATAATATGTCTACAACCTTTCTGTGCTGTAAGGATAAGTAGCTAATAGTAGTTAAAGTACCAAGTTGCTATTTTATTAATTTAGTGATGATTCATAAAAAGCAAGCCATTTAATACGAATCAAATTATAATACAATCAGTGAAAGAGAAATCACACATCTTAGGAATATTTTACAAAATCTCTCTTATTTACATAAATTATCACAAAATTAATTGATACATAAATTTATATATATAGCAATAATTTATAGCAGTAACAATAATATATAATTTATTTCGTTATTCATTTCTAATCTAGTTTTTTTTGCATTAAACAATAAAAAATTATAAATCTATTCATATTAAGATATTAAAATGTATATATTTAGAAAAAAAAGAAGTCTAATTCGATAAATTATTATGAATTAGAGTGAAAAAATTTATAAAAAAATCACAATTTTACCTCATCGCCAATCACGGCTAGAAGTTTTCCTTTTCCTGCAGAATGAAGTGCCATTATATTTTTCTCAAAAGCAGACTAATTTTGCAAATAAAATTTTTAAGCGACGCAACTTCGCATCCAATTGACAATCGTATATGAAGTAATCTGTCGCGCATCAGCTGACGAGCCACACCACAGATCACGTGGCTGCGTTCCAAAACTCTATTCTTTGCTGTTTGCTTTCCAAAATTTATCCTTCACTGAACTATAATCACTGGCCTGGTTTACACCGTACGTCTTTACCTCCGGGAACTTAGCCGGGCAACTTCGACTTTTTTAATTTTTTTTTTTTTAATCATTTGTTGGTCGTTTGTCGGTGATTGTTGGCCTAATTTCAACGTTTGTTGGTTTATATTTTTTTTTTAAACAAAAAAATAAAAATTAGCGTGAAGTTAGCCGGAAAAATTTCATTTTCGTTCAAAAAGCGGTTAAATCGATACGCAATCATTCGCTGATGATTGTTGGTTTAATTATAATGTTTGTTGGTTCGGTATTTGCCTTAAAAACGAAAAATAATCTCTTTTATTAAGACCGCATTTACAAAAGTCGTTAGGATCAATCACAGTTGAAGGTTAAACAGTCCTCGAATATGATTGGTTAATTTCTTCCCAATAACGTATGTCATTGTTTCTTACGACTTTAGGCTTAAACATCTATATAAACTTGGCTGAAGCCTGGAAACCGCTCGAATGAGAAAAAAAAGAAGAAAGTTTCTTTCTCTCGACGTCTTCCTTAAAAAGTGTGGACGGCTTTTGCGCGACTCGTCTAACACTTTTTATTTTTACATAAAACTATACGAGTAATACTGCATTACTTAATATTCTTATATTTTATTCGCAATAATTTCTCAATATTCTCGATATAACATGGTCAAAAGTTATGAAACATTACATTTTAACTAATTATGGTTGAATTTAATTACATTTTCTTGAATATCTAATATATGTATAAAGGATTATCAGTTTGCACTTTAATTGCATGTCTAATTTCATCATTTGCAATATTGAATGTTAGTACTGTAAATATATGTTTAATTATTTTTGTCCATCATACAAATATTGATTGAAAACATTATATAAAGAGCCAGCCTAATGTGTTACATTTGCTACAAAAATTTAAATTAATGTTAAAAGAATGCCAGAGTAATAGCTGAATTTTTTTCAACATGACATTTATTTATTATACGATGTACAAGATTACAATAAGTTTTATTATGATGAATTATCGAATTTTAAATAATTCTTTGTTGTATAAATGTGATGATTCGTAGAAGTAGATAAAAAAATATAGACAATATTATTACATAAATATTATGGCCCATATTCTGAATCCTCTTTTATCGATAAAAGTACCTCTAAAAGTGGCATATAAGCCTTCTGATTGGCTACAGGCCGCTTTTAGGAGCACTTTTATCGATAAAAGAGGATTCAGAATATGGGCCTATATAAAAATTTACTTTATTATAATTCGTTATATCATAATTATATTATCAAATCCGATCTGAGAAAAGCTTTGGCATTGATTAAAACAAGTTTTTTTCTTATTTTATTAGAATGTCAAAATAAAAATAATTTATTTTCCAATTTTTCTAGGCACTTCTTTGAGACAATATTTTTTTGTAAGTATTGCTACTGAAGAAACAATATAATATATGTAAAATGCTTACAATTAGATTTTATTAAGGCTCCGGAGTACTTACCGTGAAACTCTGAGTTGACGGTGGCGACATAAGAGAATGCGGTAGGAATAAGAACTATATGCAACGACTTACCAGTGATCATATGGTAAGTCGTTACATACAGTTCTTTTATAATAATAGGTGCTTTCCATTTATATCAAAACTCAGATAAATCTCACTTCTGTCTTTCTTTAACATGAATGTTGAAGAAAAACAGAAGTGATATTTATCTGAGTTTTAATGTAAATGGAAAGCACCTAATGACAGAGATAATGATGATAATATATAGTTAGTAAATAAATTAACATTAAAAATTTTAAACCAAAAAAAACTTATATTTTCGAGCATCGAAGCTTATAATAAATATAATATTATATATCTTATATTATATATATAATAATATAATATATATGTAATTAATAAGAATTATATATCTTATATAATACTACAATTTTCGTATTATATGTCATCTTGTTATAAAAAATCAATTTTTTTATTGCGCATTTTATCGCAAGTTGGAAAATAATTTTAATGAGACTTTTGTGATTAAAATGATACCAAACACAATATGAATCGGATAATTTTTAATTACATGAATATTTTTATTATTTATGTAATTAAAAATAATCCGATTTATGTCGTGTTTGGTGTCATTTTAATCGTAAAAATCTCATTACTCCATTACAATTATTTTCGGATCAATAAAATGCGAAATGTAAAAATTGTATTTTCTGCGGAAAGATGAAATATGATACGAAAGACTGGAGATAAAGGAAGGCTCGCGAACGAGACTTCGTAACTCTTTCATGTTGTTCATCTCGCTTACTCCTTACTTGGTCTCTCCCTCTCTTTCGACGACTCACCAATCTCGCGAAGATCTTATCTTATCTATAATATAAACATTTTAGAAAATAAAAATTGAAACTTTTATTTCGCATTTTATCGGTTTGAAAATAATTTTAATGGATTAATGAGAATTTTCTGATTACAATGACATCAAACACGACATAAATCGGATGATTTTTAATTAATCAATAATCAAAATATTAATTATTTATGTAATTAAAATTATCCGATTCATATTGTGTTTGGTGTCATTTTAATCATAAAAATCTCATAAAAATTACTTTCAAAAAATGCGCAATGAAAAAATTGTATTTTTTATAGTAAGATGACATATAATACGAAAATTGTAGTATTTTCGACAATTTTACAACATCTTACCACAAATGTTTATTTATCTAAAAACAAATTAATTTGTTTTTAGAGAAATAAATATTTCGTGGTAAAATTACATAAAAAATATAATTGAAAAAAACGAAAAAAATTGGAGAGACGGAAACCGAATCCTACTGGATAGTAGACATCCTACTGTACATACGGATTGCAATCATATCTACCCATTAGAGAATTGATAATTTCAACTCTAACGGCAAGATATAAATGCACCCATATGTATATATGGGTAATTAGCACGATTCATTCTATATTTTTTCATTTTAGATTTTCACTGCGCTCAACGCAGAATGCAAGTAGATAAGCGGAATTGCTCATACATTTCATTTGTCTATGGTTAACTGCGCCCAGCGCAGAATGCATTTTGATATTAATACTCACTGCGCCCAGCGCAGAATGCATTATTTTGACGGTAATCACTGCGCCTAGCGCAGAATGCATTATTTTGACAGTAATCACTGCGCCCAGCGCAGAATGCATTATTTTGACAGTAATCACTGCGCCCAGCGCAGAATGCATTATTTTGACAGTAATCACTGCGCCCAGCGCAGAATGCATTGTCATATATTTATTCCTTTTTCTAATGCAAGCTTATGTGTGTATCTGTCTTTTTTCAATATTTCCACGTAAATCTATTTCTTCATCTTTTCTTTTTCCATCATTTTTTGTCTTTTTGCTTCAATTATATAATCTGGGTCACGAATTGCCATATTTCTTTCCAGTCTTGGATCAAGTAATTCTGGTAAAACACAGTCTTCATAAAATTGCACCAGTTTATTAACCATATTTTCTGACCAGAAAATATCATCACGTTTAATTTGTTCCATTTTTAATCCAAATGGTGTCCATAATGCGAAGATGCAGTATTCTCGTTGTGTAATATGTAATTGTCCTTGTATTTGATAATAGTAAACGTGACTGCGTTTCATTTCTTTATCTGTTCCATTCTTATATAACGATTGCAGATTCGACATATTTGCTGCAATCGCATCTTCTGGTGTTAAAAATCGTGCTGCAAAAGGACATTTTATTTCTACAATTCCATTATCTCCTATTAATCCATCTGGCGAAGCGCCTAAAAATGGTATTTCTTTATCTATAAATAATCCGCAACGTTTAATGTTAATATTCAGTGCACTTTCGATACTTTTGCGTGCAATATCCTCGTATTTTGTCCCGTGTTCCACTGATTCCACATTTAATTGTTATGGATATATTATTGATTTAACTCTTGACACGCAAGAAGTACTTTTTCTCATTTTACATATATGTCCAAAGTGAGAAGCGGTTATTATTTTTGTGCGATAATATCGCCAAATGCCGCTTGCTGCTTGTTCTTTAGTTTCTTCTTCTATTGCTACTCGCTTTAATTGCCAATCTCGTAGCATATGCATGTGTTGCGCTTTTCTTAATTCAATTTCGGCTGATGTTGCATCAGGTTTATCAGCCTGCGGCCCATAATCTTTGTCACATATTGCACGTTTTACGTAACGTTGCGGTGTTGATCGTTTTCTCATGTCATGTGCACTTGTTTTTTTCTTATCTTCTAAATACACTGCTATTTCCCCTGGTTTTGTTCCCAGAACATTACTTAAATGACTTATAGGCTTGCCAGTGTTAAATGTGACTGCTGCAGCATTACAACGCGTTTCATACGATCCTCTTAGACCATAATTAACTCTTTTTCCACCAGTACATTTTGCTATTACAGAGTTAAAAGTTTCTACTCTATTACTGTCTTTATTTTGTAATAAACTTTTGGCATTCCAACTTATATATTTTAATGCATTTTGAAGCTTTTCATATAGTCCACATCTTTTTAATTCTGGAATATAATTTTCTTCGTTTTCTTTTTGCGATCCATCGCAGAAATATCCTATTCTTGCACATCCATTATGTTCGCCAAAAACGTGATTTATTATATTATCCACGTCTATTTTGAGAGCTTTAATTTTTTCTTGCATTGTACTCTCCTCCTCCAAACGATATTCTACAGCTTTCGTTACAGCTGTTCTAATTCGAAGTATCCGATTACCAATTACATTTCTTAATTTGCCAAAACGTCCTTTTGTCTTTGCTATTTCTTTTATTTTTAATGCCAAGTTGCGCAATAAATGATTTCGACATTCTATTTTTTCTATAAAAACATTAGGATATGGATTTGCTTGTATTATTTTTTTATATACACTGCTATCTCCGTCTGCTATAAATGTGGAATAAATTAGTTCGCGCTTTTCTATGCTTCTCTTAAATCCTTCTACAATCGCTTCTGCTTCCATGCTTGTTGAACTACAATCTCTACCCCAATTTTTATAACATTTATGATTTACAGGTTCTTTTTTAAGCTTCTCTGCTGTAACACAAACTGCACAATATTTATTTTTTACAGACATGTGCAGTACTTTGCCTGTTCGTGCACCAATTATTGTGCCTACACCTGATAAAAAATCATACCGTCCTGTTCTGTATGATCTTTTCATCCAGCTTCCGTCACCTTTTACTGCTATATGTGGTATTCCATTTATTATTTCATTGCGTTGTAATGCCAAATCACGTTCTTCATTCGCAGCAGCATTCATGCTTTCTTCTGCAATTTTTGCAAATGCTTCAGCAGCAGTTTCATGGGCCTTTTCATTTTTTTTGTCATGCACTTAATATTCATAGCAGCGCAACTTTCTTGTAACTGTGTATATCCTGTACCAGTTAATATTGCGCCAGCCACTGCCCCTATATTTACATGTAGACTTTTGTCAGGGGGCGGCTCACTCCAGACGAAGCTTTCAAAATTGCACATTCGGCATTTGAAAAAGAATTTATTTTTTAGTCCATACGCTCGGGCACCAATAAATATTAAGTCACGAAAACTACATTCTATTCCGCGACTATGGTTATCAAATTTTTCATGTAACTGTTCAAAAAGATAGACAAAATCTACGATACATTTTCCTGGCATACTGTTACTTTCTAGGCGATATGCATCTATATTGTTATCTGTTATTAAAGTGTCACTTTCTTCAGTCTCACTGTCCTCTAATATTTTTCCCAATTCATTATCACTTAATGTATGTGTCGTTATTTCCTTGTCTGTATCTATTTCGAGACCCATTGCAGCTAATTTGCCATGCATAATTCTATCATCGTGAAAAGTTAGCTCATCACTATCTAATGTGTCATTGTGCTCTTGTGTCAATCTTTCCTCATCTATATTTATTTCGATATCCATTGCAGCTAAATTATCATGTATAAGTACATCATCCTGAAAAGTATGCTTATTTTGATCTACTTGCATTATTTCTTTATTTAATACATTAATTCCTTTATTCAATATATCTATTTTTTTCAATTTTTCTTTTCTCCTATAAATTAATGAGATGAATTGATGAGAATAATGCGCGAATGTCTCAAATCAATAAAACGTTTGCATATGGTTTTTTATAATAATTAAATTGCAATATAATAATTTATATCATAATATAATGTTGCGATATAATTATTAGGTGTTTACCGCAAGAAACTTTTTTTCGTTATGTTATACAGAGTGTCCCATTTTAAAGGACCCACTCAAATATCTCAGAAACACTGCGTTAAATCGAAAAATGTTTCACACAAAAGTTGTGTGGCTTCAAGAGGGCCATAAGATGGTACCATTGGTTTGACCTTGAAGAGTCATTTGAAGATCACGTGAAGGTCACTTCAATTTTTTTAAATGGAACACTCTATATATTTTTACACATTCTTGTAGCTTATCTCGAGAGCTTTCCAAAACACTATAATTAAGTACTTTTTCGTTAAGTACTTTTTGAGTTATGAGGCTTGAAATAATTTCTTAATTTTACATAAACCGTAAAATATCTTGTAAAATATTCATTTTTCGATAATCTTACCTTAATACTTTTACGTACAAAATAATGAGAGGAATCAATTGGTGTAAAGAAAACACATAATTGTTTCGAAAAAAAAAATGTAATTGTTAATTGCAAATTACATTTTTTTTTTCGAAACAATTATGTGTTTTCTTTACACCAATCAATTCCTCTCATTATTTTGTACGTAAAAGTATTAAGGTAAGATAATCGAAAAATGAATATTTTACAAGATATTTTACGGTTTATGTAAAATTAAGAAATTATTTCAAGCCTCATAACTCAAAAAGTACTTAACGAAAAGGTACTTAATTATAGTGTTTTGGAAAGCTCTCGACATAAGCTACAAGAATGTGCAAAAATATATAGGGTGTTCCATTTAAAAAAATTGAAGTGACCTTCACGTGACCTTCAAATGACTCTTCAAGGTCAAACCAATGATACCTTCTTATGGCCCCCTCGAAACCAAACTTTTGTCTGAAACATTTTTCTCTAAAATGCTTTGTTTCCGAAATAATTGCGTGCGTTAATTAAAATGGCTCACCCTGTATATATATATATGTATATATATATATATATATATATATATATATATATATATAAATTTAATGAGCTTTTTTTATAGTATAGTACTTTAGTATAGGAGTACTGCAGTGTAGCAAAAAGATGAAACGCTCAACCGTTTTTGAGAACATTTATTTATTGCGCCCGGTGCGAGTTTAACAGTTTACGTCTCTCTTGCCAAATATTTATAATAAATAACAAACTTTTCAATTAAAAAGGAACATTTATTTGTTGTAAATAAATACATTTATTATTTATTTTTTTATTTTATTATAATGACTGCTCATTTCTACCTAAAGTTTGCGCCCGGTGCGGGGGTACTGATGGTACCGCCCTAGTTACGGTACTGACAGTACTACATTATAAAAAAAGTTCATCAAAATCCGTGATACCAAGATTAATTACCGTGATTGATATACACTGGCTTTCATTACTTTGGTTATATGACGAACAGTGTGCACGGTAATTTTTCTATTTTCTTTTCTATTAATAAAATAATGTTACCTTTTATTTATTGACGATTTTCGTCTGCTTAGCCGCTTGCATGATAATCGGTACTTTTTTGTATTGCGCCTCCTTCCATAAATTCGTTCATTATCTTCGTCGCACATTTTCTCACTAATTTCACGCGTTTCCATAATATCAATAATATTATGAAAGTAACGAAAACTTGAGCTGTCTATTAGATCGCTCGATTGTTAATTGTTAAAGTACTTAGCGCACAAAGATGTAATAAGATATCGCGCGCGACGAAAACAAACAACTAGCGAAGAAGGCGGCGAGTATGTGTGTGTGTATGTGTGCGTGGGCATTCTGGCATCACTGGTGTAAACCAGTCGATGCTTTACTGCGGTGCAAACAACATGTGAGTATGCAATATATACGTAAATAGTAGAATAATAAATATACCCACACAACATTATGTCGTCTTAAATATGTCTTAAAGACGTCATGAAATTTCTAAAGACGTCTTAAGAAGTTATCAGAATTACATCTTTATGACGTCTTTAAGACGTCTTATGTCCCGATTTAAGATATCTGTCGGGCATTGTTTTAAGACGTCTCACTCAAGACGTCCCAATCAAGATATAATTAAATGTCTCACTAAGGATGTCACAAAGACGTCTCAGACATTTCAATTAAGACGACTTTTAGACGTGCGTAATTCGGTCGGTAAAATAGCTGCATATTGATTTATTCTATAATAAATAACAAAACTCATCATTTTAAGTTCATTTCTTTATTATATTTTGGTTGATACAAAGTTTTCAATGGTACAACTAGTCTAGTAGCATCAATACGCGATGATGACCAAGCATTCCATTGCGCACATCGTCACAATCTTCATTTTGTTGAATAAAATCTTCATATGTTGTCATAGTGCTGTAAAAAAATATGCAAAAGATAATTAATATATTTTTTTTTTACAATATAGAATTTAATTTTTTACACACACACACACACACACACACACAAAATTAAATATATAAGTGAAATATGATATAAGATGATATACATTTACATATATTAAAAAACATATTAATTTCAATGTTTTCTCATTTTCAACACTAAAAATATTATGCAGCAACATTATACAGCCCTATTGTTTTTTAAATAATATCGTATGGAATTTTCAATAATTTACCAACCTTTTTCTCCTTATTTCTTAAATAGTCGAGGCGATCTCCCGCATGTCGTAACCATTCTTGGATGGTCTTTTTAATATCGTGCATATTACTTTTTTCGTCGTCCGAAACGTATGCTGAAAAACGATTTGTTACATAATTATTAAAATATTTGGGCTTTAATTCCAATAGTTAGAATAGGGTAGTCATGAAGTAAAGTATAGCTATAAACGTTTGTAACTTTTGGAAAGAATATAAAAATTTTGATCCGTAAAAAATTGGAAAGAGTATAAAGTGTAGAAGAATATTTGAACGAAATTTGAAGTAAGATCTTATTAATAATTCTGAAGAAAAATTTAAAGTTAAAAGTGCACGTTACATCTAAGCATATGTAAGATACTATCTCGAATACTGATGTTCGAATATATTAAAGGTGCAACTATTTTTAAGCAATATTACATAAAAAGGAGAAATAAAAATATATCTTAAAGAAATAATAATTACCCATAATAACTGTGACAAAACTTGTGTCCTTAATTGCCGTTGATCCTTTTTGGCCTGTCCATGATAATTTGCGGCACAATTCATCCGATAATGTGTATTTTATAATATTCCTTGTCTTGTGAACGAAAGTGTTTCCTCCAATTTTTGCAATTTTCCTTTTCTATAACAGAATGTTACAAAAATGTTTAATAATATTTTCAATTTAAGCCGCTTGAATTGAAGAAAAAGGAAACATGAATTTAATATATTTTAAGAGCTTCTTTCAAAATTACTAAGCGACAAAAGGCAGCAAAAATTGTAATAAAATTTAAAAGAATGTTATATATTACGCTTTAAGTAAATTTAAGTAAATATTTTATACTATATATCTAAATTTGCGCACTAATAACCGCGTGTCTTATGATTTTTATTTGCCTTTTTACCCCTTAGTAATTTATTATTATGTTGAGCCTATTATTTTCATTATTTTATTTTTCAAAATTGTTTTTATTATATGAATAAATAAATAAATAAATAAATAAATAAATAAATAAATAAATATATATATATATATATATATATATATATATATATATATATATATATATATACAGGGTGTGTCAGACCACCCGTATCAGCCGAATATCTCGAAAACCGAGAACGGCAGACAAAAATGTTTCCTATAAAAGTTATAGGGTTTCAAATAATGCACAGTAATATTAGTACGACCTTGAATAGCGTTGTCAAGATCATGTGAAGGTCACCTTCAATTTCTTAAATGGAACCATTTATTTTTCATTGCGTTATTATTCTTGTAGCTTATCTCGAGAGTTTTCCAAAACACTATAATTAAGTTAGTTTTCATTAAGTACTTGTAGAGTTATGAGGCTTGAAATCGTTTCTTAATTTTATATAAACCGTAAAATATCTTATTTTGTACATAAAAGTATTAAGGTGAGGTAATCGTAAAATATTCATTTTTCGATTACCTCACCTTAATAATTTTATGTACAAAATAATGAGAGGAATCAATTGGTGTAAAGAAAACATAGTTATTTTTAAGAAAAAATTGTAATTGTTAATTGCAAATTACATATTTTTTTTTCGAAACAACTGTGTTTTTTTTACACCAATTATCTTATCTTAATACTTTTATGTACAAAATAATGAGAGGAATTAATTAGTGTGACACCCAGTATATTCAATATCTAGATTTTGTCTTCTACTTTTATCTCTACAAAAGAATTTTTGTTGTTGATTGAATTATAGAAATATACATTTATTTCACATTTAAAAATAGAGAGAAGAAGAAAAAAGAAATGGACGCAAAAACAGAAAAGTACTCACTAATTGTTTCCGAATCTCTCTGTCCTTTTGGAGATCCGTGTCAAATTTGAAAAATTCGTCAACTGTTGATAGCGGAAATTCCGGCAATAATTGGACTTCGTCATTATTATATATTGTATTAGCCGGTCCTGCGTTATTTATTAAATTTATTATTATCTCTCCAACTGTCTCGTATTCTTTTGTATGAGATTTTTAATAATTTTTTGTTCGGTACGACACGCATCTGTATAAGATAAAAAAGAAAAATATTTATTTCTCTTTATAAGTATCATTAAAATTATCTGTTTAGTTATTTTACACAAGTACATACATACGAAATTAAGTACATATAACATATTGCTATTATAAGTACAATATAACGATATAATTAAGAAGGAAGAATAAAGAATAAAGTTTAATACATACCACAGCATTTTTTCAAATGATTGCCATTGGCATTGAAAGTTGTCATGTCATCACCGTCAAGCACATTATCGGGGCTAATCATATTGTCACCAATATCATCATCATCATCATCATTATTATCATCAGGCACATTGTCATTATTAAGCCCATTACCATCATCACGCACATTAGCATTATCGCAAGACACGTAATCACCTACTAAACTTTCGTTCAACCATTCCTCATCAGTAATGTCAACATCTGTAAATATAAAGTCTGTGAGTTCATTTTGTTAGTTATACTGTTCATCACAGTGTTATTAAATTTCATTCATTGTAAACTATTTTATATAATTTTCACTTAACGCACAACCACAATCACAATCGCACTCGATGAAAGATGGGAAGAAAGGAGCATCTCAGATAAAGTTTTCATTTATCTTATGATAGCAGTCATTTGTCATAAGTTGCTAGCGTATTCGCAATATATACTGTGTCCATTTTGTGTGCAACATTCAATTTAATTTCAAATAACTGCATTATTGCATATTTGCAATAATGCAGTTATTTGAAATTAAATTGAATGTTGTACACAAAATGGACACAGTATATATTGCGAATACACTAGCAACTTATGACAAATGACTGCTATCATAAGATAAATGAAAACTTTATCTGAGATGCTCCTTTCTTCTTTCAGTTAAAAAGAATGTCAAAAAATATATATTGATATATGAAATATGAGACCTAAAAGTATCAATAAGTTTTAAATATATCATGTGTTTTATACAAATAACAACTTACCTATAAAAACTAGTTTTATTTGGGGAATTATTGAATACTTGAAGAATTGTGATCTGCGTAAATGATACATAAATTGTGGATACAAGGAAAAATTTTCTGCCAATCTAAAGCTAGTTGGATCATCTTTTGCATATTCTCCGAATTTTTGATACTGCAATAATAAGATTTTACACCTCAAAATAGATACAATATATATTTATGTGTAAATCTATATGTATAAATATATAAAGTTTAAGCTTTATATTAAGTGTAATTGGGCACAATTTTAATGATAGAAACTACTAACAAGTCTAATCAGAATATGATCAACCCATCTTCAAACATTTGGACCATCATCACTTTCTGCTCGAAATACAGTTAAACGTGACATAAAAACAGCTGTTGCTTCCTCAAATTCTATGCTTACATGATGCAAAGATGATGATTCATCTGCCCAACTGATAATTAAAGATATCCCTATAACATCATAAATATTTATGATATTATATTATTATTTATAATATTATAAATATTTATGATATACATATAATGTATAATAAAAAATATATTTACTTTCTTGCAATAGTAGTAACTCTAATTCGCCTTTGTCCATTACTATGTTAATATTGGATAATGAATTGAATACAGTCTCTTCCACTTTGCGGAATTGGGGCTGTATGTTAATTTGCAACTTCAAAGAATAATGCTGTTGTTGTAGATGGTGTCAATGAACAAAATTTCCACTGACAAGTAAGCCTACTTCTTGTAGTACTCCAACACTTGATCCTTTCTCCCACTGACATACACAAGATCCAATTGCTCCAGAAACTTTAATTTTCTGAGATGTTTTTACTTCTAAGATTGCATTGAATGCTATTTTCAAATCACCCTTGGCATCTGTAGCAAATATTCGTTGAAAAGTTTGTTTGAATAATGAAGAATTAAATGAATCCCCCATCATCATATGACCACCAGTAGAGTTGCAATATTGTCGCCTTTCTAATAAACCAGTTTGGTCAAGAGCATAAAAATAAATATCTATTATAAATATCTATTATGGCCATTAGTTGCAGCACGTGATGCAAGTGTATCATAATGCTTAATTGCCTTTTTATGCTTAGCATTATCTTTTTGAATATCATGATGTGATCTGATTGGTTGTCATAAATCATCAGTTACAACTTGGCCAGGTCCTTGAGAACATGGTCCGCCAACAAATAGCATAATCCTTAAGTACATTGATAGCATTATATGTAGGATTACAATGAAAAACATAACATATATACATCATATTACAACATATAAATACCTAGCATCAGTATTTGCATAACTAGCTTCTAAGAGACCCGTGGCGACTGCTAATGCCACACTTGTAGATCGCAATGAACGTTTCTCTGGTCCAACAGACCAGATATCACGTTGGATCACGTTGCAGTTCTCCTAAAAGATCTGTCGAACTGTCTCATATCACACTTATGTACTGGTTACAAAAAGCGATTAGCAGCTGGCAATAGTTACGCACCAGGTCCTCTTGGTTGATTTGGATTTTGTCCAGGAATTAGTCTACCTATACCTATCAAAATGTAATGTGAATAAAATGCAATAAAGTAATCATGAAGAACAATGACTAATATAGTAAATATAACTTGGGACTTATTCTATTCGTACCTAACATATCTTGAACTTGTTTTGGTTGAAGATCCTTTGTGCTTCTAATTCATGAACTTGAATCATTTTGCCAAATGTGATAAGACCAATAAGAGCATTGAGTGAAAGCATAGACAATGACATTTGTAATGAATCTTTAAGTGCCTCTAATTCTTCATCATCCAGACATATGTATCCGCAAAAAGTAAAAATATTGATGGCAAACATTGGGCACGCTAAATAATACATATAAATACATACAATTGGACTGAGATACAATAATATTTAAAGTAATATATAAGTAACATATATATATATATATATATATATATATTTATATATATATATTAATTTATGATATATATATATATATATATATATATATATATATATATATATATATATATATATCATAAATTTATATATAATAAAAACTATAATAAATCATGTAATGTCAATAAATGATAATAAAAAAAATGTTCGAAAAGAATCAAATCTTAAAAAAAGTAAAATCAAAAATATTTGTTTCATAAAATATTTGTTTTCATAATATAACTATTCAACATATATAACACTATTATTCAAATAAATGCATACATTTTGATCATTTAAATATATTTCCCTTTTGTTTCTTATTTCGAAGAATTTCCTCATAAATTCTTTTTGCAAAGTTTTTTTCTCATAATTATTAATATAACTCACAATATGTGTATTATAATGTAACTTAAAAAAAATAATATATAATGATAACACAAATTTAGAATTTATTGAAATATAAAAATACCTTTACAATATTTTTATGAATACTATATGCTCCTAATAAATAATTTGATTTTTTAAATTATCTTATATGATATAGACAGAAAATTACAAGAGAATTATGCATTAAATAAAATACGAATTTAAATGAAGTATAAAGAATAATAAAGAATATGAATGTAAATACATCGTAATAAAGAAACACATTAAAATATACTTTAATTTCTAATAGAAATAAACTACTTTAATATTTTTCAAAATGTTTCTTGTGATAAATAAAAAATGATTTTTGTTCTATTCATTTATAATATCTTATTACTTACCACGATAGTCTACTTGATATAATGGATTTAAAATAGCTCTGCATGTAGATCTTGTACATAAAACTGGATCATATTGAATTGGCGGAAGATCTACTTGTTCCTTAATTGGTTGATACAAAGTTTTCAATAGTACAACTAGTCTAGTAGTATCAATACGCGATGATGGCCAAGCATTCCATTTATGGAACGCACACCGTCACAATCTTGTTGAATAAAATTTTGTTGAATAAAATCTTCATATGTTGTCATAATGCTGCAAAAAAAATATACAAAAGATAATTAATATATTTTTTTACAATATAGAGTTTAATTTTTTTACACATACATACATATACATATATATATATAACGTAGCATAAAGTTGTAAGCGAAATGAACCAAATCCATTTCCTATTATGGCCATGTTCCAAAATTCACTGCCAGCGCTGAAAATATATAATATACGTAACGTGAACTAAAGATTTTCAGCGCTGGCAGTGAATTTTGGAACACGCCCTAAGCCCATTCTACAATGGCAATAACAAGGACGTAGGAGTAAAGAATAAACTGTTTCTAATGAAGTAAAGACAAGAAGTAACGAAATAGAAATTCTCATTAGTACTCTAAGGTAATAGTAGTACAAAATGAGAATTGTCTATTTCATTACTTCTTCTTCTTTACTCCACTAAAAACGATTTAATCTCTACTCCTACAGTCTTGTTACTGCCATTGTAGAATGGGCTCTATGTATGTTCTACGGCGGACGCGCAATAAGAATTAAGAACGCAGAATTCTTCCGTGACTGCGTATGCGAGACCACCGTAGAACGCACGAAATCCATAGGAAATGGATTTGGTTATTTCGCTTACATCTTACAACCTTATGCTATGGCCATTGCAGACCCGGCTTTAAATATCATTAATTCTTACCTGTGCAAAGCACTGCTCAACTTTGGTAAATGGAATAATTTATTTTCCAACTCGATCCCGTCTAATGCCTGGCTGGCCTGGCACCGCGGCCATCTTAAAAATGGCGTCTTAAAGTAAATGTTCTTAAAAACATCAGAAAGACGTCTATTGGTCAGGTCTTAAAGACGTCATAAGAAAGGCATGTTTAAGACGTTTAAAAAAATACGTCTTAAATTGAATGTCTTACAGACGTTAGAAAGACGTCTATTGGTCAGGTCTTAAAGGCGTCATAAGAAAGGCATGTTTAAGACGTTTAAAAAAATACGTCTTAAATTGAATGTCTTAAAAACATCAGAAAGACGTCAATTGGTCAAGTCTTAAAGGCGTCATAAGAAAGGCATCTTTAAGACGTTTAAAAAAATACGTCTTAAATTGAATGTCTTAAAAACATCAGAAAGACGTCAATTGGACAAGTCTTAAAGGCGTCATAAGAAAGACATGTTTAAGACGTCTTCAAGACATGCATGTTGTGTGGGTAATAAATAATTATATCCCAGCAAACACAGAATATTGCAGCAACATTGCTGCAATGTTGTAATATTGCCACGACATTGTTGCAATGTTATAATATTGCCGCAATATTGCTGTAATATTCTGTTTGCTGGGATAATAATTATAATTCTTTCAATATTATAATAGAATATCTTTCAGAGTATATACTGTAATAAAAAATAACGTGAAGCAGTGACGTAATATTTATACACTAATTTTATTTATTATATAAATAGATCCAGCCGACAGAAAAGAGAAATGATGAGAAAAGAAAGCGAGAGGATGAAAGATGAGAGAAGGATGAAGAAAGATGAGGAAGATAGAAGAAGGAATGAACTTGAGAAAAAGAAAGAGGAAGAGAGAAGAGAGAAAAAGAAGAAGGAAGAGAAGGAACAAGAAATAAGAAAAAAAAGGTTTGTGTGTTATTATATATATATGTGTGTGTGTGTGCGTGCGTGCGTGCGTGCGTGTGCGTGCGTGTGTGTGTGTGTGTGTGTGCGTGTGCGTGTGTGTATGTGTAACATGTATTGTTTTCTTTTTAGATTATTTTCTTTTTTTTGTTAGAGTATTCTTTAAATTAAAGTCCTGTAAATAAAACATTTAATAAACGACATGATTGAATTAGGAGATTGGAAAAAGAGCGTGGAAGAAAAGATGAAAGAAGAAAGGACGAGGAAGAAAATGAGATGAGTGTAGAAGAAGAGACGACTAATGAAGACGAAGATAAAGAAAATGAAAGAAAAGAGAAGGAAAAGAAGAAGAAAAGAGGAGGAACAAAATTAAAGGAAAGAAATAAAAAGTATGTTAAATTTTAAATATATACAAAAAGTTTTAAAATTATTTCTATTTTGTAAATTTAATTTAATTTTTTAATTGCTACGTTTTCTGTGTACGTATAGTTATTACTCAACAAGAGTGAAAAGAGGAGGATGGAGAGGAGACAGTAGAGGAGGATGGAGAGGAAACTGGAGAGGAGACAGTACAGGAGACTGGAGAGGAGGATGGAGAGGTGGAAGATGGAGAGGAGGAAGAGGAGGATGGAGAGGAGGAAGAGGAGGATGGAGAGGACGAGGACGCGTTGGGAGGATGGGTCACTCAGACTCTCGTCCTGGTTCTGGGCCTGTTTTTATTTTTAATTATACTTATTAAAATATTAAAAAATATTAAAAAGTATATATACATATAAAAGTTTTATTATAATAATACATAAAATAATAATATTAATAAAATATCTCAGATTTATGAAGTCATAGATTTTAATATTAATTATTTTCATTATAATAAATAATATCTTTCCTCTCTCTCTCTCTCCTATATTCTTCCCTATTCCTATTTCTCTTGCTTGGCATTGTGCAAGGGCCTCATTATGTATAAATATTTCTACGTTACCTACATGGTATCGACATATTACCCACACGTTACCCACATGTCAAAATTCTCATGCAGCGCCTCACTGCTATAAATCGGTGAACTATAAGGCGTGAAAAATGGCCTCGTAAGCGAGAAATGACAGCCCAATTTACGTTGCGTCCCATTTCATAATTATTTGCTTTGTGCTAGTGTTGTGGTGTGCAATGTATTAAGGAAACTTATAAAAATGGACGGATACTAAGCTGTATAAGGAATAAACTTTAGAAAGTAACATTTTCCTCTCCTTTCGACAGCTGTCAAATCGCGTGTTTTTTCGCATTTTCAAGGCTTTATTTCGGACTCAATTTACGGCTATTTATAAATTGTGAAAGGAAAGGATTAGTATCCGTCCATTTTTACAGGTGTGCTGAAGAGATTGGTAGTCTTATTTCATTCAAATATGTTTTTATTTAGATGTCAGTCGCAATATAAATATGGGTGTCCTTTCTCGCTTATGACGTCACGATTTCAAGATGGCCGCGGTGACTACTCCGGAGCCTTAATACGCAATATTAACTCGAACCCTTTGAATATCTTTTCTTAAACTTTTTTACGTCACCATCAGCATTAGCAATTACCATAGTTCCTTTCCTATAAGATACAATATGTCTCAATTGTGATATTTGTCATAAAATTTTGTAGTAATAAACTGTATTCATATTTCATAAAATATTCTTTCTAAAATAATTATCTTTCACTTTCCCAAATATTAATTTATGTATATATATGTACATATAATATGTATATATAATATAATATTAATTTCATACTCCCATAGAAAGTGCATGATCTTTTAAGAATCTCAAAATCAGTTTGTGAAAGAAATTGACTGTATAAAACACCTTCACTAAACAAAAGTCTTTCATTTTCCCACAGCTTAATTTGATCTACAATATAGTAGGTGATAATTGAGGCGGTTCTTTTTCTATCATTTTACTGTGCAGATATGTTGTTGCTAATAACTATACAGGGTGATTCAAAATAACCCCTGTGTCCCTGAAATGACATATTCTTGAATCAATTCTAAGGCGATTTTTCCTTCGGCAAAATTTCGTCCGAAGCTTAGTTTTTGAATTATTAAAGGAAGTAGTTAACGTATGACGGGTCGAATACAAGAGGCAGGCAAGGGTGGCGCGATTCACCGTCAGAACCGCGGGAGCTTACGCGGGGCGCCTGCTGCGATCAGCTGATCGCTATACACATACAGACACACATGCGAACACATACATTCTCTCTCTGTCTGTCTGTCTGTCTGTCTCTCTCTCTCTCTCTCTCATTCGCTCACTCACCTGTAATTTTTTTTTTTTTTTTTTTTTACGAGAGAGGGGAAAATGCATTTTATGCATACCCACCGGTCGATCCAGTGAGTTATGTGGGATTCGAGTACCAAGTCGAATTACCAACTCGGTACTCCCTATCCACTAAAAACCCCTCTCTTTTCAGGAATTTCCTTTAATACACTGTCCCTCTGACTCCCCGAGATCTGTTTTCACATAACGTCAAAAAATAGTTATTATTACCTTGTTCGATGACTTTTGATGTATTGCTGTAATTGCTTGAAGGAGAAATGAATTTTTCGATAGATCGTACGTTCTCAAATTTAACGTAGATATCACGTTGCAAAAGACAAGAAATCCACACTAAATTATTAACTGAAAGTTTTTCTTCTTTCATGAACTGTATTCTTTTATTAAACTTTAACATAATCACATTTATTTACTCACTCGATGAGACGAGAAATTTACTAATGACTCTATCACTAATCACTATTAATCACTGTCGAATAATAATTGATGGCGATTAAAAATCACTCGATGAAAGAAACACGCGCGGACACGTTACTACACGACGCGACGACGCGACAATGCGACGATAATTACGACTCGGCGACTGCAAGCAGTTTTTTGTCATGGTAGGTTGCGGTAGGTTAAGGTACTACTGGCGCTATCGAACGCGATCATGTGTTCGATTGAAGAATGCGGTAAACATAATAAACATTTAACATAATAATAATATTAATATGTTAAATGTTTATTATGTTCACCGCATTCTTCAATCGAACACATGATCGCGTTCGATAGCGCCAGTAATACCTTAACCTACCGCAACCTACCATGACAAAAAACTGCTTGCAGTCGCCGAGTCGTAATTATCGTCGCATTGTCGCGTCGTCGCGTCGTGTAGTAACGTGTCCGTGCGTGTTTCTTTCATCGAGTGATTTTTAATCGCCAACAATTATTATTCGACAGTGATTAATAGTGATTAGTGATAGAGTCATTAGTAAATTTCTCGTCTCATCGAGTGAGTAAATAAATGTGATTATGTTAAAGTTTAATAAAAGAATACAGTTCATGAAAGAAGAAAAACTTTCAGTTAATAATTTAGTGTGGATTTTTTGTCTTTTGCAACGTGATATCTACGTTAAATTTGAGAACGTACGATCTATCGGAAAATTCATTTCTCCTTCAAGCAATTACAGCAATACATCAAAAGTCATCGAACAAGGTAATAATAACTATTTTTTGACGTTATGTGAAAACAGATCTCGGGGAGTCAGAGGGACAGTGTGTTAAAGGAAATTCCTGAAAAGAGAGGGGTTTTTAGTGGGTAGGGAGTACCGAGTTGGTAATTCGACTTGGTACTCGAGTCCCACATAACTCACTGGATCGACCGGTGGGTATGCATAAAATGCATTTTCCCCTCTCTCGTAAAAAAAAAAAAAAAAAAAAAAAAATTACAGGTGAGTGAGCGAATGAGAGAGAGAGAGAGAGAGACAGACAGACAGACAGACAGAGAGAGAATGTATGTGTTCGCATGTGTGTCTGTATGTGTATAGCGATCAGCTGATCGCAGCAGGCGCCCCGCGTAAGCTCCCGCGTCTGACGGTGAATCGCGCCACCCTTGCCTGCCTCTTGTATTCGACCCGTCATACGTTAACTACTTCCTTTAATAATTCAAAAACTAAGCTTCGGACGAAATTTTGCCGAAGGAAAAATCGCCTTAGAATTGATTCAAGAATATGTCATTTCAGGGACACAGGGGTTATTTTGAATCACCCTGTATAAAGCAATATAGAAAATATTATTTGATTATTTATGTTCCCTGGCAAAAATGAGACGTTTGTTTGGCGTTTACATGAACGTTTGTGGAAGTTCGTCGAGAGTTTAAAAACGATTAGTAAAGAGTTTGTAGAACAAAAATTGCAACACTTTAGCGTTTAAAAGACGTTTGTACGTTATAGCGTAATCGTAAACGTTTGAAAAGTCTGAGTAAACTCTGTACACGAAGATGTATCAACGTTTACTGAACGTACTCTGAAAAATGTTACCTCAGCATTGCAAAACTTTCATGTAACATTATATAAAGAGTTTGTAGAACAAAAATTGCAACACTGCAGCGTTTGATAAGCATTCAAAACCCAACAGCGTTATGTAAGTGCTCTTACAAAGTTTGAAAAGCATATAAACTCTCAGAAAACCCTCACTCAACGGTTGTTAACGCTTTATAAAGTTTCTTATTTTCGCCAGGGTTAGATATCCCAGTCAGAAATGTAACTTTGATTCAAAGTTGATTCAACATCGATATGGTTGACAACTGGTTGAGTCGATATTTAGTCAGAGATGTAACGTCAATTCAATGTTGATTCGATACGTTTGACCTGCAGTTGATGCGTCCGCTTGAGTCGAATAATTGAATAAATTTTTTGATTTTCGTGCAATATCGATTTATGATTTTTGAATGTTTCATATAGCGTGAGATTATTTAAATTAATTATAAGTAATTTTTTTATTATTACTAATTAATAAAATATTAAATTTGCAAGAGATAAAAATTATACGCGATAATTAAAATTAAAAATTTTTGATATAATTAATATTAGAAAAATATTAAGAATATATTAAGGCATAAATATATAAAATATTATATATATATATATATATATATATATATATATATATAGAACTATTTCTATAAGGTTTTGCAATTTTTTTGCGAATGCGTTCTAACTACGCGCGGTAATCATAACCGCGGTGAAACAACAGAAAGCACAGATCGATGTGTGCAAACATATGTTATGTGCAGTTATTGTGTGTGCGATATTTCTTTTTGCTAACCGAGTTTTGCAAGTCTCGCAGTCTCGACAGGTAAGATTGGATAAATAAATTTCTATTTTAATAAATATAATATTCGGTTGCAAGTAGTTAATTTAGTAATAGCAAAAATATTTGTCCGCTACGTAGTGCCTATGCCGGCTTTGCCACACGTGGACACACACCATATATTACAATAAGTTAAATTGAATAGATCATTAATATATATTCTTTTTGATAGTTAAATTATAAAACAATTTTATTCAGTAGTGAAAAATACACATAGTAATGTAATCTTGTATCATATTTATTTATCTCTCAACCTAACCTAAAAGTGATAAAGCTATTAAATTTTGAGAATGGAATATTTATTAATATAAGATAGAAAATAAATATTTTAAAAGTGTTAAATTGTTTATTAGTACAATTGGAAAATTTCCGTATACAGAAAAATTAATGCTTTAAAATGTAAAATTGGCTATTTACTTTGTAAATAGTGTATAGCGAACAAATATTTTTGCTATTACTAAATTTAACTGGCAATATTTATTTTTATTTTATAATATTTTGCTATTGTATGTAGAGATTAACATTTGCTGAAATAAAAATCAACTCTTATTGATGAAAGCATCTTACAAGATAAAAAAAGAAGTTCAAATTAACAGTACATAATGGACATCGATGAGAATAACAAGGTACATATATAATTATTTTTACATATAATACATTGTACATTTTTTTTATGTGTGTGTGTGTGTGTGGGTGTGTTTATATCCATTTCTTATATCTGATTAGTATTATTTTTTTATGTAATAAGAATGCTATGCTCAAGTGATTAAGATTTCTGTTGTTTGTTTCATACGAAATTCAGATACTTTAATAAAAAGAATAAAGATTAATTAATTATTCTAATTATATATGTTCATATTCTATTGTTTTCAATGTTACAGATGACATATATTGTTTCTATATTCTATATACTACTTCTATATGTACTAACAATATTACATATATTGTTAATACATTTATTAACAAATATTATAAATTATCATGCAGTCTAGTCTATGTTTCTCAGATAAACTATGATAAATATTAATTTATTTGATTATTTTTCTGATTTTAGAAGCAAGTTTAGCTATATTAAAGTCATAAGTACTTACTATTTTATATTATTTCTCCATAAGGATTTTGAGTGTCATCAATCATTGATCTGGCATAATATTTAGAAGGTACATAATATGAAGTATATCGCAGAAGTCATATTCTTATTTTCTATGTAAAAAGATATAATAAAGTTTTAATTTATCTCTTGTACACTTATTCACGGATTATCTTCAGCTAACAATAAATGACAAGCTTTTTTTATTAATCTTTAAAACAATTTAAAAAGTTTTTTTATATTTAAATTTTATTGATGTCCTTATTTTACATGAAGGAGGTTTTTATATTTCTAAATTCCTTTAAATATCATTTATTTGTAATTTGTTGTAGAAGTTTTTGCAATGTAATCGTAATTGGAAAAAGAGGATTGAGAGGAGGGCTATAAAACGTTTGAGGCTTGAAGAACAACAAGATTATGCCCTCAATAGAGTCTGTACATTACTAAAAAAAAAAAAAAATAAGATTCAATAATTCTAGCAGCAGCAGTAGTAGTAGTAGCAATGATAGCTTCTTTACAGATATTTGTGAAATGTCAGATCAAGTTGAAATATTTGCAGAGGAAGAAAATAATGTGTCAAGTGAATTAAATAATTTGAATCAAAATAATTTGAATTCTGAAACTGAACTTGAGATTAGTGATCATGAAGAAGACACAATTTCTAATAAGGATGCAAATATCATGAGTTCAGAAACAAATACTGATGATGATAGTGAAAATGAAAATATTGATGCAGTTTTTGATAACGATGAACAAAAAGAAAGATATATCACATTAAGTTTATATGAATGGGCATTATCAGGTGGAATTCTTTCTATGAGTAAAATTGATGAACTTCTTGCATGGCTTCGTCCAGTGTTTCCTAATCTGCCTAAAAGTTATAAAACCTTGCTTGGAACATCTGATAATATAAATATTATAAACTTTCGGAATGGAGGACAGTTTTGGTATAAAGGAATAAAAGATAATTTAGATGGATTTATTTTAGAAGAATACTTGCAGAGAAAAGAAAAGATTGAAATAGATATCAATACTGATGGACTTCCTCTTTTTCGAAGTTCTAAAAAAAAGTTTTGGCCAATTTTAGGACATCTGGTAGGGACTAAAAATGAACCATTTGTTATTGCCATTTACTTTGGAACGTCTGATCCTAGTGACATTGAAGAATTCTTGCAAGATTTTGTTAATGAGGCTAAAAATCTAATCGACAATGGTTATGTACGAAATCAAAGAACTTATGATTTTTTTATTAGACATTACATTCTTGATGCTCCAGCTCGAGAGCTTATAAAATGTTGTATAGGTCATAATGCATATGCTTCTTGCGAGAAATGTACAGTGTGGGGAGAACGATCGGATAACAGGCAGACATATGTTGATCTTGATGCTCCTTTGAGAACTAATGAATCTTTTAAGAATCAAACACAGTCTCACCATCACAAAGGAGTGTCACCTCTTCTTAGATTGAATACTCAAATGATTTCTCAGTTTCGTTTAGAGTCCATGCATTTAGTATAAGGGTGTATTTAAGAGATTGTTAGAAGTATGGATGCGATGGATAGGCCCATGGAAGTTGCATTGGACTATTGTGGAAAGAATGTCTAATATGCTTATCCAAATAGCTCCCTCTTGCCCTCAAGATTTTGCCCGAAAACCAAGATCTCTAAGTGACTTAGCATTTTATAAGGCAACGGAATTCCGTCGTTTATGCTTATACGATGGCATTGTGGTGTTTGCTCAGCATCCTGATATTAATGTTTATAAGCACTTCTTATTATTACATTGCGCGATTTTTATTCTTGCAAATCCTGTCCTGCATAAAATTATGAATGACTATGCAAATATTTTGCTCAGAACTTTTATTAAACATTCTGTTACAATTTTAGGAAAAAAGTTTGTAGTTTATAATGTGCATTCTCTTTGTCATTTAGCGCAAGAGTGTAATGATTATGGCCCTTTAGAATCATTTAGTGCCTTTTGTTATGAAAATAAGTTGAAAACAATAAAAAATCATCTTAAATCTGGTTTTAAACCTCTTCAGCAGGTAGCTAAGCGTGAAATAGAACGAGGAAATGAAAAAATTGTATTCATGGATTCTGAAATTAACGAGATTGTTTTATCAAAGAAACATAGAGATGTAAATGAATTAATTAATGGCAGTCAATTTAAAAAAGTTTCAGTAAATGGTGTAATTCTTCAAGTGAATGATAAAGATTCATATTTTAAAACAAATTTAGGTCAAATTGTAGTCTTAAAAAATATTATTCTTACAGAGGATGATAATGTAATTTTTATTGGTAATACTTTTATAAATGTTGGAGATTTTTATACATATCCTCTGAATTCCTCAGAACTTGGCATTATTAAAGTATCTGAATTGAACAATGATAAATTAATATTTCGTTTACAAAATATTGTTGCTAAATGCTGGCTTATCCCTTTAAAAGATGAATATGTTTGTATACCTTTGCTTCACACAATGCCTTTCTGCAAATAAAATGCCAGAATTTTTATTTATATTTTTAAGTATTTTTATCAAATATACAATTTTATTCTCTTTTATTATTTATTTAGATCCGTTATTATTAATTATATTTCTTATTAAATTTTATTATTTATTCTCTCTTGTGTAAAGTTCATATAGATTAATTCAATTTAAAATAATTTTTTTCAGTTTGTCGTTGTAAAGTTTATAAATGAGGATGATACTTGTAACGATGAAGATAATGCTGTTTTCGAAGTCGGTCTTACAAAATGGCTAAAAGAACTAGATAATATGAAAATAAATATTTCTTGGCCTCCTCGATCTGCGCAAAGCAGCGCATTAAAAAAGAAATGGATGCATCTCCTTCATGGCCAACATATAATGTTATTGTTTTAAAATTTTACAGTATGTTGTTTTTTGTGCATGTATATTTGTATATTTTTTCTCAATTTTATTTTGAAGTTAAATTATTCTCTTATAATCAGATACGCTTTTGGCTGCACGCAATGGACTCAATGGTTTCATTATGTCTTCTGCTTATGAAACGGATGTTGAAGTTGGTCGTGGCAAACGAAAAAAAATTGAGCGACGACGTTTTTCATTCGATTCTCCTGAAAAACAAATTACGAAGAAAACTAGGAAAATTCCGAGTTCTGATTCATCAGATTCTAATCCAGATGATCCTGAGATTTCGCAATTTTCAAATAAAACAAATGTTGCTGCTCCACCACTTGTCTCTTATAAACCTCAAAATAATAAAACTGAGTCTCAAAGAAATATTACGCATGGCGAAAATATAAAAACAAAGATATTTGAAAAAAGTCAATCTACAAAAACTATAATGTCGACGTCTCTTGAAAACAAAAAATCTAGAAAAGAGCTTTTGCTTGCAAAAATAAATGAAGCAAAGAAAATAACTCCCGTTGAAGATAATAGATCAGAAATTATAAGAGCTGCAAGAAAAAGACGGCAAACGTGTGATATAACAAAACAATTTACATTATCTTCTACATCACCTCAACATGATATGTCTCAGAAACATAAGTCAACTGACGTAAGCTCGAAGTTTGAAATGTCTTCGTCGACAGGATGTGATGTACAAGAAAATGTTCATAGCATTTTACAGCACAGTATTTCAAAGAAAGTGCAAAATGTTAAGAAATTGAAAAAAAATGAGAGTTCCTCAGTTGTGTCATCAGAGGACGATGATATTTTGCATTCCAAAAAATGTACGAGACCACTAACAACAGCAAATATGTCAAAAGAAAATATTACTACTTCTGATACTGAATTTATAGAAAAATCACCATCCGTGTCAAATGTTTCACATTCTCAATCTGATTGTGAGTTCAGTCAGTCTAGCAATGCTTTCTCCCAAATAAAAGAATCATCTACACAATCTACACCTCGCTCAGTTCGTCAATCAGGTACAATTAACATTTAATAATTCTTTACTTTCTTCTAATTATTTTATTTAATATTAAGTTGTAATATATAGTCATTTATGTCACATTTTTTTCCAGGTAATCTGTCCCAGATTTTATCTGAAATCAGAGATTTTCCTAAGAAGACATACATTCAAACCCAAGAAATTAGTAGTAAACTAGACATAGTTATTATGAATTTAAGTAGATTAAATCGCTTTCTTCTTCCAAATGAAAAAAGGATAGTAAGACCAACAGATCTTCCTTCGCTTCCAATAACAACTAATGAAGAGTTAAACAAATTTGAAACATTTTTATCAGAAAATGATAACATAACTGGAACTGTAAGCTATATTTAATTTTGTTTTTTATTGTTCTACGTTCTAAATGTTTTTTATTTGTTTAATTATTAATATTCTGTTTATAGATTTGTTATATGAGTCAAATTATTGGCTCTAAGGATAATATTAAAGAAGCCACATATAAAGTGTTAAAGAAGCTTATTTCAAACACATTAGCATCAGAGTTCAATTTGAAAGGTGGTGGTAATCCGTCCAAAAAATGTTTTGAAAAGTTAACATTATATGAAGTTGTTGAAGGTAAAAATTACTTGAAATTAACTTAACACTATTATTAATAACAATATTTATATTATGAAATTTAAAAATCTTTCTTTTAAATTATTATTTGTTAAATTATCTTCGATTTTTTTTACTTAAATAGGCATTTCTTTTTATTAAATTCTACATATAGAAGATAATAAGTATATATAGGATATAGGTTTTATGAATCACCGAGGTTGCAATGATCCTTCACCAAGGTGAGCAATAAATTCTTCTATTAATAATTTTTTTAATTCACAAAGGATACATTTAAATAAATGATCTCTTTTTGAAAATACCAAATTAAATTAATTAAATAAGAATGAATGTTTTCTCAATTAAACTATACTGACTACAATTCTCTCTCCCGAAAGATTTGTGTTCGACTTCTAGTAACTCGCATCCAATATTTTTCTTGCATATTTTTCTCTTTTTATCATCCTTGTTTAAATAATTTAATTTAATATTTCCGAAGAAATATCGTTTATCTAAATCGATTCTTGATGGATTAAAAAACTCTATAATAGAAAAATAAAAAGTTATTTTGCACCAACAATCGTAGCGGCTCATGAAGCTTATATATATCTTCTGTGATTTAATAATCATATGAACCTAAAACCTAACTCATACTGTATTTGTATTATTTTTTATGTATTTTCTGCATTTGACTTTTATTTAATCTCTAATATATTATTATAATTATTTTGTTTTAGCCTTTAAATCTTATATTTTCTTTTTGCTATCATTAATTTAGTGGTCGTATTTTTATGCAAACTTTTAAAAGAAATTGCAAAACATAAAATGTGTTGCATTTTCAGGTGCTATTTTAAGCAAGAAGCCACAGGCAGAATTAATTGAGATTGCTGCAGCAACTTCATCTTGGCTGAAGCAAGCTCCTTGGCGTCGGCAGGATGATGGAACAATGGGCAAGAGAACAAAATAATATATCGTCTAATATGTGATATTCAATTTATAATAAGATTATAACTAGATATATGTAATTATGCATAAGATACTTTACCAAACATAAAAATGCTTTAAAGTCTATCGGCCGCGTTCAGCAAAAAAAGCAGCTTTGCAACTGTTATAAAATTTGTGCATCTGATTGGTACATTCTCTTCATCTTAACTGAATCTAAGAGCATATATGCACGAATTTTACAACAGTTGCAAAGATGCTTTTTCTGCTGAACGCAGCCAACATTATTTTTCACTATAACGAGTATGTGATATTTAATTTTGTTTTTAGTATGTGATATTTAGTTTTTATTTCAGTTTACAATTATCTAGAGAAATATGCAATATATTTTTTTTGTTTGATAATCGCAGGATAATTCGTACATTTACCTTAGGCCCGGTTCCACAAACGTCGGTTATAACTTTAACCTCCGGTTAAACTATATCTTTGTTTCTTTTCAGATACGTTCTTAAAAAGATACAAAGATATAATTTAATCGGAGGTTAAAATTAACCGACGTTTGTGAACCGGGTCTTAATATGCAAATCAAAACAAAAATACAATTCGCTTTTTTCCTAGTATACTCTTTTAACATTTGTGATTTAAAGAGAATAGAAATAGATAAGGCTATTATTTTTGCGTTCATTATTTTATAATATAATATATGATATAATATGATAATAAACTCTGTCAATATTATTTTAAATAAATATAGCGTGCAATAAAAATTTTATAAAAGTAAAAGAAAAATTATTTTTGATATGATTATAATGATTACATAAAGTTACTTTTTTTATAAAAGCATTAATTATTGAAATATATATTAATAAACTGGTTGATTCAACATTGAAATTATGTCGAAATGATGGTCGAAAATTCGTCAAAATTTTGTACTATTTCGATGTCGATTCGATCAAAATTTCAACTTTATTTCAACATTGGTTTTTGACGTTAATTCGACATCACAACAACTATACATTTCTGACTGGGTATTGATGTGAATAAAACGTAATCAATGTCATCATCATATCCTACTATTTCAAAAGCAGTTATTCTACTCTTCAATATTTGTCTTCTGGGATCTTTTATTGTTTCTATTGATAAAATCAGATTTGGAAATTTATTATACATAGAAATATGTAAAGATTTAATTTTGTATATTGTATATCATATGGTGTATCTGTATGTGTTTCAAAATGGAATGCGGAAAATTTGGAAAATGTACGTGACCTATAATATAAAAAGTAATAGATTAGATATGAAATATTATTCCTACTTACAATTAATGTGTAACAAATATATGAATAAAATATTTAAACTTACTCTGATTCATCTAAGAATCTAGAAGACTTTTCTATAGTAAAATGATTACTCGAGCAAGAATAATTCGGTTCTAGAAGATCTGTTTCAGTTTTAGTATTTAGATCGAATAGACCATTATCTAAATTAATCTATAAAAGCAAAAGAGAGAAATAAGTATTAATAAAGAGATTTGATACAATTATAAAATTTAATAATGTGCGATATTTTGTTATAAAGTAAGTACTTACATAGTGCGATGATTCCTGTTCATTCATATCACTAACATGTGCTTGAATATATAATATTTCTTTTATCTCAATGGTTTAAAAAAGATTGTGCTGTGCTTTTTTTTTAAATTCGAATTCTGTAACTTCCCAGTGAGCAATAAGTTATCAAAAAGAGTTCTAAAAGTACTAAGGTTTAAGAGTTGGACGTCTGAAAACTCCATCTGAATGATAACATAATGATATCAGTAAGTCCTCTAATGCGTCGATTTTAGAGGAAAAAAAGATTTCATATACATGACATCTAAAAGAATACTGTAGCATGACTTCTTATAAATGTCATCTAAAAGAGTACTGCAAAATGATATTATATATATTTAACTCAAAATATGGTCAAATATATATCCCAGTTAGCCAAGTCTGCTCGAACAGATTTCGCCAAGTGCTTGCTAAAAATTGTTGTCAGCAAAAAGGCTACAATTTTGCTACAAGAGTTGTTATTACCTAATTAAGCTGGCAGATTGGCGGCAAAAACCGAACAAAGCTTGCTGACAAAATCCGACAACAAATTGGCGGCAAAAAGCAAGCGAAGCTTGCTGCATGACTTGACGTCAAATTGGCAGCAAAAACCGAGCAAGATCTGCGCGCATAATTTGACGGCAGATTGGTGGCAGAAACCGAGCAAAACCTGCATAACCGGTATTTAGATGCCTTGATTCAATAGTTCCTTCGCTTTCCGCTACGCGATGCACGCTTTCTCGCAATCAAATTTCTGTTAGAAGTAGATATAAAGCCTGCTAGTGGCTATTAATAAAAGCTCAAAAGTATATTTCTATTGGTTTAATTTTTGATATCTCATACAAGCCTAATATGAGAATATTAAACTGATTAGAATCAACAGGATAAATGGAAAATTATCCTATTTGAAGCATAAAGCAAGAGTTTAATTATCATATAAATTATGTCTCAATTTTATAAATTAAATTTAATTATTTTCACAATTTACTTTATTATTAATTTAATTAAGTTGAAAGAGAATTTGCTACGTGAGATATAACTACGATATAACATTACATTTCATAGTTATTTATGAAAAGAAAATTATAATTTATCAATAAAACTTATTCTGTAATATTAAATTTTATTGCACTTTGGTCAAAAGCAGATCATGCTCGGTTTCTACCGTCAATATGCTGTCAGATTGCGCGCGCGCAGATCTTGCTCGGTTTTTGCCGACAATTTGACGTCAACATGTCAGCAAGCTTTGCTCGGGTTTTGTCACCAATTTGCTGTCAGGTTATGTCAGCAAGATTTGCTAGCAAAACACGAGCTTAATGCGGACACAGATGGCTATGGATTTGGTGTGGAATTTTGATTAAATTTGCTGCCAATTTGCACGCAATTTGTTAACATTTTGCTTACTGGGTATAATAATAAAATATGTTTATTAGTCGTATAATATTTTAGTTGTAAAATCAGGTGTGTATATATTATTCGTGCAACAATTTATTAACGTTTTTAAGACTTAGATTATACCATTTATAGAATAGAATTTTGTAAACATTTATAAATGAGATTTTTCTCATAAATTATATACGTTTTCAATAAACGTTTCTTCGATTACATAAATATACGATTTTAAGAAATAAAATAGACGCAGATACATTTTAGAAACTAAACGTTTCTTTTCGTATTCTTATATAATATTTTTCAACGCATAAAATCCGTTTTGTTTTATGCAAATGTAATAAAAACGGATATCATTATCATATATTATACAATTGTATAAAAACCATAAAAATTAAAACGTTTATCTGATATACTTATACCACATTTATACTAACTTTACGTTTAATAAATGTTTAATATTCCATCATGTGTTTATTGGGTAAAGTCCATATCAGATTACGCCTACGCATTGAAAATTTAAGATTAAAGATTGGAATTTGACAAATCAGAATAAAAGGAACTAAAGTTTCTTTGTCCTGATTAGTCAAATTTCAACTTTAATCTTAAATTTTCAATGCGTAGGCGTAATCCCTGGCGAAAATAAGAAACTTTATAAAGCGTTAACAACCGTTGAGTGAGGGTTTTCTGAGAGTTTATATGCTTTTCAAACTTTGTAAGAGCACTTACATAACGCTGTTGGGTTTTGAATGCTTATCAAACGCTGCAGTGTTGCAATTTTTGTTCTACAAACTCTTTATATAATGTTACATGAAAGTTTTGCAATGCTGAGGTAACATTTTTCAGAGTACGTTCAGTAAACGTTGATACATCTTCGTGTACAGAGTTTACTCAGACTTTTCAAACGTTTACGTTTACGCTATAACGTACAAACGTCTTTTAAACGCTGCAGTGTTGCAATTTTTGTTCTACAAACTCTTTACTAATCATTTTTAAACTCTCGACGAACTTCCACAAACGTTCATGTAAACGCCAAACAAACGTCTCATTTTTGCCAGGGATCTAATATGGACTTTAATTTCAACTTTAATCTTGAATCTTAATCTTCAATGCGTAGTCAGATATGGCTTAGGAATTTTTTATTTATAATATTTTTACATATTTTATTATTTGAAAGAATATACTCAATAATATATATATATATATATATATATATATATATATATACAGGGTGTTTCATTTTAATCCGACCAGTCGAATATCTCGAAAACTAAGCCCGGGAGAGAAAAATATTTCAGACAAAAGTTGTTTGGTTTCGAGGGGGCCATAAGATGGTGACAATGATTTGACCTTGAACAGTCATTTGAAGGTCACATAAAGGTCACCTTAAATTTCTTAAGTGGAATACCCTATATATTTTTGCACATTCTTGTAGCTGACATCGAGAGCTTTCCAAAACACTATAATTAAGTACCTTTTCGTTAAGTACTTTTTGAGTTATGAGGCTTGAAATAATTTCTTAATTCTACATAAACCGTAAAATATCTAGTAAAATATTCATTTTTCGATTATCTTACCTTAATACTTTTACGTACAAAATAATGAGAGGAATCAATTGGTGTAAAGAAAACACATAGTTGTTTTGAAGAAAAAATATGTAATTTGCAATTAACAATTCCATATTTTTTCTTAAAAACAACTATGTGTTTTTTTTACACCAATTGATTCCTCTCATTATTTTGTACATAAAAGTATTAAGGTAAGATAATCGAAAAGTGAATATTTTACAAGATATTTTACGGTTTATGTAAAATTAAGAAATTATTTCAACCGTCATAACTCAAAAAGTACTTAACGAAAAGGTACTTAATGATAGTGTTTTGGAAAGCTCTCGAGATAAGCTACAAGAGTGTGCAAAAATATATAGGGTGTTCCATTTAAAAAAATTGAAGTGACCTTCACGTGACCTTCAAATGACTCTTCAAGGTCAAACCAATGATACCATCTTATGGCCCCCTCGAAACCAAACAACTTTTGTCTGAAATATTTTTCTCTCCCGGGCTTGGTTTTCGAGATATTCGACTGGTCGGATTAAAATGAAACACCCTGTATATATATTGCGACGTCTTTTTATTTTTAATTTTTCGATCCTCCTCGGGTGTTGGAGAGAAGGATGTTAATGGGGAGCGAAAACGCCGTCAAAAAAAAGACACAAGGTGGATAGAGATACTCGCGCTCGGAGGAACTCAGATGGAGGGTGTTCTCGCGCGAGCCGCGGCGAAGCGAAGGCCGTCTCGAGATCTGGAAGTTGGGCGCCAGATACGGTCTTCCACGTATCAGTTCGGAAAATCGTCAGAATAACGCGAAGAACGTTAGCCTGTTTCGCCACGGGCCGACCAGCTCACCTAACGGTAGAGGGGCAGGGTCCGTTGAAAAGGATCTAGAATTATTTTATGCGAAGCTGTCGGTGATTACGAAAATTGACGAACACAACGGAATTTAACACACACGAGAAACGAACACTCAAATAAATTACGCGAATTTAATATAAAAGAGAAGGTAACAAATTTATTTAAATAAAAGAAATATAATAGTAAAGAATATAAAGGGAAAGAAATAACAAGTTCTAGAAAGAAATAGTAATAATGACATAAATTAGCGAGACTGAATTAACGAAATATAACTGAGTTTAAAATAAATGCGAAAATTTGAAATAACGTACAACAGATCGACAGCGGTGATAACAATAGCAATACGAAATCGAGATCATAAGACAGCGGAGATATTTATCGTCCTTCAGGCCCGTTTTTATGGCCGGACTTTGCGAAACCGAACGGCGTTTCGAGGGCGTAACGGAAATTTCGACAATCTCCTCGAGGACGCATTTAACAGATCTATTCCCTTTGTTACTCGCTCTTTTAATCGACAGCACTATGTTTGAAATGAGGTTAATAATTGAGCGATAGTAATCAAGCGATTTGCGAAGACGAAAAATCTCGCTTGCTACGAGCAAGATCGATTCACTCGGAATTCGATAGCCGTCGGACGCCGCTTCGCCTCTTTTCGGCGTAACGCTTTCTATCTACGCGAAACCCTCGAATTTCGACACTTTCTTAATCTATTATGCACCGCGACACACTCCAACGTACGACAAATACCACGCAATAAACGCAATTCGTACCAGTATCAAGAGCGACAAGGACAGCACGACATTTGCCACGTCGTCACACGCACACGGTCACACGCTCACATACACGCTAATTACAGACGAAAATTGCCCGGAGATCGATTGCGGGGATGTCTTACGCGGTTTCGACAACTCTTTTCGACAGCACGGATAGCGGACGCATTCCCCGCGATTTACCGCGCACGTGGTCGATATACGAGAGCCGGTCACTACGCGTTTTACGACACCCCGAATCCCGGAGAGAGACGAACGGTTCCTTATCAGCTACGGCCTACGTTACGATCGTCCTTGATGCCTCGGTCGCTTGTCTCCGGTCGCCCGAAATACACGAAAATCGCGAGCTCGGTACAATGCCCGAGCGACAACGAGACACGAAAATGGCGACGGCGACAGAACGGCCGGTCCGCGGACGGAATCGCGTACGTGGCGTACAAAATAGCGATGGGCAACCTCACCGATACTCGTTCCCGTTGACAGGGGATGATCCTCGGTCTCGTCCTCTCGACAACCTCGGCTGCGACACACAAAACGACAACGACAAAATACGTTTCACAGAACGACTACAAGCTGAGAGCGCCCGCACCAGAGTGAATCCCTGGATCTCGCGATCCAGGGTCGATAGCGGCGTCAATTCTGCGCGCAGGGGTGCGCGGATTAGCGGCCAATAGCGCCGCGACACACGAGGTATTACTGCGCCCCGCGACAACGCCGTATCGGGGGTCGTAACGGCCCCGATGATTTAAAAATGCTGACTTTCGGCGATCCTGTTATCCATGATCGTCCGGAGGTAGATTTTCCGTCCTCCCTCCTCTAAGGGTGGCGCCGATCCGGCCCGGTTATTTCGGCCCACAAGACAGCTGATTTCCTTCCTTTATTTGAAGGGGGCGATCTCCACCCGAGACTCTGTTCCTCCGGCGTTGTCGTATCGGCTGTCGTAATGATTCCTCTTGGGCCTCTTCTGGTTTCCCTCCGGCGGGTTGCCCGACGTACAAAAATGATACAAAAAAAATAATTAATACTAGCGCGAAAAAGGATAATGGCTCGTCTCTCCGGAGATTTCGACACGGCTCTCGCAATCTTCTTCTGGCGCGGCCGCTCGGCTCGCGCCCCGTGAAGATTTCCGGGGCGGATGGACGCGCGTCGGGACGGCAACGTCACAATATATATACACAACTCTTTTATGATAAATATATAATTTATACATTTCATACAAACATTAGAAATTATGTGGTATATGTTATTTTTTTTCTTTCATGTATAAAAATATACTTTTATTTTGTTTTTATAAACATAAAAAAATTGTATTTTTCTTATTATATACTTAAAATTATTTAAAATTATTGCATTCTTATACATATTTTATTGCCATATGTAAAAAATAAAGTTCTGTTACAAACCAAAATAAAGAAAAAGATTATTGCACATATTTAAAAAATAAAATTCTATTATAAGCTGAAAGCTTAAAGAAAAATCCAAAATAAAAATCAATATAATTATAATATTTCAAAAAATTTCATTTCTTTTTTTCATGTTGTTTCATAGTTTGATTTATTCGATCTCCAGCATGCTGTAGCCAGTTCTTAATTACAGCTTGAATTTTATGCGATGAAATACTTTTCCCACTAATACTGATGATTACTTCTGAAAAAAATATTTATTAATTATAATTTCGTAATAAAAAAATTTACATATGTAAAATTTACATATATTTTTTGATGCACCAAGAGCATGTTACTCTGCACGAATATATATATATATATATATATATATATATATATATATATATATATACACGGTGAGTCATTTTAATCTATAATCCCAATTATCTCGTTGGCAAAGCATGACAGAGAAAAAATTTTCCCACAAAAGTTGTTTGGTTTCGAGGGGGCCATAAGATGGTATCATTGGTTTGACCTTGAAGAGTTATTTGAAGGTCACATGAAGATCACCTTCAATTTCTTAAATGGAACCTACTATTTGTCATTGCATATTCTTGTAGCTTATCTCGAGAACTTTCCAAAACACTATAATTAAGTACCTTTTCGTTAAGTACTTTTTGAGTTATGAGGCTTGAAATAATTTCTTAATTTTACATAAACCGTAAAATATCTTGTAAAATATTCATTTTTCGATTATCTTACCTCAATACTTTTACGTACAAAATAATGAGAGGAATCAACTGGTGTAAAGAAAACACATAGTTGTTTTGAAGAAAAAATATGTAATTTGCAATTAACAATTCCATATTTCTTCTTAAACGACTATGTGTTTTCTTTACACCAATTGATTCCTCTCATTATTTTGTACATAAAAGTATTAAGGTAAGATAATCGAAAAATGAATATTTTACAAGATATTTTACGGTTTATGTAAAATTAAGACATTATTTCAAGCCTCATAACTCAAAAAGTACTTAACGAAAAGGTACTTAATTATAGTGTTTCGGAAAGCTCTCGAGATAAGCTACAAGAATATGCAATGACAAATAATAGGTTCCATTTAAGAAATTGAAGGTGACCTTCATGTGACCTTCAAATAACTCTTCAAGGTCAAACCAATGATACCATCTTATGGCCCCCAAAGAAACAAACAACTTTTGTGGGAAAATTTTTTCTCTGTCATGCTTTGCCAACGAGATAATTGGGATTATAGATTAAAATGACTCACCGTGTATATTCATTGATTCAGTTATTTTGTTATTCATATTCCCTGGCAAAAATGAGACGTTTGTTTGGCGTTTACATGAACGTTTGTGGAAGTTCGTCGAGAGTTTAAAAACGATTAGTAAAGAGTTTGTAGAACAAAAATTGCAACACTGCAGCGTTTGATAAGCATTCAAAACCCAACAGCGTTATGTAAGTGCTCTTACAAAGTTTGAAAAGCATATAAACTCTCAGAAAACCCTCACTCAACGGTTGTTAACGCTTTATAAAGTTTCTTATTTTCGCCAGGGTTAGTCAGTGTACAGAATAATATGCTCCTGCTGCATGTGTATACCCACACAACATTATGTCGTCTTAAAGATGTCTTAAAGACGTCATGAAATTTCTAAAGACGTCTTAAGAAGTTATCAGAATTACATCTTTATGACGTCTTTAAGACGTCTTATGTCCCGATTTAAGATATCTGTCGGGCATTGTTTTAAGACGTCTCACTCAAGACGTCCCAATCAAGATATAATTAAATGTCTCACTAAGGATGTCATAAAGACGTCTCAGACATTTCAATTAAGACGACTTTTAGACGTGCGTAATTCGGTCGGTAAAATAGCTGCATATTGATTTATTCTATAATAAATAACAAAACTCATCATTTTAAGTTCATTTCTTTATTATATTTTGGTTGATACAAAGTTTTCAATGGTACAACTAGTCTAGTAGCATCAATACGCGATGATGACCAAGCATTCCATTGCGCACATCGTCACAATCTTCATTTTGTTGAATAAAATCTTCATATGTTGTCATAGTGCTGTAAAAAAATATACAAAAGATAATTAATATATTTTTTTTTACAATATAGAATTTAATTTTTTACACACACACACACACACACACACAAAATTAAATATATAAGTGAAATATGATATAAGATGATATATACATTTACATATTTTAAAAAACATATTAATTTCAATGTTTTCTCATTTTCAACACTAAAAATGTTATGCAGCAACATTATACAGCCCTATTGTTTTTTAAATAATATCGTATGGAATTTTCAATAATTTACCAACCTTTTTCTCCTTATTTCTTAAATAGTCGAGGCGATCTCCCGCATGTCGTAACCATTCTTGGATGGTCTTTTTAATATCGTGCATATTACTTTTTTCGTCGTCCGAAACGTATGCTGAAAAACGATTTGTTACATAATTATTAAAATATTTTGTGCTTTAATTCCAATAGTTAGAATAGGGTAGTCATGAAGTAAAGTATAGCTATAAACGTTTGTAACTTTTGGAAAGAATATAAAAATTTTGATCCGTAAAAAATTGGAAAGAGTATAAAGTGTAGAAGAATATTTGAACGAAATTTGAAGTAAGATCTTATTAATAATTCTGAAGAAAAATTTAAAGTTAAAAGTGCACGTTACATCTAAGCATATGTTAGATACTATCTCGAATACTGATGTTCGAATACATTAAAGGTGCAACTATTTTTAAGCAATATTACATAAAAAGGAGAAATAAAAATATATCTTAAAGAAATAATAATTACCCATAATAACTGTGACAAAACTTGTGTCCTTAATTGCCGTTCATCCTTTTTGGCCTGTCCATGAAAATTTGCGGCACAATTCATCCGATAATGTGTATTTTATAATATTCCTTGTCTTGTGAACGAAAGTGTTTCCTCCAATTTTTGCAATTTTCCTTTTCTATAACAGAATGTTACAAAAATGTTTAATAATATTTTCAATTTAAGCCGCTTGAATTGAAGAAAAAGGAAACATGAATTTAATTATATTGCATATTTGCAATAATGCAGTTATTTGAAATTAAATTGAATGTTGCACACAAAATGGACACAGTATATATTGCGAATACACTAGCAACTTATGACAAATGACTGCTATCATAAGATAAATGAAAACTTTATCTGAGATGCTCCTTTCTTCCCATCTTTCATCGAGTGCGATTGTGATTGTGGTTGTGCAAGCTGAAGAAAATCTTTCGATTCGAAGAAATAAAGGTAACGTAAACTACGAATAGATAGATTTTAGTATTGATAAAGTTTCGAAACAATCGGTGTATGAAAATTGAAAATGGTGGTCGTTCTATATACAAGGTGTCCCATTTTAAATAACGACCTCAAATATTTCTCAAATAATACGTTTTACATAAAAATGTTTTAGACAAAAGTTATATAGTTTCGAGGGGGCCATAAGATGTTACCATTGGTTTGACCTTGGACAGTCATTTGAAGGTCACGTGAAGGTCACTTCAATTTTTTTAAATTGCACTCCCTTTTTTATTGCATATTCTTGTAGCTGACCTCGAGAGCTTTCCAAAACACTATAATTAAGTTAGTTTTCATTAAGTACTTTCCGAGTTATGAGGCTTGAAGTCGTTTCTTAATTTTACATAAACCGTAAAATATCTTGTAAAATATTCATTTTTCGATTATCTTACCTTAATACTTTTATGTACAAAATAATTAGAGGAATTGTTAATTGCAAATTACAAATTTTTTTTCGAAACACCTATGTGTTTTCTTTACACCAATTGATTACTCTCATTATTTTATACATAAAAGTATTAAGGTAATCGAAAAATGAATATTTTACAAGATATTTTACGGTTTATATAAAATTAAGAAACGAATTCAAGCCTTATAACTCAGAAAGTACTTAATGAAAACTAACTTAATTATAGTGTTTTGGAAAGCTCTCGAAATAAGCTACAAGAATATGCAATGAAAAGTAGGTGGTTCCATTTAAGAAATTGAAGGTAATGCCGAAGTATAAGAAATTCAGAGATTTATCTCGAAGACAACAAAACAGACGATTGTTATCACAAGAACGAAAGAGAAATGTTACTGCCATTTCGATAACGAAAAATTGGCAAGACAATGAAGGCAAGCAAAATAATGGTATGTTTTTTTACTTTTCAGGAAAAAAAGAAGCTTATATAAAGAAGTGATTAAATACTTTGTGAAGTTCAATTAATGATTTGTTGTTAATAAATTGTATTTATTTATTTCTTATCTAATTAAACTATTCATAAAGTATATAGCCACTTGTTTATAAGCAAACTCTTATAGCAATATTTAAATTAGATTATGTTTATTAAAAAATTATCTTTTTAAAAAAGGATGCTAAGTCCACATCAAAAACTGTTACATATACTTAAAAAATTTTCAAATTATTTTAATTTTGTGTAAAATATATTCTAGAAAAAATAATATAAAAAATTGCGTTAAGTGAAAATTATATAAAATAGTTTACAATGAATGAAATTTAATAACACTGTGATGAACAGTATAACTAACAAAATGAACTCACAGACTTTATATTTACAGATGTTGACATTACTGATAAGGAATGGTTGAACGAAAGTTTAGTAGGTGATTACGTGTCTTGCGGTAATGCTAATGTGCGTGATGATGGTAATGGGCTTAATAATGACAATGTGCCTGATGATAATAATGATGATGATGATATTGATGACAATATGATTAGCCCCGATAATGTGCTTGACGGTGATGACATGACAACTTTCAATGCCAACGGCAATCAGTTGGAAAAATGCTATGGTATGTATTAAACTTTATTCTTTATTCTTCCTTCTTAATTATATCGTTATATTGTACTTATAATAGCAATATGTTATATGTACTTAATTTCGTATGTATGTACTTGTGTAAAATAACTAAACAGATAATTTTAATGATACTTATAAAGAGAAATAAATATTTTTCTTTTTTATCTTATACAGATGCGTGTCGTACCGAACAAAAAATTATTAAAAATCTCATACAAAAGAATACGAGACAGTTGGAGATAATAATAAATTTAATAAATAACGTAGGACCAGCTAATACAATATATAATAATGACGAAGTCCAATTATTGCCGGAATTTCCGCTATCAACAGTTGACGAATTTTTCAAATTTGACACGGATCTCCAAAAGGACAGAGAGATTCGGAAACAATTAGTGAGTACTTTTCTGTTTTTGCGTCCATTTCTTTTTTCTTCTTCTCTCTATTTTTAAATGTGAAATAAATGTATATTTCTATAATTCAATCAACAACAAAAATTCTTTTGTAGAGATAAAAGTAGAAGACAAAATCTAGATATTGAATATACTAGGTGTCACACTAATTAATTCCTCTCATTATTTTGTACATAAAAGTATTAAGATAAGATAATTGGTGTAAAAAAAACACATAGTTGTTTCGAAAAAAAAATATGTAATTTGCAATTAACAATTACAATTTTTTCTTAAAAATAACTATGTTTTCTTTACACCAATTGATTCCTCTCATTATTTTGTACATAAAAGTATTAAGGTGAGGTAATCGAAAAATGAATATTTTACGATTACCTCACCTTAATACTTTTATGTACAAAATAAGATATTTTACGGTTTATATAAAATTAAGAAACGATTTCAAGCCTCATAACTCTGCAAGTACTTAATGAAAACTAACTTAATTATAGTGTTTTGGAAAGCTCTCGAGATAAGCTACAAGAATAATAACGCAATGAAAAATAAATGATTCCATTTAAGAAATTGAAGGTGACCTTCACATGATCTCGACAACGCTATTCAAGGTCGTACTAATATTACTGTGCATTATTTGAAACTCTATAACTTTTATAGGAAACATTTTTGTCTGCCATTCTCGGTTTTCGAGATATTCGGCTGATACGGGTGGTCTGAAACACCCTGTATATATACAGGGCGATCCTGAAAAACGTTATGTCTTTAAAATGACGTATTCCTGACACCATTCTAAGACAATTTTTCCTTTACCAAAATTTGATTTGAAGCGTAGTTTTTGAATTATGAGCAAAAATAGTTAGTAAATCACGCGTCGGGTACAGAAGGCAGGCAGGAGCGGCGCGGCGTGCCGCGAGCGCGGGCGCAGCTGACCGCCCGACGGGTGATTATCACCGCATGAGTCGCTAACTATTTTATCTTATAACATAAAATTATGCTTTAAATAAAATTTTGGTAAAGAAGAAAATGTCTTAGAATTACGTCAGAAATACGTGTTCCTTAAAATAACGTTATTTTAATAATGAAAAGTTGTTCCGGATCGCCGGCCGTCCGACGTTGCAATCAGCTGATTGCTACACGCGATGTGTGTATGGCGGAGTGTGTGCGTAAGAGAGAGAGAGAAAGAGAGAGAGAGAGGGTAGGAGGGACAGACATTCATACACACGCACGCACTTTTTTCTCGCTCTCTTTCTCTCTTTTACGCAACACTCATACACTCTCTCATTCAGTCTCTCACTCACACTCTCTCGGTCACTCACTCACTCACTCACCTGCTTACTCACTTGCTCACTCACCTTGTAGCAGCGTAGCGAATCTTCATGCTATGTATTGTTGTTATCTGCTGCACGGTTATGATTGCTAGAGATGCGCGACACATCGAAATTTTTTCGATTATTAATCTCACACTCGATTGACACAATACAGATTACACGATAACGAGTTTACTGTTTATTCACTCACTATTGATTTATCGATACCAAAAATTACTTTCAAAGAAACGCGAATGCAAACAACACATGACTCGACGCGAAGCGACGGACGGAAATAGTTATTATTTATAATAAATAATTAATTTTTTAAGTATGTCATTATACGTTTCATGTTTTCTACCGCATTCGCAATGCGAAGGTTTTAGCCGATCGTTCGTCTTATCTCGCGTCAATCACGCGCCACGCGCAAGTCGTTTGTTAGATGTCGCGTGTCGCGTTTCTGGCAACATAACTCTTGTGGTCGCGCAGTCTCCGCGGTCCGTCGCTTCGCGTCGAGTCATGTGTTGTTTGCATTCGCGTTTCTTTGAAAGTAATTTTTGGTATCGATAAATCAATAGTGAGTGAATAAACAGTAAACTCGTTATCGTGTAATCTGTATTGTGTCAATCGAGTGTGAGATTAATAATCGAAAAAATTTCGATGTGTCGCGCATCTCTAGCAATCATAACCGTGCAGCCGATAACAACAATACATAGCATGAAGATTCGCTACGCTGCTACAAGGTGAGTGAGCAAGTGAGTAAGCAGGTGAGTGAGTGAGTGAGTGACCGAGAGAGTGTGAGTGAGAGACTGAATGAGAGAGTGTATGAGTGTTGCGTAAAAGAGAGAAAGAGAGCGAGAAAAAAGTGCGTGCGTGTGTATGAATGTCTGTCCCTCCTACCCTCTCTCTCTCTCTTTCTCTCTCTCTCTTACGCACACACTCCGCCATACACACATCGCGTGTAGCAATTAGCTGATTGCAACGTCGGACGGCCGGCGATCCGGAACAACTTTTCATTATTAAAATAACGTTATTTTAAGGAACACGTATTTCTGACGTAATTCTAAGACATTTTCTTCTTTACCAAAATTTTATTTAAAGCATAATTTTATGTTATAAGATAAAATAGTTAGCGACTCATGCGGTGATAATCACCCGTCGGGCGGTCAGCTGCGCCCGCGCTCGCGGCACGCCGCGCCGCTCCTGCCTGCCTTCTGTACCCGACGCGTGATTTACTAACTATTTTTGCTCATAATTCAAAAACTACGCTTCAAATCAAATTTTGGTAAAGGAAAAATTGTCTTAGAATGGTGTCAGGAATACGTCATTTTAAAGACATAACGTTTTTCAGGATCGCCCTGTATATATATATATATATATATATATATATATATATATATATATATATTTATTTATTTATTTATTCATATAATAAAAACAATTTTGAAAAATAAAATAATTAAAATAATAGGCTCAACATAATAATAAATTACTAAGGGGTAAAAAGGCAAATAAAAATCAAAAGACACGCGGTTATTAGTGCGCAAATTTAGATATATAGTATAAAATATTTACTTAAATTTACTTAAAGCGTAATATATAACATTCTTTTAAATTTTATTACAATTTTTGCTGCCTTTTGTCGCTTAGTAATTTTGAAAGAAGCTCTTAAAATATATTAAATTCATGTTTCCTTTTTCTTCAATTCAAGCGGCTTAAATTGAAAATATTATTAAACATTTTTGTAACATTCTGTTATAGAAAAGGAAAATTGCAAAAATTGGAGGAAACACTTTCGTTCACAAGACAAGGAATATTATAAAATACACATTATCGGATGAATTGTGCCGCAAATTATCATGAACAGGCCAAAAAGGATCAACGGCAATTAAGGACACAAGTTTTGTCACAGTTATTATGGGTAATTATTATTTCTTTAAGATATATTTTTATTTCTCCTTTTTATGTAATATTGCTTAAAAATAGTTGCACCTTTAATGTATTCGAACATCAGTATTCGAGATAGTATCTAACATATGCTAGATGTAACGTGCACTTTTAACTTTAAATTTTTCTTCAGAATTATTAATAAGATCTTACTTCAAATTTCGTTCAAATATTCTTCTACACTTTATACTCTTTCCAATTTTTTACGGATCAAAATTTTTATATTCTTTCCAAAAGTTACAAACGTTTATAGCTATACTTTACTTCATGACTACCCTATTCTAACTATTGGAATTAAAGCACAAAATATTTTAATAATTATGTAACAAATCGTTTTTCAGCATACGTTTCGGACGACGAAAAAAGTAATATGCACGATATTAAAAAGACCATCCAAGAATGGTTACGACATGCGGGAGATCGCCTCAACTATTTAAGAAATAAGGAGAAAAAGGTTGGTAAATTATTGAAAATTCCATACGATATTATTTAAAAAACAATAGGGCTGTATAATGTTGCTGCATAACATTTTTAGTGTTGAAAATGAGAAAACATTGAAATTAATATACGTTTTTTAATATATGTAAATGTATATCATCTTATATCATATTTCACTTATATTTAATTTTGTGTGTGTGTGTGTGTAAAAAATTAAATTCTATATTGTAAAAAAAAATATATTAATTATCTTTTGTATATTTTTTTACAGCACTATGACAACATATGAAGATTTTATTCAACAAAATGAAGATTGTGACGATGTGCGCAATGGAATGCTTGGTCATCATCGCGTATTGATGCTACTAGACTAGTTGTACCATTGAAAACTTTGTATCAACCAATTAAGGAACGAGTAGATTTTCCGCCAATTCAATATGATCCAGTTTTATGTACAAGATTTACATGCAGAGCTATTTTAAATCCATTATATCAAGTAGACTATCGTGCAAAATTATGGATCTGCAATTTTTGCTCTCAGAGAAATCCTGTAAGAAAAAATTCTATCCATTTTCTTTTAAGCTAAATCATTTTAGCTAGACTAGAGTTTAACTTAATTAGATTTAAGCTAACAATTGTTCAATTTTGGAAGTAAATTCAGCAGAATAGTAAGCTATAGGTCCTTGATAAAAAATGACTAAAATAATATGATTTAGATTGTACAGATCATAAGATTTCAATCTTGTGTTATAGTATGTATGTATATACACAGCATATATATGCTATACACATAAATGAATAGAGTAAAAATCATTTTTTATTTATCACAAACATTTTGAAAAATATTAAAGTAGTTTATTTCTATTAGAAATTAAAGTATATTTTAATGTATTTCTTTATTATGTATTTACATTCATATTCTATTCTTTATTACTTCATTTAAATTCGTATTTTATTTAATACATAATTCTCTTGTAATATTCTCCTCTCTATATCATATAAGATATAATTTAAAAAGTAATCATAAATTATTTATTAGGAGCATATAGTGTTCATAAAAATATGTATAAATATTCAAAATATAATAAAGAAATGAACTTAAAATGATGAGTTTTGTTATTTATTATAGAATAAATCAATAAATCAATATGCAGCTATTTTACCGACCGAATTACGCACGTCTAAAAATCGTCTTAATTGAAATGTCTGAGACGTCTTTATAACATCCTGAGTGAGACATTTAATTATATATCTTGATTGGGACGTCTTGAGTGAGACGTCTTAAAACAATGCCCGACAGATATCTTAAATCGGGACATAAAACGTATTAAAGACGTCATAAAGATGTAATTCTGATAACTTCTTAAGACGTCTTTAGAAATTTCATGACGTCTTTAAGGCCGGTATTCATAGTCCGGTCTTATATTTAAGATCGTCTTTAGTTCATCTTCAGATAATCCATAGCCAATGAAATGATACATACAATATCTAAAGATGAACTTAAGACGATCTTAAATATAAGAACGGACTATGAATACCGGCCTAAGACGACATAATGTTGTGTGGGATTGGTCACACTGAATTATTTTGTCATGTTGGCAACCCTTTAATCAACGATTGAGTTAGGGCCTCCGCACAAGGTGTTCCGTATCGCATTACGTTACGTTAAGTATAGATCGTAAATTTAACTCCGTACGTAAAATTAAACTTCAGTCAACGCACAGAAGAAATCGTAACGTAAAGACGAAATGTCTTTACGTTACTCTACCTAGCTTGCGTATGTATATACATATAAACATGCGTTATCGCAGAGCGCATGCGCAGAATAGAATACCTTTATATACCTATCTGTGATTTGTACATAAAATCGAAGCCGTCTTATATATAAGGAGTTAGCAGTCTAGTATATATAGAAGTCTGTGGTTTTGTGTTAAGAGAAACTAACTATCATTCTGTTCCGTTATGTTGGCAAACATTTGTTTTTTATACGAAGCCTATGTATTAAAACACGCAGTAGTTTTAGTCCTCTTTGTAACATGCGCAGCATAAAAGTTTTCTCGAAGAATAAAGTTTATTCTATTGTACAAGTAGGTCTGACATTTAATATAAAACCTACAACAGGTTATGGGCCCAGAACGTTTTATTTTGAGAGTCCTGCGTGCATAAATTGAATCGCCGTTTTTTTTAACAAAGGACATTAACATGTCCAGCACAACGGTAGTAAATGCAAGTGCTTTACCGCATTTCGAGAAGTTAGATGGACAAAATAATTACAACACTTGGAAATTCTTTATGGAATTATATCTAATTCATGAAGATCTATGGGATTGTGTTGTTTCACATGAAGATGACCCTGGCGAAAATAAGAAACTTTATAAAGCGTTAACAACCGTTGAGTGAGGGTTTTCTGAGAGTTTATATGCTTTTCAAACTTTGTAAGAGCACTTACATAACGCTGTTGGGTTTTGAATGCTTATCAAACGCTGCAGTGTTGCAATTTTTGTTCTACAAACTCTTTATATAATGTTACATGAAAGTTTTGCAATGCTGAGGTAACATTTTTCAGAGTACGTTCAGTAAACGTTGATACATCTTCGTGTACAGAGTTTACTCAGACTTTTCAAACGTTTACGTTTACGCTATAACGTACAAACGTCTTTTAAACGCTGCAGTGTTGCAATTTTTGTTCTACAAACTCTTTACTAATCGTTTTTAAACTCTCGACGAACTTCCACAAACGTTCATGTAAACGCCAAACAAACGTCTCATTTTTGCCAGGGGAGGCTGAAGGAAGCCCAGAAACCAGAAGAAAGGATCAACGTGCTCGTGCAAAGATCTGTTTGATGATTCAACCACATTGCTTAATCCACGTAAGGAATGCTAAAACCGCAAAAGAAACTTGGAATAACCTTCAAAACGCTTTCGAAAATAAAGGTTTAACTAGAAGACTAAATTTATTTAGGAGGTTATTTAGTATAAAACTAGAAAATTATAAAAATATTGAGACATATATTACAGAGATTATGCGTTTATCACAACAACTTGCTGATATAAGCGCACCTTTAGATGACGAATTTATCGGCGTCATAATGTTAAATGGTCTCAGTTCTGATTTTGATCCGATGGTCATGGCAATTGAGAGTTCCGGCGTAGATGTAACAAGCGATTTTGTTAAAGGAAAACTGTTGCAGGAAGATGTCAAAAGATCTCGGGAAAATACATTGTCAGATGGCGGAGCGTTCTACACTAAGAATAAAGAGAAGAAGGATTTCAAAGATAAGAAGAAGGATGGTCAAAAATTAAAGAAAGATTTTAGATGCTTTGTGTGCAACGAGAAGGGTCATCGAGCATTAAACTGTCCAAAAAATACAAATAAATCAAATGCAAAGAAATTTCTCAAGGAAACTGAAAAGAAGAATGATGACCTGGCATTATTAACTGCGTTATCTGCAAATATAATAAATGAAGATGATTGGCATATAGACTCTGGTGCGACAACCCTGACAAAAATGAGACGTTTGTTTGGCGTTTACATGAACGTTTGTGGAAGTTCGTCGAGAGTTTAAAAACGATTAGTAAAGAGTTTGTAGAACAAAAATTACAACACTGCAGCGTTTAAAAGACGTTTGTACGTTATAGCGTAAACGTAAACGTTTGAAAAGTCTGAGTAAACTCTGTACACGAAGATGTATCAACGTTTACTGAACGTACTCTGAAAAATGTTACCTCAGCATTGCAAAACTTTCATGTAACATTATATAAAGAGTTTGTAGAACAAAAATTGCAACACTGCAGCGTTTGATAAGCATTCAAAACTCAACAGCGTTATGTAAGTGCTCTTACAAAGTTTGAAAAGCATATAAACTCTCAGAAAACCCTCACTCAACGGTTGTTAACGCTTTATAAAGTTTCATATTTTCGCCAGGGAATGCATATGACAAAACGTAAGGATTGGTTAATAAATTACAATCCCATGATGAAGAAAGAAATTGTATGCGCAAATGATACGAAGCTGTTTAGTGCAGGAGTTGGAGATTTAACATGCAGTTTAAATAATAAGACAGCTACGATGAACAAAGTTATATATGTGTCTAATCTATCAACAAATTTACTGACTGTTAGCACAATGGCAAAAAGAAATCTTGTTATTACATTTACAGAAAGGGGATGTCAATTCTATGACAAAAATGATTGCAGAATTAGAGGCAGAATTAAAGCAACAGCAAGAGAAGAAGGAGGAGTCTATAAACTAGATAAAATAACAGAGAGAGTAAATGTAGCTATTGAAAATTCAGACAAAGCACTGTGGCACAGAAGATTAGGACATTTAGGTAATGAAAATCTAAAGTTGCTGCGTGACGAAATGGCTACTGGAATCAACTTCAAGGAAGAAACTCTACCGCCATGTGTACACTGTCTAAAGGGGAAGCAGACGTGACAACCTTTCAAGAATACAAACGCACAAAGAGCAAGTGAAATATTGGAACTCGTTCATACTGATGTGTGCGGACCCATGAAAGAAACTTCTTGGGGAGGAGCCCGATATTTTATGACTGCAATCGATGATAAAACAAGAAGGACTTTTGTTTATTTTTTGAAGTCAAAGGATGAGGTTAAATCAAAACTTGAAGACTTCAAAACGATGGCAGAAAACCAGACTGGCAAGCAATTAAAAATAGTTCGTTCGGACAATGGTAAGGAGTATACTAATCATTACTTAACAGAATTTTTCAGAAGGAATGGAATACGTCATCAATTGACAGTGGAGTATACACCAGAACAGAACGGTGTTGCCGAGCGAGTCAACAGGACTATAGTGGAAAAGGCTCGGTCTATGCTACAGGAAGCTGGTTTGGACAGCAAGTATTGAGCGGAAGCTGTAAACACAGCTGTTTATCTCAAGAATAGATCCCCAACAAAGGCTGTAAGAGGAATGACATCGGAAGAAGCGTGGACAGGCAGGAAAGTAAATCTAAAACACTTAAGAGTTTTTGGATCGAGAGCTTATGTGCACATTCCAAAGCAACTGAGAACAAAATGGGATTCTAAATCTAAAGAAATGATTTTTGTAGGATTCTGTGAAGATTCCAAAGCATACAGACTTATGGACAAAAATAATCCTCTAGGAAAAATTCAAAAGGCAAGAGATGTTGTCTTTATAGAGACTAAAGAAACACAATCAAATAGTGAATCGCTAGAAGAAAGCACATCTGATACAAATCTGGAAATTTTTCAACAAAAACAACCTAATGTAGAAGCGGAACGTCTGGAGAAAAGTCGGAAAGAAAGTCTAGATGAAAGTCAGGAAGAATCTGAAGATGAATTTATTGATGCGGCTGACAAAACGTTCGAGTTTGAAGATCAGGAATCAAGATATCCGAAGAGAGAAAGAAAGAAGCGAGAATTCCCAGATATGATTCTTTATCAAGCTATATCCAAGACTAATATGGATTTTTCTGGCATAGAACCATCAACAATTGAAGAGGCTTTGAACGGAGAAAATAAAGAAGAATGGAAAAGAGCAATGAAGAAAGAGCTGAATTCGTTGCAGGAGAACAACGCGTGGAACGACGCTGGTCGATCTGCCCACAGGAAAGAGAATTATGGAAAACAAGTGGGTATTTAAAATAAAGAGAGACAGCGATGGAAATGTAAGTAGATATAAAGCGCGGTTAGTAGCAAAAGGATTTACACAAAAACATTTGATAGACTATAACGAGACTTTCTCTCCGGTAGTTAGATATTCAACTTTAAGAATGTTTTTTGTTTTAGCTGCAGAGTTAGGATTGCAGATAGATCATATGGATGTAACTACTGCATTTTTAAACGGAGAATTAAAAGAAAAGATCTATATGGCTCAACCAAAAGGTTTTATTGCTAAGAATCAAGAAAATAAAGTTTGTTTGTTGCAAAAGGCAATTTACGGTTTAAAACAATCTTCGAGAGCCTGGTATGAGAAGATAGATTCTGTATTAATACGGTTAGATTTCAAAGCGTCTAAACTAGAACCTTGTGTATATTATAAAATAGTAAAAGAAACAATTATGATAATTATTTTGTATGTTGATGACATTTTAATATTCAGCAATAACGAAAGCAATAGAGTCAAATTAAAGGAAATTTTAATGTCAAAGTTTAAAATGAAAGATCTTGGATCTGTAAAGTGTTTTTTAGGAATAAGAGTAGAAAAAGAAAAGAATAAAGTGATAATAGATCAAAGAAAATACATTGAGGAAATACTTGCGAAATTTGATATGTCTGAATGCAAATCGGTAGGTACACCCTTAGAAATGGGAAAGAAAATTAACAAGACTGAATCATCACATGAAAAAGACTTACCTTATCAAGCTTTAATTGGTAGTTTAATGTACCTGGCAGTTTGCAGCAGACCTGATATAGCACATGCTGTAAGTCTATTGAGTCAGTTTAATAATTGCTATACAAAGGAACACTGGGTTAGTGCGAAACGCGTACTTAGATATTTAAAAGGGACTTTAGATTATCGTCTTGTTTATAGAAAAACAGGAATGCCCCTAAGTGGATATGTGGATGCAGACTGGGCAGGAGATGAAATTGACAGAAAATCATATACAGGTTTTGCCTTTTTATTAGGAGGTGCTGTTTTTTCGTGGGAAAGTAAAAAACAAAGAACAGTTGCTTTATCAAGTACCGAGGCAGAATATATGGGCTTATCAGAGGCCACGAAGGAAGGTATCTTTATAAGAAATATACTGCAAGAAGTTCTCGGACAACACAATATAATAAAATTGCATAATGATAATCAATCAGCACAAAAATTGGCAAAAAACCCTGTTTTCCACAATCGAAGTAAGCACATAGATGTGCGACATCATTTTGTAAGAGAGGCTGTAAAAAATAGGCAGATTGATTTGGAATTCGTTCCTACAGAAAATATGATCGCTGATATTTTTACCAAAGGTCTTTGTAAGGCAAAGCATGATGCGTGCGTTTTAGGTTTAGGCTTAATGAGTAAAAACAACTAGGATTAAGGGGTAGTGTTGGTAATTAAAGACTTAGTTACTTTGATCTAGTTGTAATCACTAGTTATTTTTTAGTGCTCAGGTTTATTTTATGGTTAGTTACCATTATGTTTTGTGTTAAGAGAAACTAACTATCATTCTGTTCCGTTATGTTGGCAAACATTTGTTTTTTATACGAAGCCTATGTATTAAAACACGCAGTAGTTTTAGGGCCTGAGCAGAATGGCTGCCTTATAATTTTAAGACTATGTTTTATGCCTTAGGTCTTTGTCTTAGGTAACGCACAATACTGTGTGTTATGTCTCGAGTCTTATGTATACGCGAACGTTTGTAAGAAATAAACGTTCGCGTATACATAAGACTCGAGACATAACACACAGTATTGTGCGTTACCTAAGACAAAGACTTAAGGCATAAAACATAGTCTTAAAATTATAAGGCAGCCATTCTGCTCAGGCCCTTAGTCCTCTTTGTAACATGCGCAGCATAAAAGTTTTCTCGAAGAATAAAGTTTATTCTATTGTACAAGTAGCTCTGACATTTAATATAAAACCTACAACAGTAACGTAATGCGATATGGAACACCTTGTGCGGAGGCCTTAATCGGAGTTTGGTCGAAGCGGCCCTTAGGCCCAGTTCCACAATCCAGTTAACTCGAGTTTAACGCAGGGCCTAACATTTGATACGCGTATCAAACGGTCGGTGTAAACCAGGCCACTGAACTATATATAAACTGGAATGGGAACTGAATAGCTTTTCGCGAGCCGAGAGAGAACACTCGTCAGGGCTAGGGACTTCTGCACACAGTACGCGGCAACGCGTTAAGGTACCTTTTCATGTGTCGCTCATCGCTCGTTTTGAGCGATAAAAAAGTCACGTAACTAGATCGTCGCTAACGACTAGCTATTGAGCATGAAAAGGGCTCCAGCAGCGATTTAGAAAGAAAAGTTCCGTTGAGACACGCACAGTATAAAATAAATATAAACAAAATGTTACAAGCAAGAAAATATTATAATTGGATGATTGAGTGCACAAAAATTATAAATGAAAATAATATAAAGCAGAATAATATAAAGAAAAAATTAGCAGTAGCGGCAGTTCTTTATTATTTAGAAGAAAAAAAGAAACGAAAGTGTTTACAAAAAAAAAGTGTTTGGGTTACTCCATCAAACAGATTATTTTTGTAATTAACTAATATAAAATTTATAAATACAAACATTCTACCTAATATAGGATAAAAACACAAATTTTCATCCGTAATAAAATTGGAATAGCCTTCTAGACATGTATGCGTCGGTACTTCATCCTCATTACAAATAGTTTCACATGACATATTCTATAAATAAAAATATTTCGTTTATTTTAATGTTCTCTTGCCATTACACAAAAGATTTTTAACATAACCTTATATATCAGCAGATTTATATTTACATTTTTATTATGTATAAAATTACATTATAAAATATTATTATTATATATATTTAATATTTATTAGAAAATTATATACTTACTCTTTGATTATCCATTTGGGCTACGTTTCAAAACGTATGTAACTGAAGAAATTTTACTCGAATCGCCGTTCCGAAACTCTTTTAAGCCTTTCTGATTGGTTCAAATTGGCCATCGAGTAAAATTTCCTTCGGTTACTTACGTTTTGGAACGTAACCTTGAGTCTTAAAATTTCAAAATTATCGCTCGTGAATGTCGCTTGTAGTTGGAAAAATCCAACTACAGAAACCCGTCGCTGGCGACTACGTGACGTCATTATGTCGCTAAAATCGAGCGATAGAGCGATGTATGAAATGGCACCTTTAAGGCCATCACACACAAAATGCATGAAACATAGACATAACATAGCATAAGCATAAGCAAGATGTGCAATCTACACAAATGTACATAGCATAAGTTTAGACCAATCAGAACTGAGGAACAATAATTGACATTTAAGAACACTCCTAACCTAAATATTACTGACATGTGTCAAAGTTGTGTTACCAAAGAGAAACTGAGATCGGCAAGAACAGCATTTTAATATCGTTTATTATAATGGATACGAACGATTATATTTATATCGCAATAATATCAGCGTGTTATAAAATTTTGCGAAAACGTCAACGGAATAATAAAAAACGAGTATAGGTACGACCGATGTATGTGGTTCGATCACAATTTGGCGATTTCGATCATCTCTTTCAAGAGCTAAAAGAAGATGCAACAATGTTTTTCAAATATACTCGAATGAATGGCTGCGTTCAGCAGAAAAAGCTGCTTTGCAACTGTTGTAAAATTCGGGAGCCTGATTGGTGTATGCTCTTAATTTTGACTGAATCTAAGAGCATACACCAATCAGATTCACGAATTTTACAACAGTTGCAAAGCAGCTTTTTCTACTGAACGCAGCCATTGGTCCATATTCTGAATCCTCTTTTATCGATAAAAGTGCCTCTAAAAGTGGCTTATAGCCAATCAGAAGGCTTATAAGCCACTTTTAGAGGCACTTTTATCGATAAAAGAGGATTCAGAATATGGACCTATGTCTCTACTTTTTATAAATTAGTAGATCTATTGCGACCTCACTTACAAAAAAAAAGTTGGAGAGCATTGCCAGCAGAACAACGGATTATTATTATGCTTAGGTATTTGTAAATCTTTACTGTAGATATCGGTTTATCGTTACAGTAAATGTCGATTTTTCTATATAATTTTGTTTTATTCCAGATTTCTTACGACAGGTGATCAAATATCTTCGATTGCATTCGCGCATCGAATAGGAAAATCAACTGTTTACAACATTATTAAAGAAACATGCAGAATAACGTTGAAAGTTTTAAGACCTATATATTTAAAGCCGCCTACGGAAGAAAAATGGAAGGAAATAGCCGCTGGATTCTTAAATCATTGGAATTTTCCCAATTGTCTGGAAGCGATCGATGGGAAACATTTTACTATCAAAGCACCATCAAATTCCGGTAGTCTGTATTTTAATTATAAGAATTTTTTTAGTATTGTATTACTAGCTGCTTGCGATGATCAATATAAATTTACAATAGTAGACTGTGGCGCATATGGCAGTGAAAGTGATGGTGGTATATTTGCAAAATCTGATTTTGGGAAATGCTTAAATAGTGATAAGCTTAATATACTCATAGAAAATTCTAAGTTACCCTTATCAGATATAAAAATGCCTCATTATTTTGTTGCTGATGAGGCATTTCCATTATCAAGACGAATAATGCGGCCTTATCATGGACATTTTCTAAATGAGAAAAAGTCTATTTTTAATTATAGATTATCTAGAGCCAGACGTGTTATTGAGAATACGTTCGGAATTCTTATCTCAAGATGGAGAATATTTCAACGCTGTATATGTTTGAATCCAGGGCATCGATCATGTAATTTTGAGCGGAATTTTTCACTTTTCACTCAATGATTTCATGTGAACTTTTTCACGAATCACTGTGCGATTATATAGCTAAATCCGTAAAAAGTGAAATTACCAAAGGCGGAGACTAAAACTTATAGATTACAAAATTACTAATATTACTAGATTTGTAAACCGCGAAAATGATTTATTGATGATTTATTTGTAAACACTATGGTCCATATTTTGAATCCTCTTTTAACGATAAAAGTGCCTCTAAAAGTGGCTTATAAGCCTTTTAATTGGCTATAAGCCACTTTTAGAGGCACTTTTATCGATAAAAGAGGATTCAGAATATGGACCTATACTTTTAGAAATATAACCGTTTCTTGTATCAGAGAGAAGCCTGAGAGCGGCCATGCCCCTGATTTAGGTGGAATCCGTATTTGAAGCGCCTCTATGTCCATAAAACGTGGACATTGAAGCCATGTTCATGAAACTTTTGAAAGGGTAACATGCTATGTCCACGATTTGTGGTTCTGTTCCGTGCTATATGCACAAAGTGCCGGCAATATGACTGCAAAAATATGAATGCAAGACAAGTTATGTATACATCTTTAATGTAAATAAGTTTTGTGGTCTCTCTTTCTCCATATATATATATATATATATATATATATATATATACAG